>NC_091951.1:324035624-324360310 GCF_031021105.1 Erythrolamprus reginae
AGAGACCCGCTCAAAGGCGGCAGGGCTGTAGCGCCTTCGCTCTTGTTGGTTCTCGTTGGGAAGGTAGAAAGGGGGAAAAAATGCTTCGAACCCCACCTTAACGGCGCGCGAGCCTTAAGGCGACGTAGCGCTTCGTCGACACGTGCTCCAGACGTTGCTAACTAGCCGTCTCCTCCGCCGCCGCCGCCGCGCCCTCTTGGTTGCCTCAGCGCAGGCCCCTCGGAGAATTAGTGGCGGGCCTTAAGTAGGGCCTCAAGCCTGGCCTTCGTGCTTTTCGCAGCCCCCGTGGGCGGGGGGGAGTTTGAGCGGCGTATTAGTTTTTGCTTTCCCTCAGAGCAATGCCCGTCGAGCATTTTTTTCCCCCAAGAGCCTCGTCGGGGTGTGTAAGGGAGGCATGCCCGTCGAGTGGCCTTAGGGATTTCTTTTGCTTACGGGTTTGAATGCTTAACGGAGATGTTTATTCCTAATTATATCATTATTATACCATGATAATTATTATTATTAATGAATATCATTAGTCATTCATTCTATAATTTATTAATGTAATGAGGGCTACGGGATTCTCTAACTCATGGTTGTTGTTTTAAACTGGTGCTCCGTGTAACAAACAATCCCTGCAACTAAGTTTGTTGCAATTGTGTACCAAAAAAAATTGGAGTCACATGATTGAATTAATTATTTAAAGGTTTTTAAGTAGGTTAACTGGGATTGACACCAAACTGGATTGGTGTTTGTAGGGCAATGGCTTCTAGGAAAACATAATTGGAAAAAAATTCTTTGTAGTAAGAGTGGGCATAAAAGTGTTGAGTCTATTGAGAAGGGTGGCATGGAAATCTAATGAATAAATAAATAATATAAAATAAAATAGAAGATGTGCTTTGCTATGAATCCAAAAGTGCTCCATGTAACAATCCCTGTAACTAAGTTTGTTTCTTTGTACCAAAAAAATTGGACTCATGATTAAATTAATTATTTAAAGGTTAAGTAGGTTAACTGGATTGGTGTTTGTAGGGCAATGGCTTCTATGAAATCACAATTGGAAAAATCTTTGTAGTAAGAGTGGACATAAATAGAAGAGGTGCTTTGCTGTGAATCCAAAAGTATTCCATGTAACAAACAATCCCTGCAACTAAGTTCGTTTCATTTTGTACCAAAAAAATGGAATCATGATTAAATTAATTATGTAAAGGTTAAGTAGATAAACTGGATTGACACTGGATTGGTGCTGGTAGGGCAATGACTTCTATGAAATCATAATTGGAAAAATCTTTGTAAATAACAGTGGGCATAAAAGTCTGTTGAGAAGGGCGGCATAGAAATCTAATAAATAAATAAATTAAATAAAATAGAAGACATGCTTTGCTATGAATCCAAAAGTGCTCCATGTAACAAACCCTGCAACTAAGTTTGTTTCAATTTTGTACCAAAAAATTGGAGTCATATGATTAATTGTTTAAAAGTTAAGTAGGTTAACTGGATTGAACTAAACTGGATTGGTGTTTGTAGGGCAATGGCTTTGATGAAATCAAAATTGGGGGGGGGGAAATCTTTGTAGTAAGAATGGGCATAAAATAGAAGAGGTGCTTTGCTATGAATCCAAAACAAGCCACTTGTTTGGAAGACCTGTTAAAATCCAAAATGTTCTAAAGAGTTGACTATTTAGGGCAAGATTGCTATGCCTCTTCATGAGTGCCAACTTGCCCACCAATTTTTCCACTGCTGTGTTTTCCCTATATCCTCATAGCCAAGCCTGTGTTTTCTCTACATCTTCATAATTTCATAGACTGAATTCTGGTTTCAGTCTTAATGTAATGGCTTGCTTGCTTTCCCCTTTCCCCATCTCTCTTTAGGGGAATGGGAGAGATCAACCAGGTGGATGTATTGTATTGCACTTAAAACAACATTGTTATCTGAGGGACGGGTTGCAGGAGACAGAAAGTGGGAAGACTATCTCAATGGCCTTAGGGGTTTTTTCCCTGTTTTCTATGAAACATCTTTGCTTAGAAGATGTGTTCCTTTTCTTCACCTTTAGTCCCATGTCTAGCCACATGTTTTGGTTCCATATCTGAACTAAATACACATCTAGATATGGGTCACTTATGTGCAGAAGTGGGGAAGAAAGTTTCGACAGTCTCCAGTTTTATCTGTGTAGCTTGTCTATACAAAGGTAGATTACTGCACATATTTGTTCCCACTCTGCATGTATAAGCCAGTACTTGTACAGACAAAGCCAGAGTCCAGTCATAACTTCTTCCGCTACATAAGCTATTGTTTTCAAGCAAAGCTACCAGGAAAGTTCACAGCACATTCTTTGAGAGAGTCTCAGCAATTATTGATCCTGTCAAAATTTATTCCTGCTGTATGTACCTGAGCAAGTTAGTACGTGACTTGTCTGAGCAAAAGTGAGGAGGAAAGCCTGGCGTGTTCTCTGGACAAACCAACTACAAATTCAAGATTTTCAATAATTTATTTTATTTTATTTTTATTTGTTTGTTTGTTTGTTTGTATGCCGCCCCTCTCCGTAGAATGGGGCAGCTCACAACAACAATAAAACAATATACAACAAATCTAATAATTTAAAAGTCACTTAAAAAACCCTAATTAAAAAGAAAAAACATACACACAAGCATAAGGGTGCATAAACTGTATAGGCCCGGGGGAGATGTCTCAATTCCCCCATGCCTGACGGCAGAGGTGGGTTTTAAGGAGTTTACGAAAGGCAAGGAAGGTGGGGGTAATTCTAATCTCCGGGGGGAACTGGTTCCAGAGGGTCGGGGCCGCCACAGAGAAGGCTCTTCCCCTAGGTCCCGTCAAACATTGTTCAGTTGACGGGCCCCGGAGAAGGCCAACTCTGTGGGACCTAACCGGTCGCTGAGATTCGTGCGGCAGAAGGCGGTCCTGGAGATATTGTGGTCCGACGCCATAAAGGGCTTTATAGGTCAGAACCAACACTTTGAATTGTGACCGGAAACTGATCAGTAACCAATGTAGACTGCAGAGTGTTGGTGTAACATGGGCATACCTAGGGAAGCCCATGATTGCTCTCGCAGCTTCATTCTGCACGATCTGAAGTTTCTGAACACTCTTCAAAGGTAGCCCCATGTAGAGAGCAGTTGCTCCTATAAAGAGTTGCTTCTATAAAGAGCAAATAGTGATCCAAAATAAGCATAGCTATTTCAGACATTATGCAAAACTAAGCATCATCCTTCCTTTAAAAAGAAAGAGTTCAATTTTGATATATTTTTTTGTGGTTACTAAGTTTTAAATTTACGCTAATTATATTTTAACTAAATAAATGTTACATTATTCCTAACCCCAACGAAATATTTGTTTAATTTACAGAATTAAACGAGAATTCTGCAGAGTGTTAGAACTGATTACATGATTACCATTATTTGGTGTGGTAATCAAGTGACGTGAATTAATAGCAAAATAAGGATCAATGAAGACAGCAAATTTCACATTAGTATAACTGGCAGTAGTGGGTTGCTATCGGTAAGGTAGAGGAGGGCACACCGGTAGCAGCTGCCATACTCCGTAATTTGCACATGGCCGCTATGGTACCAGTCCAATGGGCGCCACCATCTTTTTTTTGTACATTTTGCTTCCTGCGCATGCACATGCACAACAACTTAAGCTGCGCACACTTCATGCACACGAACGACAACTGAAGCTCTGCAATAGTGTTCTTGAGAAGTGATGAACAGTGTTGTATGCTGTACTTTATATACTTTATTGGCATTTTTATATTCAGTTTATTTTATTAATCAGCATTTTTTTATAATGGAGCTCCAAGTTCTCTAACAGTTGCATAGAAAGAGAAATTAAAAATATCAACTTCCAGTCTTTTTTATAATACTATAGTTCTGAAAAATCAGTATATTCTTAGCCTAATGACTTCCAGTTATGATGAACATCAGCTCCTAACATGGCCATGCTGAGTTGAAAAAGCTGGTCAGAAATCTGCCTGTATTATTATTTATTGATTGATTATTTGTTTGTCAAAGATGTACAAGATAGCAGGTATAGGTATAAACATAAACAAAATAAATACAAATAAATGGGGACAATAGGACAGCAGGACAGGGATGGTAAGCACGTTGGTGCACTTATGCACACCCCTTACAGATCTCTTAGGAATGGGTTGAGGTCAACAGTAGATAGTCTAAGCCTAGGTTAAAGTTTTTGCGGTTTGGGGAAGAAATCACAGCTAATGAATTTCATTGATCACTCTATTGCATTGATCACTCTTGCTGCAGTCAAGTTTGCAAGGCAGCCGTCCCTTTGAAGAAACGCATGTTGGAGGGGTGAGAGTTGTACAGAGTCACGGAGGCGCCAAGCCAGGATTTTATGAAACGCCCGCAGGATGGCCGAGGCGATGGAAATTGGTCTATAGTCGCCCGGGTTATTAGGCTCGTCCGTCTTAGGGAGGAACACCACCCGCGAGCACGACAGGTGCTTGGGTGGGCCACCGGCAGCTAGTAGCAAATTGTAATACACTGCTAGTGATGATTGGTCCCATGTCAGCATATCCTCTGCAGATATTCTATCTAGACCAGGGGCACTGTTTTTCATGCCTTGCAGAGCTGATGTGACTTCCAACGGCCTTATAACCCCTATTAGAGACCCTAAAACCGATGACGTGTCTCTGGGCTTGATGTCATCGCAAGCGCTTGGTGTTTTGAACACTGAGGACCAGTATTCATCCATCCCTGCTGGCATTGGCTTTGGGCCCTTGTAAGCATTCTTCCAGCGCCCGGATAGTACAGTGGAGGCAGCGTCATTGCGGCGGAGCTTATAGAGCTTTTGTATGTTGGCATAGTTTGCTCTCCGGATGGAATTTGAGCTCCATTTCTTATTGGCAGTGGTCTCTCTGGGCATGGAAGGCTTCCATTTATGTGGAAACCAGGCCTTAGCATGATCGTTAAGGCGGGCTCTACACTGCTTTTTACTGCCTCCGTTCTGTAGATCCCGGGCTAACTAGAGCAACTCATCCGCCCCCATTTTGCGTTCTTTAAGGTTGTTTTGACTGGTCGCGGCAGCGAGGAGCTCACGAATCCAGAATTAGGCTGGATCGTGGCCTGGGGCTATGGTGGTACGCTCATTGCTGGCTCGAGGATTAGGTAGCTGTCTCTCTGGGTTGGTCCAATTCGGTGTTGTCGGGTCCCACCTAAGTAGGGGGCACTCCAATCGGTCGGGACTTGTGCCGGTGGTACTGTTTGCGGCATACCCATTAACACGATAATTGTGAGCATTATCCGATTCCTCCAAACGGGCCGGACTCTCCGGTTTTTCCAGGCATGCCTCATTGCTTTCACTATCCCCCTGCTTGCAACTTTCTCTCTCTGTGGACCATTGGATTAATTGCAGTCGCTTTTTGATGGCCTCATGGGAGCGGCCGGGGAAGTGTGGAATGAGTTGCGCTATTACATTCTTTTTCTGGGCTCCAGCTACCCAGTAGTTGTTAGCATGCCTTCTTAAAGCACTATTGTCTTCAGAGGACCAGCGGAGACGTTTTTGGGGCAGGGCTGCCACTCTTAGTGCGGTCACCTCTGCCGGATGCATGTGCTTTCTATGCATCCCCAGGCCTCGTTTGGTTCGGAATTGCTCGCCGCATTGGCACGGGAACATGAGTTGCACCATTCTAACTGGGCTGCTGTCCCTTCGGCAGTCTGAGTCCATCATCCGGAGGGATTAGGACTAATTGAGTTATAATTATCAACCGACTGTAGCCCTCTCCCAGTTGACACCAGGCAGAGCGGTGGCTCAAGTCTTAGCTTGGGAATCGTAAACGATCCCTCCCCAGCGGTCGCCACGTGGAGGCGCTCGAGCTCTGTAACTATACCCTTAAGAGAGTCATAGTTACTCCCGAGGACTTTGCAGCCGACTCCACGACTTGTGCAGGCGATGGCTGCGGCCAGAGAAGCACACCAAAGCCCAGATGGTGGACCTGGTGGTTCTGGAGCGGCTCCTGTCCCTTCTCCCCCCAGAGATGGGGGGCTGGGTGCGGGAGTGTGGAGCAGAGACCAGCTCCCAGGCGGTGGCCCTGGCGGAAGGCCTCCTCCTGAGCCAGGCGGAGGAGCAGAAGGAGCAGTGCTGCCCTATGGTGATCAGAGATCCTGAGGGAAAGAGGAATCCATCAAATCCCCCTGAGGAGCCAATTTCCTGGAGGATCCCTTGGGAAGATCCAAGTCAGGACACCACAGGAGAGAAACAAGGAATGAATCTTTCTGGTTATCGTGACGGAGATCAAACAGCGGTTAAACCTCCAAATCAAGTAAGAAAGGGAAAAGCTATTAGATTTCTCGTCTCCTTTCAGGAAGTGAAGCGGGTGTGCAGAGTGCTCTCTCCTTCTATTTCCCCCCCTTGTTTGGCCGGGATTATTTTTATGTTTTTCCACAAAATGGAGAGCAGAACAGCAGGTTCAAGTTTCTGTCAGCCAGCACAGCTTCCTAGAAGCACTGATCTACTAACCAGAGCATAGAAAACATTTGTCAGACCAATTCTTGAATACAACTCACCTGTATGGAATCCACACTGCATAACAGACATTAATACAATTGAAGGAGTCCAGAATTACTTCACAAGAAGAGTCCTCCACTCCTCCTCACGCAACAAATTACCTTACTCCTCCAGACTTCAATTACTATGTTTAGAAAATTTACAGCTAGGCTGCCTCCGAACTGATTTAACTGTTGTTCATAAAATCATACAACAACAACAACAACACAAGAGCATGCAATAGATACAAACTAAATGTAAATCGCTCCAAACTAGACTGCAGAAAATACGATTTCAGCAATAGAGTGGTCAACGCTTGGAATTCACTACCGGACTCTGTTGTTTCGTCCCCCAATCCCAAAATCTTCAACCATACATGATCTACAATAGACCTCTCCCCTTTTCTAAGGGGTCTGTAAGGGGCGTGCATAAGTGCACCTTTGTGCCTACAGTTCCTGTCCTAATGTCTTTTTTATCTTTTCTATCTCTAATTTATACTTATATTATGCTAAACATACTACAATACAATACTATATCTGTATGATAAAATAAAAATAAAAATAAACATTAAGTTTGTATCTATTGTGTGCTCATGTATTGTTGTGGTTGAAGCTGAAGTAGTCATTGACAGGTAGGACATTTTGGCAGATAATTTTATGAGCTAGGTGAAACTCGAAACATTGGAATATTGTGCAAAAGTTCATTTATTTCAGTAATGCAACTTAAAAGGTAATATATGAGAGATATAATATATGAGAGAGACTCATTACTGTACATGCAAAGCAAGATTAGTTCAAGCCATAAGTTGTGATAATTGTGATGATTATGGTGTACAGCTCATGAAAACCCCAAATCCACAATCTCAGAAAATTTGAATATTACATGCAATCAATAAAATAAGGATCTCTGAAAAGTATAAGCATGCCTATGTACTCAGTATTTGGTTTGGGCTCCTTTTATAGCAAGTACTGCCTCAATGTGACATGGCATTGAGGCTATCAGCCTGTGGCACTTCTGGGATATTATGGAAGACCAAGATGCTTCAATGGCGGCCTCTAGCTCTCCTGCATTGCTTGGTTTCACGTATACAGGGACACCAGTATTGACAGGTGCAGGATTTGATAGAGAAAATTCTATTTTAACCACTTGTTGTCTGTTTGACAGAAACACAGTTATCCAATCAAGTAGGGGCCCAGAGATGCCATAAGATTTTATTTTGAGAAATAGTTTGTCATGTACTACTGAATCAAAGGCTTTACAAAAGTCTATGTAAATTGTGTCTGTTGCTTTACCTTGATTGAGTTGTATAGTTTGTATGTTTTTGCAGTGTTGGAGTTGCAGATTATAGGATAATTTTTTCCTGAAACCAAATTGTGTGTTAGAGAGTGGGTTGTTTAGACCTTTAGTCTAAAAATGGTTTCCATATTAAATTCTACATTAGATTTGTTTTTTTTCAAATACTGTATACAATAATTTTAACTGTTAATGCATAGTCTTACAATTTAATTTTCCATGTTCAACAGTAGTACAGTATACTTTATAGAAATATTTTAGTAAATCTAATAGCAAAAAATGGCAGGTTAAAAGCAAATTCAACATTTAATTTCATTCTGTTATAATTTTCCAAAATTGTCAAATTCTATGATGTTGACAACAAACATCTGTTCTGTTATTTTCAGAATATTGCCATAACAACACACAATTTATTTCCAAAAAGTTTCCTTTTCAAGTTTCCTTGTTTTTACAGCCTTCCTCAGCCTGTTGCCTAACTGAACTTAAATAGGTGAATAAGAGTCTCTTGGTAGCAAAAAAAGCAGCATATAAATTTAATAAATAAAATAATAAGTTATACCTGGGCATTGCGAGACATGGGAGTTACTATATTATGAATAATTGTTTTAATGGAACTCTTCCCAAATATACTAATCAAGTGAGGAATAAAAGCACCTTTGATCAATTGAAACTGTGTGACAGAACTCCTAAGTCAGCCAAAGTGGTCATGAGAAAAACACCAAGAAGTACAGATTGAGGCAATTCTCATCAGTCAATTTGTGGTTAAAATCCTTAGTCAGGCAAGTAGAAGAAAAAGATGGTAATAGCTGGCTTAGGTATCTGCATCAGATTATAGTCTTGAGGAGTTTAATACAGGTAGTCCTTAATTCACAACAGTCTTTGACTTTACGACAGTGACCTTCAGTATCACTGAAAAAAGTGACCTATGATTATTATTCACATTTATAACCATTGCAGCAGCCTCATTGTCATGTGATCAAAATTTAGACACTTGGCAACTAACTCATTTATTAACTTTGCAGTGTCCTGAGATCATGTGATCACCTTTTACGACCTGGCAAGCAGTCAATGGGGAAGCCAGATTCACTTAACAGCTGTGCTACCAACTTAACTGCAGTGATTCACTTAACAACTGTGAGAAGACAGCTCATAAAATTGGGCTAAACTCACTTTACAAATTTCTCGTTTTGTTTATATTTTTTATTTTATACACAAACACAGCACATACAAACATATATAGATAGGAAACCCAGTTCCTAGTTCAGTTATAGCTCTAGACCGGTCTATGGATCTTTCATCTGATTGTCATTTCCATTAAATATATTTAATTCATTTGCACTAGGTTTCTATTCCCCCCCATATATTTCTGGCTTCTATTCTACTCTATATCCCTTTTCAGCTAATTTTCTCCCTTAGCAGCATAAATTTTGGGCTCAATTGTGGTCGTAAACTGAGGACTACTTGTAGTCTGCAGATGTACAAACAAGGTGCCATGTTGTGAAGAATGCATTCCTGGGCAATATCTTTCCAAACTGAATGTGTTATCATTGCCTGGGTACATACACTGCTCAAAAAAAATATAAAGGGATCACATAGACCAGTGTTTCCCAACCTTGGCAACTTGGTGGTATCTGGACTTCAACTCCTGGAATTCCCCAGCCAGAATTCGCTGGCTGAGGAATTCTGGGAGTTGAAGTCCAAATATCTTCAAGTTGTCAAGGTTGGGAAACACTGACGTAGACAATGCAATATAACTCCAAGTAAATCAAACTTCTGTGAAATCAAACTGTCCACTTAGGAAGCAACACTGATTGACAATTTCACATGCTTTTGTGCACATTCAACTTTGTACAGAACAAAGTATTCAATTACATTACATTTCATTCATTCAGATCTAGATGTGTTATTTGAGTGTTCCCTTTATTTTTTTGAGCAGTATATATTGCCTGGATACATATGGTTATGATTTTCTCCTTCAGCTAGGATTGAGTCAGGCAGAAGAAGGCTTACAAGTTCATAAATACTTAACTTTAATTTCAAAAGGGGTGGTAATGGAACCAATTGCCAAGAGAATGGTGGTTCCAAATCTCATGCTATATTTACTTGTGAAGAAAAGGAAAATCCCACTTCCAAAACAAGCAGATTAATGTTGAGGGAAGAACATTAAATTAAGTTTAGTAAATTTAATACCAGCTACACTTTACCCTTGCTATAAATCAACTTCATTTTGTAGTGTCCTTTCTCCTTCCCAAACGGCATCCAGACTGCCACTTTAATGTACTTTCTTTCAGTCTGCAAAGCAAATCAAGTCTGTCCAAGAGCCAATCTCAATTCTGCCTCCAGAGGCAAGTGATTAGTAATCTACATGTAGTTCCCCTTCTTCCCAGTGCTGCTATTTCCCAATTGCTGAGTAGGAAAAATGTGCATCACCTCTATTTTATGGATAATGATGGGATGGGATTAAAATGATGGCCTTACTGTAGGTTTCTTAAGAACACTACTTTGCACTCATTCATGTCCCTGTCCACTAAATGGGTTATTTGTAATATGTGATCCATGGAGTTGGGATGATGGCATTTGCAAAATAAAACATTAGTTACCTGGATCAGCTGCTGCAGAGGAGGGGGTAGCAGATAGACATTTACAATGGATGATTAATAGACTATAACAGTGATGGCGAGTCCTTTTTTCCTCAGGTGCCAAAAGAGCGTGCACACAGGCTATCACACATGCACAAGTGCCCACACCCATAATTCAATGCCTGGGGAGGGCGAAAACAGCTTCCCTCACCATCACCACCACCCCCGGAGGCCCTCTGGAGGCCAGAAACAGCCTGTTTCCCAACTTCTAGTGGGCCCAGTAGGCTCGTGTTCCACCCTCCCCATGCTCCAAAGGATTCCCTGGAGCTGGGCAAGAGTAAAAGCGCCCTCCCGCATCTCCCCGAAGGCTCTCTGGAAGCCAAAAATGCCCTCCTAGAGCCTCTGTGAGCCAAACATCAGCTGGCTGGCACACACATGTACGTTGGAGCTGAGCTAGGGTGATGGCTTGCGTGCCAGTCGATATGCCATAGGTTCACCTTCACTGGACTTTAACATTCTCTATATTATCCCTTCCCAGAATCCCAATGTGACGTGCCTTCACATAGTCTGGAAATTTGAGAAGGAAGAACACGATTGAAGTCTTCTGTAATAACCTTTCTAGTTTTTGCAGGCTTGTATGTGAGTCACACTCAGGGCAACACTAGCAGAATAAAGTGCTTTTTCAACTTTAGGCACCTCTGTCTTGGCAACAGTAAATATACAATTGGGTTACCGACTGTGGATTTTATTACTTATTAAGAGATATCTTGATTTCTTGCAGTACAATTTCATAAATCTAGTCTGACATTAATTTTACTAGGCATAATAGAATTTTCCTTTCGTGGTGCAGACTAAATTAGATTTTCACCATCAGGTTTTTCTGGGAATTCTAATAGTGTTCTTGAATAAAACAATTTGGAAACTTAACACATTTGTCTTATTACTTTGGAAACTTAGCAGATATAATAGTGCATTGATTGACATATTTGATCACCTAACTCTTGGGGTTTATCTTAAACTGGTCAATCAGCTGCTCCACTGAAGGTTTGTAAGCAGGGCGAAGAGATAACTTAAGCCTGACTCCTTGTCTAGCATCTTGCCATGGGGGAAAATAGTAGTATTGAGATTCTATTATGAAACCAATTGTATACAAGTTACACAGACTGTTTGCATTATAAACTGAATATGTTGTACTCCATGCTGATTAATAACAGAAGGAAATATTTATCTTTCTTTTTGTCAGACAGCAGAATTGGAATTATTATTCATCATAATAAAATCAGAGAAAGCATACCAAGCATGACTTCTGGAATTCTTTCCAATTTTTTAAACACAGCTTTACTCTTGATCAAATTAGAATAGGGAGGAGATTGTAAACCTTGAAGCAAGGTTACAATTCACTGCCCAATTCTCTCATACAGGATGGAGAGGTTTTATTTTATTTTTTTAAAATCTGTGGTCCCAGTTGGATCAGTTCATTATCAAGATCTTTCTTGATAATGAATGTTTAGTATGATTGTTGAATGAATTGTAGTGATAGTTTTTAATTAGAAATTTTAAGACTGTTTTCATGTACTATTAATTGGATTGTTATTACTGGGTTTTTTTCTGTTTTTTGTACATGTTGTGAGCCGCCCCAGTCCTCGGTGAGGAACAACATACAAATCCAATTAAATCTTAAATCTTCTTTTGCCAGCTTTTCTCTTTACGTACAATCTAGTTTAATTTTGCTCTACCCTGATGGTCCTGACTTTCCTTGTGTGGTTTCTCTATAACCTGCTGGAAAGCATAATAAAAGCTATGTTTAATTCTTTGCTGTGTTGGTGAAAACAATCGTATTTACAGCTGTTGAGAAGAGGAAATTGGGATTTGATTTTGTTTATTTGTTTAGTTAGTCCAATACACAATAATACACAATGAAGGTTATAGAGGATATAGTATTTATTTATTTTTATTTATTTATTTATTTTGTCCAATACACAATGAGGGTTTTAGTGGGTATACACATAGTAAAATACATGATGAAGGTTATAGAGGAGATACTCATAGTAAAATATATCTAAGAAATAATAGAAAAGAAGGTATAGTAATAGAACATATTAATGAAAGAATAGAAGGAGAGATATAGGAATAGAAGAAAGGTATAGGAGATATAGGAGAGCAATAGGACAGGGGACAGAAGGCACTCTAGTGCACTTGTACTCGCCCCTTAGAATAGTATAGTATAGAAGATACAGGAGATATAGGAGAGACTATAGGACAGGGGATGAAAGGCACTCTAGTGCGCTTATGTACGTCCCTTACTGACCTCTTAGGAATCTGGAGAGGCCACCAGGTCGGTGTCTGGCATTCTGTTAAAACTCCTAAAAGTTTACTCAGCACACACCTAATGCTCCATTAACTCTTACGCAATACATACTGAACGCTTTCATGTAACTACTATAAAAGAGCGGGGAAATGGCATGGCTTGTCTACATTTTCTATCTCTACGGCCAGCCGCTTAACTCCATACAGGCGGAGTGAGCAACTCTACTTTTTATCTCTGAGGTAAAGAGCCATGTCCCCCCCCCCCCCGGGAATCGTGGAGGATGTGTTAAACTCCGTGACGAAAGTGCTAATATAAGGGCGGAGACTGAGCGGGAGCCCCATTGTGCTTAATAATCGCAATAGCTCTTCCTGTTTTTCTATCTGACTGGGAGATGCCGGAACGAGACGACAATCAAGCTCCAGACTCGGTAAAAAAAAGAGAAAAATACTGTACATACCTTTCCAGATAGAGAGTCTGCATTGGATCGACGCGATTCAATGTTCTGGGTGTCCGGTCCGATAAAATTGATTTCGAACACATCGTTACAAAAAAAAAAAGAATATTTAAACCATCTAGCTAGGACATTAGCCCCAAATTAAGCTTTTAAAATCACCGGTGGCTTCAAGGATTGGTTCGCTCCGTATTTAATTCTGCGGTTGAGAAGAAGGGATTCTTGAGGGATATTTGGGATGTGGTGTGCTCGGTAGTAGTAGCATTAAAGATAGCATAATTTTGGTTGATTGGACGCTGGTTTTCACAAAGCAAATCTATCTGGTCGCTAGAATTGTAAACGAATTGGTTGCTGCTAGTTTAGTCGTTCTTGTATAGTACGTATTCTGGAGTAAGAGACGTGCTAGTTCATATGCTTTTACAGTATTCGCATATGTTAGTCTGAGTTCAAGGGAAACACGGTGTTGTCCATCTCTAGGCTCGGAGTTGACTGTGCAATCCCAGTCTAGAAGTACAGACTCGCACAATGGGGACACAGGACGTCCATTGTTGTAGCAACTGTTATTCTATTATGCGGCTCACAGTTTTCCGTTTTTGACAATGCCTCAAAGGCTTCATAAGACAGGGCTCCACAGCTGCTGCAGTTTCTAGATCAGTGGTTCTCAACCCTTTCTCATGCCACAACTCCTTAATATAGCTTCTCATGTTGTGGTGACCCCCAACCATAAGCTTAGCACCAATTCTCCCAACTGAGCTTTAAGTTGATTGGCAGGAAGGTCAGAGGGACACCCCCACTGTAAACGCCTGATTGTTAAAAAATGTTCCAAGGTGCCAGAATAGAAGCTTTACTTTCTTAGCCCTTCTTCGAGAAGAGCGGCATAGAAATCTAATAAATAAATAAATAATAAATTAAAAAATTCTAACACCATGGGAAATTTGTCTTTTCATATGGTCTTAGGCAACCCCTGTGAAAAGGTCGTTTGACCCCCAAAGGGGTTCCGACCCCCAGGTTGAGAATCACTGTTCTAGATCCTTCATCTGGTATCACAGTGGGACAGGCTTTAACAAATTAATAGAGTTCGACCTTGTAGGTCTTCTAATCCAACCCCCAGCCCAAGCAGGAGACCCAACATCCATGATGTTGAACCTATGGCACACATGCCACAGGTGATATGCAGAATCCTCTCTGTGGGCATGCCAGTAGTCACCCCAGCCCAGCTTCACCATGCATATGTGCGCATCTCCTGCCGGCCAGCTGGTTTTCAGGTCTCTACTGTGCATGCGCAGGGTGTGGGGTACATACAGGGGACACAAGCATGCCCAGGGGGTGCACATGTGCAGGGGTGCATGTATCGGGGATGCTGTCATTGTATTTGTGCACCCATGTCCTCACTGCGTCCTGAATGCATGCTGTTTGCTTCGGCATGCCTTTTGCACCAGCAAAGACTGTGCAGGACGTTTGCACCAACCTGGGTGAATGGGTGCAATCCATTCGTGCCTGCAAAGAGGCGGTAGCAGCAGGCCAGTGTCTCGGGACAGAGTCATGCCCAGCTGCAAAGGTCGGAAGTAGCTGCCTGCCGTGTTTTGGCTTCCAGATTGATGCAGGAGGGTTTAGAGGTGCAAAACGGAGCATGGCCATGTCACGTGAGCCCCCCCAAGCCCCATTTTGGGCCTGTAAAGCCTCCTGCATCAACCTGGAAATCAAAAAGGGGCACAGGGGGTCACAGACGTGATGGAAGAGTATGTCTGTGAAATATCTCCAGTTGTTTTGATTATTCCTTTGTATATAGGGAAAGGGGTAATCACAACTTTGTAGAGTTTTAGCTTTGTGGAGAAACGGACGTGTTGGCTGAGCACTCTAGTACGCAGCTGCCCCTGTGCCTGGCTAGCCTTGCTGATCCTGTAGTCAATTCCTTTGTTCAAATACCCATTGTTTGCGATGATGATTCCCACATATTTGAAGTTGTTTACATTTATCAGGTGGGCTGTTGTTAATAGTGACCTTTCATTTTACAAGTTTGGTATTTAGTACTTGTTTAGGCCGATATCAGCCGTAAGCTTATCAGCATCTGATAATTTATTCAGTGACAACTGTAGATTGCGGTCTTTCTGCACGAGAGCACACAGTCATCTGCAAAGAAGGTTTCTTGAAAAACTCTGGAGGCTCTCACCAGCAAAGGTCAAAAAGAGAGCCATTCAATCAGGATTGTGGCTAGCACCATAATCCTGTTTCATAAAGAACATGCCCTGTCATTCTGTCTTGTAATAATGAGACACTATTCCATGGAAATTCCATTTCCATAATGTCTCAGGATAATCCAGGAAGCCTCCCTGTCTACAGTGCAAATGCCTTTGTCGGCCTATAAAGACAGAGCAAAGGGGCTTGCTCTGCTTGATATACTTCTGCTGGACTTGCCTCACTATAGATAGCATGTCTGCCGTATTCCATTCTGGATGAAAGTCACACTCTGCGCCTGGGACTTTCCTTTCTGAGACAGTGGCAAGTCTGGTCAGGAGAATGCCAGCAAAGATCCTGCCATCGATGGATAGCAGAGTTGATATGGATAGTGAGACATCTCCGAAATTCCTGCAGTCTGATTTGCTTCCCTTATTTTAAAGTGAGCTACAGAGGTAGTGTCAGGGAAGTCATAAAGCATCTCTTTTGTGAACCAGAAGTCTTCCAACGTGTCTTGGAATGCCTGCGAGGTATTTGGGTTTAGGACTTGGTAGCTCCTATCTTGTTGCCTTATTTGACCTCTTCTGCAAGATTGCTTTCCTGATCTCTTCAGTAAAGAAAGACGGGCCTAGGGCATCTAAGACTGGCAGCTAAGGAAACTGATGTGTTACATCATGATAAACTGTGGACAGTCTGTTGCGTTAATTGGAATAAGTGTTTAGTCCAGTGGTTTTTCAGTTATTCCTAGTCATTGATCAGACTTGATCCATCAGATTAGGAGTAGACAAAGTTGGCTCTTGTGTGATCTGTGAACTTCAACTCCCTGAATTCCTGAGCTAGCACAGTTGACTCAGGGATTCTGGGAGTTGATTGAAGTCCACAAGTCTTCCATCAGATGATAGCAAGATGGAGCATTCTGATTTAGAAGTGAAGAACTGTGGTGACATGTATGTCTGCATAGACAAATGTGAAAATGTTCCAACTGGACCAAATCCCAGGTGATTGGTCTCTGGATCCAATCTTTCCAGAAATACTCATTGGAATGGGAATTATACTCACTAGTGCAGTAATACCAAGACGTTGTTTTGAGAGAAAACAAACATCACCTACTGTATTTTTCAGAGTATAAGATGCACCGGGATATAAGACGCACCTTAGTTTTTGGAGAGGAAAATAGGGGGAAAATAATCTGCCTTCCAGGTATTCATCTGGCTCAGGGGTAGGCAAAGTTGGCTCTTCTATGACATGTGGACTTCAACTCCCAGAATTCCTGAGCTATCACGATTGGCTCAGGAATTCTGGGAGTTGAAGTCCATAAGTCATAGAACAGCCAACTTTGCCTACCCCTGATCTGGCTAGTCCTTATTTTGGTCAGCTTCAGCATGTTAGTTTGCTAGTTTTGAGCACACGTGCTTGCTTTTTATCCCCTGGTTGGAAGGGGAAGATCACTTCACTTGGTAGCACCTTGTTATGACTGAAAGAAAGGCAGAAGATTGCTTGCTGGCAAAGCAGGGAAGATGGCTTCACTGGCCTTAGGGCTGAAAAAAGTCTTCTAAAGCCCAGAAGTCCAGCTGATTGTCAAAACAGAGCAGCAATGAAAGAAGCAGGCAGATGGAAGATCGCTTAGCTAGCAAAGAAGATCATGTTAGCACTTCCTTGGGGTAAAAAAAAGCTTAGTAAAAGATACATTCGGAGTATATAACGCACCCAAATTTTCAGTCTCTTAGGGGGGAAATGGGTGTGTCTTATACTCCAAAAAATATGGTAAGTTTGTATGTATTATGTTGTAAGCCACAGCAGCACTGTAGTGATGCCACACTACTGTATGAAGTGTCTGCAATTTGGACAGAAGGCTGCCTAGGCTTTCGGATGAGTTGAAGTAAAGGGATTTAAACTTGTAAGCAAACTTGTTAATTGTAACCTTAAGGTTTTTATTAATATTGCTTGTTTCCTGATTATTTGACCCCTATGACAATCATTACATGTTGTACCTCATGATTCTTGACAAATGTATATTTTCTTTTATGTACACTGAGAGCATATGCACTGAAGACAAACTCCTTCTGTGTCCAATCACACTTCGCCAATAAAGAATTCTATTCTGTTATATTCTATTCCACTCTATTCTATTCAGAACAGTGCTTCTCAAACTTGACAACTTTAAGGTTTGTGGACTTCAATTCCTATCCCCATAGCTGGGTGGGGAATTCTGTGGGTTAAAATCCACACATCTTAACAGTTGCCAAGTTTGAGAAATATGGATTTAGAAGCATTTCCTTGTAGAGAACATTATATGCAATCAAGTCTGAGATAAGACCAGCATTTCAGTACAAATTTTCCTAATGGCAAATCTATAAAGCTTTCATAGCTTTTCTTGGGATTTTAGAATCCCCAGCTCTACAATATATTGGGATTTTGGCCACAAAGGGATGAGGCAAAAAAGAATGGTTGGCTAATTGAAAGGAAAATTTCTTCAGATGGCTTCAATCGCTTGAAGTTGATTTAAATAACAGAGACTCAAAATTATGGAATCGTCATGCTTGAATCTGCCTCAAGCAAAAGCTGCAACTTTATGTAAAAATAAACTCCGATCTGTTTTAATATGTGGAACAGAAAACCAGATTTGCTTTGCCGTTCATCAGTATGATCCCAAGTTTCAAGGAATCTTTTTTGCTGACACAGCTCTCCATGCTTGTGTGTTGCAATAAAGATGAAAAAAAAAAATCCTTGTGTTTAAAAGTTGTATACTCATCAGTTAGTTCCTTCCACTCAGCAAATTTGCAGTGGGACGTCCATCTGTCCATTTTAGGAAATGTGCAAGAAGCAGCAGTATAAGGTGCATGTCTGTTTCTTGATGCATTCTTAGCCTTGAATGGACAGAGAAGTTCACAAATGGGCATCCTCCTCGATCCACAGCTCACATTAGAGAACCATCTTTCAGCTGTGGCGAGGGGGGCGTTTGCCCAGGTTCGCCTGGTGCACCAGTTGCGGCCCTATCTGGACCGGGACTCACTGCTCACAGTCACTCATGCCCTCATCACCTCGAGGTTCGACTACTGTAACGCTCTCTACATGGGGCTACCTTTGAAGAGTGTTCGGAAACTTCAGATCGTGCAGAATGCAGCTGCGAGAGCGGTCATGGGCTTACCTAGGTATGCCCATGTTTCACCATCACTCCGCAGTCTGCATTGGCTGCCGATCAACTTCCGGTCACAATTCAAAGTGTTGGTTATGACCTTTAAAGCCCTTCATGGCACTGGACCAGGATATCTCCGAGACCGCCTTCTGCCGCACGAATCCCAGCGACCGATTAGGTCCCACAGAGTGGGCCTTCTCCGGGTCCCGTCAACTAAACAATGTCGGTTGGCGGGCCCCAGGGGAAGAGCCTTCTCTGTGGCGGCCCCGACTCTCTGGAACCAACTCCCCCCAGAGATTAGAACTGCCCCTACTCTCCCTGCCTTCCGTAAACTCCTTAAAACCCACCTTTGTCGTCAGGCATGGGGGAACTGAAACATCTCCCCCGGGCATGTACAATTTATGCATGGTATGTTTGTGTGTGTGTTTGTTAGAAAAATGGGGTTCTTTTTTAAATATTTTAAATTATATTTGGATTTGTCACGAATTGTTGTGTCTTGTTGTGAGCCGCCCCGAGTCTGTGGAGACGGGCAGCATACAAATCTAAATAATTAATTAATTAATTAATTAATTAATTAATTAATTAATTGTTGTGTGCTGTTCCTTACCCTGAAGGACCAACAGTTTGATATGTCTGATTTAGGAAGTTATAAATATAATTTTGTAGGAAAAAGAGAGAGCTCCTCTATAAATTCAAACTGCATTTACTCAGTGTTGAACCAAGCAGTAATTTTTCTTAGATTTACTAGATTTTCCTGGTGAACATTCAGAAGATCTATAGTAGTTGGCAGCAAAAAGATATAGAAAAGTTCAACTCTACTTGCTAACTAGATTTCTCTACCCTAGATCTAGTAAATCCTATTCATCCTTTTTGTATAAACATGCATATAGTTTCTCCAGTTTAAAAAAATGCTCAATAAAGTCAGGGTAACTTTCGCCGAGACTGAGTCAACACCAGTTTTCATAGTTACTTTTAGATTGCTATGACTTGCTTTTCCCTCTTAACTTGATCAATTGATTTATGTATTGTTGTTTTTTATTCCAGTTAAAATATGCTGTGTCCTTCCTGTTCTGGAATGCAAATGTTCATTTATAGCCTGCCACTTCTCTTGTAAGAAAACTGTTTATATTTCAACTCTTTTAATAGTAAGTATAATGTTTTCTCATTAAAAAGCATTAGAGTTGATTTTCCATTGCTTGAACTTCAGTATGGAGACACATTTGTCTCCCTGAATGCTTAAAGTAAAGAGAATTCACGTAACAATGCATTTCTATATTTTTTTAAATCATTACCCTGTTAGTCTTCACAATGTAATCAGTGGCTTGTACAATATCAATAATAAATATTCATATCTGGGTAGTCCTCAACTTACGACCACAATTGAGCCCAACATTTCTGTTGTTAAGTGAGACATTTAGATCCATTTTATAACCTTTCTATCCACAGCTGTTAAATGAATCACTGTAGTTGATATATTAGTAACCCAGTTGTTAAATGAATCTGGGCCATTGACTTTAATAATAATAATAATTTATTAGATTTGTATGCCGCCCCTCTCCGAAGATTCTGACTTTGCTTGTCAGGAGGGATCACACAACCCTGGGACACAGCAACGGTCATAAATAGGAACCAAGCATCTGAATTTTGATCACATGATCATGGGGATGCTGCAAAGGTCATAACTGTGAAAAATAGTCATAAGTCACATTTCTCAGTGCCATTATAACTTTGAACAAAACACTAACTGAACTGTTGTAAGTCAAGGACTAATTGTACACAGCCAACAGCACTGGAGGTTTACAATGATATTTCTCTGTGATGTATATCTGCAGCTGGTATACAAGATTCTTTGCCATTTTGAAACCAGCAACAGATTCTGTACAATCAAATAATGTTGAGTGGTTTTGAGAATTAACTCCCCACACACACACACAGAGCCACCAATCTTCCATTGTGATTGAAAACAGAATGAAGCTGGTTTGGGGTTTTTTTTAGAAATGCAGAAATTCTGGCCAAACCTATGTGTGGTCTTTTCCGGATTTCCAGAAGTTTTTGCCTCACTGAATCCTTGCAATTTCTAAATTTCACTTAGACCACTGAGGAACCACTTAGGTTTGCTATAAACCAGTGTTTTTCAAACCTGGCAATTCTAAAATTCTTCAATTTGCAGCATATTGACTGGGAGCCTAGGTCCATACATCTTAAAGTTGCCAGGATTCAAAAACACTATTGTAAACCCAGTCAGGCTCTATTTTAACCTTGGAGTAAAAAAAGTAATAGTATTGCCTCTTTGGTCTATTCAAGTTGGCAACAGATTTGGACCTTGTGCTAAATTATAAAAGGGGTTAGCTTGCTTTCATTTTAATATGTGCTGTGAATCCAGCCATTATGGCTTAATGTGTTGTACAAACTCATCCAATGTTTTATTTAATGTACATTTATGAATCCAACTATCTTAGTCTTTTTTTTTAAAAAAAGTTCTGTCTCATTTCTGAGTATACAATTAAACAGCCCTTTTTAAATTAAAGTTACACATAAATGTGTGTTTTCAGGGAAGATTTAATTCCCCAATTGTATTTACTTGTCTGAGGAAACTTTACAGAAATGGAAAGATACTCCCTTCTAACAATACATCCATTTTATTTTTAAGGTTATAGGAACATAGTAAGTGCAAAACATTCTTCTCTAATGGAGGAAGATGCTAAGCCCCTTCTAATTCCTGTGGGAGGTGATGAAAATGATCTTGGAGCCCTTAATATTCAGTTCAATTCAGAAGATCTGAAAAGCAAAAGGTGAAAAGAAATGTTTAATAGATTTCAATAGTAATGTGGATAGTTGGGCATGGGGATTTAGCATTATTCATGTTTTTTTTAATCTGATTACTGTATATAATATTGTCATTTTAATGTTGTATTTATTTCATTTTATGCTCCATTATATCTTAATTTAAGTGTATAGTGATACTGTTGGAAGAAATGTCCATCTAGGTTCAGTTCCAAGTGGGAAGAAAGACACTGGAAACATGGAGATTGCTTGGAAAGGTGGTTTAATGGTGGTTGGATCACGTGGCTTGAGATTCAAAAAAAGGGCAGAGATGTTAAAATGCCTGGGTTTATACTCTCTGTTGAGTTTTGAATTTGAGCTTGTGTTCTGATTGGTTGTCAGACTCCCATGAGGCCATGCAGGGGTAACTTTGTAGGTTGTCTTTTGAGTACCAGGCTTGGTTGACTCTTGCAGGGTGATGATGCAATGAAAGGATTTTGGGCAATTTCTACTATGGCTCTGCCTGAAGGAGGTAGATCTTTTTTTTGTAGAATAGACGGGCCCAGGCTTTCATATCCCATTGACAAAGGTGGGGAGGGGCTGAGTTTTTAGGGGAAATATTTTTCCCTTTTAATATTTCCTAAAATATCTTATTTTCCCAGGAAAGGGGTGGGTGCTAACTTCCCACAATACCTTATACAGTATAGGGTAGCAACTATCTGTGAAACCTGGGTATCTGCTGAATGTAAAATACAATCCAACCATTAATCATTGCTTCCAACGTTTAAGCAGTAAATGTCTTACTTCACACAAACAAACCACACTTAAGTTCTGCATTATTTGTCTTCTAATGGCTAATTTTCTAGGGTTACATTGCCAAACCATATTTTAACCATATTTAGTTTTATTTATTTTATTTATTAGATTTATATGCCGCCCCTCTCCGTAGACATAGTATTATGAGTAGTACAGTGGAACCTCGACATACGAGCAGCTCTACTTACGAGCTACTCGAGATAAGAGCTGGGAGGGGAGCGACATTTTTGTTCGCCTCCCGAGCTCACATTCGGGATACGAGCGCCAAGGAGCTGTCTCGGCTTCAGGAGACAGCTCCTTGGCGCTCGTATCCCGCGTGTTTTAAAAGGTTGCAGCCGGCCTGGGGTGCTGGGGGGGGTGCTGGCAAGCCCCCCAGGCCGGCTGCCACGTTTTAAAACACGCGCGCCACTTCGCAGCTGTCTCCTGAAGCCGGAACGCTAACTTCCGCGTTCGCTTTTAGGAGACAGCTGCAAAGCGGCGCGCGTGTTTTAAAACGTCAGAGCCGGCCTGGGGGGCTCGGGGGGAAGCCCCCGAGCCCCCCCGGCTGGCTGCCACGTTTTAAAACACGCGCGCCACTTCGCAGCTGTCTCCTGAAGCCGGAACGCTAACTTCCGCGTTCGGTTTTAGGAGACAGCTGCAAAGCGGCGCGCGTGTTTTAAAACGTCAGAGCCGGCCTGGGGGGCTCGGGGGGAAGCCCCCGAGCCCCCCAGGCTGGCTGCCACGTTTTAAAACACGCGCGCCACTTCGCAGCTGTCTCCTGAAGCCGGAACGCTAACTTCCGCGTTCGGTTTCAGAAGACAGCTGCAAAGCGGCGCGCGTGTTTTAAAACGTCAGAGCCGGCCTGGGTGGCTCGGGGGGAAGCCCCCGAGCCCCCCAGGCCGGCTGCCACGTTTTAAAACACGCGCGCCGCTTCGCAGCTGTCTCTGAACGCTAACTTCCGCGTTCGGCGGCAGCGGTTTTTTTTTGTTGTTGCACGGATTAATTGACTTTACATTGTTTCCTATGGGAAACAATGTTTCGTCATACGAGCGTTCTGACTTACGAGCCTCCTTCCGGAACCAATTAGTCTCGTAAGTCGGGGTTCTACTGTATATGAGTAGTATTACATAGTATTATGCATACTCAGTGAGTGACTGGGCTCTCTGTTCAACCTGAGCTAGGATTTTAAAAACAATTTGTTAAATAAATCCCATTTAGTATGTTTGTAAGACAGACTGTGAACTCCAATTGAAATTAAATGCAATCTGAGCTTTCTGTCTCACTGATACAGCAAATAGCCACTATCTTCAACTCATTTAACTTAGATACTACCCCCTCTACACTCTAAAATATAACATGAATTACATGAATCTAAGAAATAGCTAGAGTTCAATCAATATGGTAAACTTAACATTTTGATTGGAGAATACAGTAATGTGCAAGAAGGGAGTACGATGTGGCTTTTTGCTGTTGTAACAATTTCCTGGTATATTGTTGCACTGCCAGCATTCTTCAGAAGAACAGCCTAGTTTGAGAAAAGGGATTCTACTTTAAATAGCTATATTTAAATATAGTTCTGTGGAACTGTTCTAGAATAAGAATGACTGCCTGGGACATGACTTATTGCTAGGATGTGTGTCCCCTTAAATTGTAAATAGTCATCTCCTGGTTATGTTGATAATTGTTTGAGGATGTCCAGCTGCTCTGTATTTTTATATTAGGTATTTTATTTCTGCTCCCTAGAGTCACGTATGTGAGTTGGGGAGCTATATAATGAAAAATGAATGAAAAAAAAAATACTGTGACACTTGAATTGGGAAATCAGGGAAAAGTAGAAACTTGATTTTTAAAAAAAATCTTAGTGCCTACACTTAAGTATCTGAGATATCAAGAACTGAACTATATTTTAGTTCATTATTGTAGTAAAACGTCATCATTAGAGTATCTGATTTCATGATTTTATGTCATTGTTAAAAATTTATGCAATTTTATTATATTTTGAAAAATTATTAGGACCAACAATTTTCTTCTTTCTTAGGATTATGTGCCATCAAGCCATTTTTGACTCCTAGCAATAACGTAGATTGTTGTTCTACTTGGCGATTTATCCTTAGCTTGTACTTTCAGGTCTTTTAATGGTGCATCCATTACCACTGTAATTTAAGTCTTTCCATTTGCTGCTGGGACATCAGATAATGTGTCTGAAGCAGTATAATTTGAGGCTTATCCTTTGATGAGTCTTGAATGAGAATATTGAGTTGATATATTCAATAATAGTGGTTTAAGGTTTCATATTAATCAATAAGGTCCTAATCGCCTTAGACCAAGGCTGTCAAACTTATGTTGTCACAGCAGCGTTACATGACGTATCGGGCAATTTTCCCCCTTTGCTAAACTGGGTGTAGGTATGACCAGTGTTCATCCAGCCTATGGGCTGGGAGTTTGACAACTCTGCCTTAGACCACTTGCCCTATAGGGAGTGTTTTAATGCATAAAAACTCATTATATGACAAATGACAACACAAGGGGCTAAAACCTTTACATTTATACGTCATGACTTAAGTTTGTTTGTTTTAATTCTTTCTTAATATCTGTGGTTTATGTTCCTCCACAAGCATCCCAGCGACCAATTAGGTCCCACAGAGTTGGCCTTCTCCGGGTCCCGTCGACAAAACAATGTCGTCTGGCAGGGCCTAGGGGAAGAGCCTTCTCTGTGGCGGCCCCAACCCTCTGGAACCAACTCCCTCCGGAGATCAGAACTGCCCCCACCCTCCTTGCCTTTCACAAACTCCTAAAAACCCATCTCTGCCGTCAGGCATGGGGAAATTGATTCCCCCGGGCAGTTTCATTTTATATATGGTTTGTTTGGGATGCATGACTGTTTTTATAATGAGGGTTTAAAACTGTCCTTTTTTAACCATTAGATTTGTACTATGTATTGTTGTTGTAAGCCGCTCCGAGTCTCTGGAGAGGGGCGGCATACAAATGTAATAAATAATAATAAAATAATAATAATCTGTTAAAAAAGGCACTAAGAACCCTAGCTGATCAATTACGGAGGCTGAAGCCAAATACCCTGATTGACTGGCCATTATTTTGGAAATTTAAACAAGGCAAACCTAAGAGGTGAGCTGCCAAAATACAGTACTTTCAACATGTAAATTGTCCCACCAGAGGCAATAATATCTTAATATCTGTGAGGAAGTCAGCATTATAGCTATTCTGTTTTCCCCAAAATAAGACATCCCCTGATAATCAGGGTTTTGAGTGCATGGCAATAAGGCCAAGCACTTATTTCAGGGTTGAAAAACATAAAAAACAAGGTTTAATTTTCGGGGAAAACACTTTATCCCCTTAAAAATTGATTACACATATTTTTCTTTCAAAGTCATCTAATTTTCTGCACACACAGGGAAGATGCGTTTTTCTTAAAAACTTTTTCAACTTTTAGCAGTAAAAAGTTACGGAAATCTATGGCATCTGAAGCCCTGAATCTTATTGCATAGTGAAATTAAGTGCAGGTTTGCACATGTGTACTATCCTGAATCATTGCTACAGCATCAGAGGATGATTTGAAAACATCATTTGCAAGCCAAACAGTATAGGAGGACTTTGACATCACTCTATGCTTCAGTTGTGATTAATGAAGTTAGACATTCACAGGTGTGAATAACTCTAAAACATTACAGAAGAGAAACACAAGACTCTTGAGAGTAGGCTGGAGTTGGCAATCTTCTAGGAAATCTGTGTCTCAGCTGACATCATTTTAGGCATGGTGATGGTTCTTGCATTTGTAAAGTGAGCCCTACTTGGAGAGAATGTGCCATGAGATCAGTGGTAAATAAGGCTGTTTGAAAGAATTTTAAGAAAATATTTCTGGAATGACATTTAATCCATCTTGTTCAAAATGCTAACATAGATTCTTCCTTTTCTTCAAACACAGACCATTAATGTATATAATTTGTGGTTCCAGGGATAACTTTAGTGGTATTTTGATCAGCCAGAGAGACACTGAACTGTGTGTTCTGTGGCCAATATAAGTGTCATTTTTATTTTGCTCTTGTTTTGTCATAATAGATGGTGTGTAGCTTCACACAAATAATTCATAGCAATTGAGAATGCTATTCCTTTTTAATTAGACTGCCAAAAATACAACATGATATGAGAATCCAACTTTACAAGATTCTTTGGCTTGTATGACTTACTTGCACATAGATATTTGACATGAGTAACTGAAATTTTTGGATTCTCACTCATCTTCTAGCCATGTGGAATCCATTTATAAAAATGATTGCCCGATTCAGTGTTTTTCAGCCTTGGGAGTTTGAACATATGTGGTCATCTCTTAGAATCCTGGGAGCTTAAATTTGCACATCTTCAAATTGCCAAAGTTGAGAAACATTGGCTTGGTTTGGGATTCAGCACATTGTGTCAATACTACTATGGTGGTAAATCCTGACAGTTCAATGCAGGGGTGCAAACTCACAGGGTCACGTTGTTGTTATGTGAGGTATTGCAACTTTTCCCCCTTTCTTAAACAAGGTGTGGGCATGGCCAGTACAAGTTATGCATGGTATGTTTGTGTGTATGTTTGGTTTTATAATAGGGGTTTTAGTTGTTTTTTATTATTGGATTGTACATGTTGTTTTTATTATTTTGTTAGCCGCCCCAAGTCTACGGAGAGGGGCGGCATACAAATCCAATAAATTATTATTATTATTATTAAATTTATTATTATTATTATGATGCACCCGGGCCGCGGATTCGATACTCCTGGTGTAATGCATTTTGCAGATATCCTCATTAAATATTGGAATGAATTTATTGGGTTTTAAGATCATGAAAAAAGATAGCGTGCCTTGCCTAACAACTGACATGAGAAGGCTTACGCAAATAACAACTGAATCTTCTAAAATAATTCTCTATGGACCTTTAGGTGATTGAGGTATCTGGGAACATGCTTGTTTTTAAAAATATAATGAACTTGAGTAAGTTTATGTGCTTGTCATTTTAAAGTTATAAATGCACAAAAATTATTTTTAGAATAGCTGTCAGTTACAATTTGTAGTGACAGGCTGAACCCTTATTAATCCTGACTTAAATAGTATTCAACTTTTTCTTTTAGGCCATTTCACGTAGAACCAACAAACATCATCAGGGTAAATGATGATACACAGAGAGTAACAGATGAAGCTTCAGCAATGAACAAGCGGATTCACTACTACAACAGACTCACTTCACCTCCTGACAGAGCATTGGTGAATAAAAGTTGAATATTAGCTAGTAAAGCCATGGCAGCCTTGGATGTTTTCTCAATTACTTAATTTCTACTAGGAATACTCTCAATTACTTAATGTCTACTAGGAATACTCTGTCAAATATAATCTGATTGGTTTTTCTGCGTGATCTGAGAGTAGTCCCTTCAACTTGTAGGTTTTTTTTTTTTCAAATCAATTTGTATATTGGAAAGAAAGATGCAATGTCTGATTGTGTTAATCAAAAAATGGATTATACATAAAGTAGATGTATGAGGATCTGCATATTTTTTCTGTATGAAATTACTAAAGGTGACTTCATAAATAATTTCATATTTCATCAGTAGCAAAAGCCGATGTCAAGGCAGAGCAAACCCTTTAAAAACGTAAAGTTGGTTAATATGAACAGACCAATTGCTGTGTCAGACAAAAGAAAAAAGTACCGGAACTGACAACAATTGATCCCAACATGTCTGTTGTTAAGTGAGTTTTGTCCCCTTTACAGCTTTTCTGGCCACAGTTGTTAAGTTGCAGTGAATCTCTGCAGTTGAGTTAGTAACTCGGTTGTTAAGTGAATCAAGCTTCCTGTTGGCTTTGCTTGTCAGAAGGTTGCAAAGTTGATCACATGATCCTGGGGCACTGCAAAGGTCATAAATATAAACCAGTTACCCAGTGTCTGAACTTTGGTCACATGATCATGGGAATGCTGCAAAGGTCGTAAATATGAAAAATGGTCATAAGTCAATGCTGTTATAAATTTGAATGGTCACTAAATGAACTATTGTAAATTGAAGTCTATCTGTATTTAATCTGAGCCAGGACTGAGTAATTTTTATATTTAATGTTAAATTTATTTATTACTGTATTTTTCAGACTATAAGACGCAAAGAGGTAATTAAGAAAACAAGTTTTTGTCCACCCCGCCTGCCAGGAGCACTCTGCAAGCCTCCCAACCCCTCTGTGTGCTCATTTTTTTGTAAAAATGGGCCCGTTTTTTATTTACTTATTATTTATTTAATTAGATTTCTATGCCGCCCTTCTCAACTGACTCAGGGTGGCTTACAAAACATAACAATACAATACAATACAATACAATACAATACAACACGTATAGAAATCTAATATTACAAATCTAAAAATTTCTAAAATCCCATTATCTTAAAAATGCAATCATTCACATTCATCTAGTAATTCCTCCAGTAATTTTGCAAAAATGGGGACGTTTTTGCCTTCCCCCAGCCCCAAGGAGCACTCTGCAGGCCTCTCAAACCCTCTGTGCACCCATTTTTTTTGCAAAAACAGACCCATTTCCCACCCATTTTTTGTAAAAATGGAGTGTGCAGTGGGTTTGGGAGGCCTGCAGAAAGCTCCTGGGGGCTGGGGGAAGGCAAAAACCAGCCCATTTTTCACCAGTGGTTTTCCCCCCAAAAAACGGGTATATTTTTGTCTTCCCCCAGTCTCCAGGAGCATGCTGCAGGCCTCACAAACCCTCTATGTGCCCCATTTTTGCGAGAAATGGACCCATTTTTCACAAAAATGGAACATGGGAGTGGGGCTTCGGGAGGCCAAAAATGGCTGTATTCGGTGGATAAGATATACTGATATTCCCACCTTCTTTTAGGGGGGGGAAATTTATATGCTCACCATCAGTTGAGTCTAAATTTCCAACTAGACAAAACAAGGTAAAATATTAAAATGATGAATATTAACAGTAAAATGAACAACGATGGCTAAGGAAGGAAGCAAAATACAAATGGGGTGGGAGTAGAATCTTCTCTCAGTCCATTAAAGATCTCCAGTATGAAGTTCCCCCGTCAGGATACCAGGCTATTTGGCAGAACTATATTTCAAGGATGAGGGACAATATCACCTTGAGATTTACAATGTTTGCAGCATTCCCCTTCTGCCTTCGCAAGTGGGGCAGACCGGTCCCATTGGAATGAGATGGTTCCTCGGGTTAATATTAACAGACCAATTGCTATGTCAAACAAAAGCAAAAAGAAAGCAGGATTTAATCTGAGCCTGGATAATGAGCAGCTCCTAAATCTTTCTGATTTTATCAGTAGCAGTAGGTCTGAAAATTGTCCGAATGACAAACTTCCCATATTTATTTATTTTATTTAATGGATTTGTATGCCGCTCCTCTCCGTAGACTCGGGGCAGCTTGTATATCTAGACTTGTAAGGCAAAGCAATGCAAAAGATATTGAAATATTAAAAATATTTAGCCTGAACTAATGCCATGGGCTCCTCTCTTTTGTTAGGTGGCTCCTGATCACGTTCTTCCTGCTCCAGAAGAAATCTATGTCTATAGTCCTTTGGGAACTGCTTGCAAAATCGATGACTCTCCTGATGGTTCTGGCAAAAATTCTAGTATAGTTACAATGTATGTGAAGTGTTCTGCTTGCATTTATTTATCTAAAGCAGTGATGGCAAACCTTTCTTGGGTTGGGTGCTAAAAGAGGGTGCCTGTGCGCAATAACATGCGTGTGCCTGCCCACACACCCATAATTCAATGCCCTCCCCCTGTGCAGGTGCACAACCCCTGCACTGCCCCCCCCCCAAGCATGCTCACAATTCTCCACACTGCCCCCTCCCCACGCATGCACACATGCCTCACTGAAGCTTCTGGACTTCCAGCAGGCCTGTTGGGCCTTTTTTTGCCATCCCCAGCGTTCAGGAGGCTTTCCTGAAGTCCGGGGAGAGTGAAAATGGCCAAAAAAAGAAGATAGAAAAATCAGCTGACTAACACGCACATGCGTGCTGGAGCTGAAATAGGGCAACGCTTCGCGTGCCCTCAAATATGGCTCCATGTGTCCTCAAGTACAACTCACCCGTGCCATAGGTTCTCCATCACTGATCTAAAGTGTTCTGTTCTGAAATACAGTTCTAAATATTAGAATTAGCCTGAGATTTATTATCTATCTACCTACCTACCTACCTACCTATTTGATTTATATGCCACTCCTCTCCAAGGACTCAGGGCAGCTTACAACATATAAAAAGAAACAATAGAACACAATAGCATAAATCCAATTAAGAAAACCTAAGTAAACTAATCTAAAATCCCCAATTATATCAAAAATCAATCCTACGTATTGCAAGTTTTCTTATGGTTGTTCTTTGTGTTTTCCCCCTGACTTAGATTCATGATCTGGAATACAATGATGGGTACATCTATATTAAGTATTCCCTGGGGAATAAAACAGGTAACACCATTTTGTGCATCTTTGGATAAATTTTGCCGGCATAAGTTTGCATTAATGCTACAATTTGTATAAGTGTTTAGTTAAATGTTTAATTTTTAAACAGGCTGGATTTACTACTGGAATCTGTATTATTCTGCTGATGGGCATACTGACTCTTTATTGCTGCTACAGAGTTGTGAAATCCAGGTCAATGATACGTAAGTTTTAGCTTTAGTAAATATATACAGTATATGTTTCATGAAAGTATGTGTCAGCCTGCTGATTCACTTAAGAATATTTATTATTTATTTATTGGATTTATATGCCCTACCTCTCCAAAGACTTGGGGCGGCTTACAACATATTAAAAAACAATTAAAAAATATCCTAAATCCAATTTTAAAATTAAACTTACTAATCTAAAACCCCAGTGCCTTAAAAAACAATCTCTGTTATTCAGACAAACATACATTCCATCCACCCAGGGGCTAATGTCTAATGGCCCCAGGCCTGTCGGCACAAGTGTCTCTTCAGGTTCATGTGGAAGGCAGGGAGGGTGGGGGCGGTACAAATCTCTAGGGGAAGCTGGTTCCCCCACAGAAAAGGTTCTTCCCCCAGGCCCTGCCAGGCAACATTGTCTAGTTGACGGGACCCGGAGAATGCCAACACTATGGGACCTGACCAGTCGCTGGGGCTCATGCGGCAGAAGGCGGTCCAGTAAGTAATCTGGTCCAATGCCACGTAGGGCTTTATAGGTCATAACCAACAGTTTGAATTGCTTTTGGAAACCAATCGACAGCCAATACAGTACGAATATAATTTAATGATGTACAGCTTTATTGACCACAGGACTATCTTCTCGTCTGCCTATTATTATTATTTATTAGATTTGTATGCCGCCCCTCTCCGGACACTTGGAGTGGCTCACAACAAAAACAACAATGTGACAAATCCAATATATTAAAAGACATCTAAAAACCCATTATTAAAACCATGCAACACAATCATACCATACATAAACAATATAAGCTCAGGGGTATTTTAATTTCCCTATGCATGACCATATTCTAGAATACACAGGGTTTTCCCAAGGTAATATATGAAAAGGGAAGTGGCAATGAACAGAGTTTGTCTCCCAGTAATAAGTGAAATGTTTCTGAACTTCTTAATGAGCAACTCCTAAATCTTTCTGATTTTATCAGATTATATAATTTGACTATTTCAAACTTGGCAGGATCAGTGGTGGGTTCCCATAAGTGCGGTACAGTGCGCGACTATATAGAAATATATTTCTAAATAGTTTGTGTATATTTCTTTCAGTTTGTGCTTACTTTATACCATGGGTGTTAAACCTGTGACATCACATTGTTATCACAGGATGTTTTGTGGCATTTTTCATATTCGTGGAGCTGGGGTAGGCATCTGCTTCTCTGGCCACCAGTTTGACACCCCTACTTTATACAAATAATCATAATAATAGCAGTTATATGCTTATAGAGTCCTTTAGAGGAAGAAAGAGATATAAGAGCCTCCACTGAATGACTATAAGAAAAAAGAAAAAAAATGTACATGTTTGATTATAAGCATCGATGTTGTGTTTGAAGTTATGTATTGCCTTTATTTTATTTGGAGAAAATTAAAAGTTTATACCAGAAAAGAAATAATAGCAGTGTTCTTTTTGTTTTAAGTCTGTCATCAGCCTGCTGGGAATCAAACTTTCTTTGTATTACCAGCGTTAACTCAAATTGGTATTGAGAATGTTTATTTTAGAAGACTTTAAAATAATTAGCACAGAATTAAATCAGTATCTTATTTTTCTTCTTTTCAGCTTCAATAGATACCTCAACTTGGGAATTCCCAGATGTTTGTAAATATTACTTTGGATCTTTTGGTCAATGGACTAGTCTTTTATTTTCACTGGTCTCCCTTATTGGAGCCATGGTGGTTTACTGGGTGCTAATGACTAATTTCCTTTTCAATACTGGAAAGTGTATTTATAGTAAGTATATATTTTTCTGTTAATTGTTTTCATGTGGGACAGAGTATTTCTAGTTAATAAATAGATACAAACCCTCCGGATTTCATTAGTTTTTAAAAAAAACCTTTAGCTTCTGTAAATCTTAAATAAAACATAATTTAATAAATAGGTGCACATATGCATACGCAAAAGATAAGACTTTCTAATAAGTAGTTTTTGGTTAATAAAGAAAAATATTTGGGAAGCATTGCAAACATTTTTGACCCATAAGAAGACGTATTTATTTATTTAAACAATTTAACCACTAGATGGCAATATATGCACTTCAGTTTGAAAAGGTAGACAAGACCAGACTATTTTTTTTCCTTGTAAATGGTTCACTCCCCATTTTATTTATATGCATTAATAATGCCATGGAGTATATGCAGAAAGAAAATACTTAACAACCTTTAATTAGATTGTTCAGGAGTCTAAAAATTACTAATAGGCAATCATTCTGCCTTTATTATTGATATATGTTGAAACCAGTAAAGTAAAAATCATATTCTGTTTTATTTGTTAACTTTTCCATTTAACCAGTTTTCCAGTATATTTTCCACCATATGGAAATACTCAGATTCTTTCCAGTTCTCCAAAATCTTGCTACTACCTGTCTGACTGCAAACAATAAGAGTATATCAACTTTCTATGTTTCAATGTGTAATTTCTATTATTTTTTTAAAAAATAGAGTCTGATATAATGTGGAATAACTTTGCAAGACCATATATATGATACAAGGAACCTTTTTCTTATACGTTCTTTTCACCAAACTCATAAAGTTTATATTAGAGTTTTACTAGCTTTTTAGCATTAAATGTCACCCGTAAACTATTTTGAATTTTCCCTAATTTGGGCCAAAATTGACGTCAATGAGTTTCTGAGCCAGTTGGATAACTATTAAGTCATAGGTGAAGACTCTTCTGCATTAGGTTCCATATCGGTTTTAGCCAGTTCAAGATGTTTGTGTTCTCTTCTAATAGAATATTCTAATTTAGACCTTACAATTCATAGAGACAGATAAAATTACAGATTGATCCTTGACTTATGACCAAAATCGACCCCAACATTTCTGTTGCTAAGCAAAACAGTTGTTAAGAGAGTTTTGTTCTATTGTATGGCCCTTTTTGGCCACATTTGTTAAGTGAATCATTGTAGCTGTTAACTAGCAACAACACAATTGTGAAGTGACTCTGGCTTCCCCATTGACTGTGCTCGTCAGAAAGTCACAAAATGTGATCACATGACCTCAGGATACAGTACTGCAACCGTCATAAACACATGCCAGTTGCCAGTCTGAATTTTGATTACAAGACCATGGGGATACTGCAACAGTCACAAGGGAGGAAAAACTGTCACAAGTCATTGTTTTTCAGTGCCGCTGTAAATTCAAATGGTCATTAAACAAATTGTTGTAAGCAGGGGTGGGCTGCTACGGGTTTGGCTGGGTTTGGGCAGACCCATAGTTAGCATTATGTCCGGTTTGCTGAACCACCAAATCCTAACCCTGGCTGATCCCACTTCCCCACCCCTTTCAGGAGTCTCCACACGACCCGTTTTGGATACAACATAAGTGCAGGGCCTATGCAGAGGGTTGGGGAGGACGAAAAATGGGCCTTTTGGAAGCTCCAGAAGTCCAAAATCGGGTTCATTTCCAGCCTCCATAGGGCCTCCAAAGCCAGGGGGAGGCAGTTTTTGCCCTCCTAGAGGGTTGAGGAAAGCCTCCAGAACATCAGGAGGGCAAAAAACGGGCCTTTTGGAAGTTCCAGAAGTCCAAAAACTGGCCTGTTTAAGGAAGGCCTCCGGAGCCCAGGTAAGGCAGTTTTCACCTCCCAGAGGTTTGAGGAAAGCTTGGGGAAGGTGAAAATGCCCCTAATCCCACGCCATGGTGCAGGGGACCAATTAGGCCATGCCCCCCATGGCCACCAAGCAACTGGGCAGAAAACCGATTGCTGAAGCCCACCCCTGGTTGTAAGTCAACAATATCTTTATCATTCCCGATCATTATTATTCCAGTGCCTTTAAGGTTTCATGAGAAAATATTCAAATTAACCATATTTCAAAAGTCCTCTTTTTAGTGGAACTTAAGATATGGTCAAAGCAATGGAAAATACATTTTAATGTTTCCAAATGTAAAATAATGCACTTGGGGAAAAGGAATCCTCAATCTGAGTATTGCATTGGCAGTTCTGTGATAGCAAAAATTTCAGAAGAGAAGGATTTAGGGGTAGTGATTTCTTACAGTCTCAAAATGGGTGAACAGTGCAGTCAGGAGGTAGGGAAAGCAAGTAGGATGCTTGGCTGCATAGCTAGAGGTATAACAAGCAGGAAGAGGGAGATTATGATCCCGCTATATAGAATGCTGGTGAGACCACATTTGGAATACTGTGTTCAGTTCTGGAGACCTCACCTACAAAAAGATATTGACAAAATTGAACGGGTCCAAAGACGGGCTACAAGAATGGTGGAAGGTCTTAAGCATGAAACTTATCAGGAAAGACTTAATGAACTCAATCAATAGTTTGGAGGACAGAAGGAAAAGGGGGGACATGATCGAAACATTTAAATATATTAAAGGGTTAAATAAGGTCCAGGAGGGAAGTGTTTTTAATAGGAAAGTGAACACAAGGACAAGGGGACACAATCTGAAGTTAGTTGGGGGAAAGATCAAAAGCAACATGAGAAAATATTATTTTACTGAAAGAGTAGTAGATCCTTGGAACAAACTTCCAGCAGACGTGGTAGATAAATCCACAGTAACTGAATTTAAACATGCCTGGGATAAACATATATCCATCCTAAGATAAAATACAGAAAATAGTATAAGGGCAGACTAGATGGACCATGAGGTCTTTTCTGCCATCAGACTTCTATGTTTCTATATATCATAGGTTGAACTGATTAATTATGTGCCATCAATTCTTGACTCCTAGCATCCACACAGATAGATTTTCTCCAAGGTGGTCAATCCTAGCCTGATATTTCAATTCTTGGACCTGCTGAATCACCATATTCTTTATACATATACGGTATTTTGTTTTTTTCTGAATCTGGATTTTTAAAAATGGACATTTCATGAAAAAGAGATCCAGTTTTCCCTAGATGTTGCATTTTTTTAAATATTCTTTTTAGTACATATTATGTATGTTCTAAAGCTTATATTTTAGAATTCTATTCTGTGGCCTAAAGTAAATTCCTTTTTTTTTTTTAGATTATATTCATGATATTAATGTAACAGAAATTATTCCTGGTACAAATGGAAGCAATAGAGGTAAGCAAACTGAAAAAAAAATGTTTTTTGCTGTTGCAGTGTCCCCTGCGTTGGACTCTGGTTTATCTTAAGGACAAAATTATCAATAAATATACCCATTTTAAACATTGTGGGACTGTTGGGATGGGGAATCATTTGTAAGGCTTGCATGTTTGTGTTCTTCATAGATTCAGTCTAAACGGAGAGAAATAAGCTTAGTAAATAATTCCTGAACAGTAAACCAATAAAATGATATTGTCTTACTTTCAGATAGATAATAAGTGAAGCCCACACCGTGTTTCATTGACTCATATTCTCAGGCATGGTAGTAGATGCTGGTAATAGTGCATGTGTAAACACTTTTACAACTTCTGCCTTTCCAGGTGGAGAGTTTTGAATACAGCCTTTCCTCAAATAATGAATATTTCATTTGCTTGGGCGAATGATTGAGAATTACAGTACACTGGTGCCATAAGTTTCTGCAAATTTTAAGGCATGAAATTTATCACCTAGCGCCAGAGTAGGCAAATTTGGCTCTTCTATGACATGTGGACTTCAACTACATGGGGCTACCTTTGAAAAGTGTTCGGAAACTTCAGATCGTGCAGAATGCAGCTGCGAGAGCAATCATGGGCTTCCCTAGGTATGCCCATGTTACACTAACACTCCGCAGTCTGCATTGGTTGCCGATCAATTTCCGGTCACAATTCAAAGTGTTGGTTATGACCTATAAAGCCCTTCATGGCATCGGACCAGAATATCTCCGGGACCGCCTTCTGCCGCACTAATCCCAGCAACCGATTAGGTCCCACAGAGTTGGCCTTCTCCGGGTCCCGTCGACTAAACAATGTTGTCTGGCGGGTCTCAGGGGAAGAGCCTTCTCTGTGGCGGCCCTGACTCTCTGGAACCAGCTCCCCCCGAAGATTAGAACTGCCCCCATGCTCCTTGCCTTCCGTAAACTCCTTAAAACTCACCTCTGCCATCAGGCATGGGGGAATTGAGGCATCCCCCCCCCCCCCCGGGCCTATACAATTTATGTATGGTATGTCTGTGTGTATGTCTGGTTTAATAATGTTTTTTTTTTAAAAAAAATTAATTTATTAGATTTGTTGTGAATTGTTTTATTATATGTTGTGAGCCGCCCCGAGTCTACGGAGAGGGGCGGCATACAAATCTAATACATAAATAAATAAATAAATAAATAAATAAATAAATAAATAAATAAATAAATAAATAAATAAATAAATAAACTCCCAGAATTCCTGAACTAGCATGATTGGCTCAGGAATTCTGGAAGTTGAAGTCCACAAGTCATAGAAGAGCCAACTTTGCCCACCCCTGATCCTAGCACAGAGCCCTTCCAGACTACAAGATGAATCAAAACAAAGAAGAGGGTCCAGAAATGTTGGTCCTGTCCATCATGACAATAGCACAATCTCACTTTTTAGCTTCTTTAAAAGTCTTAAGACAGGAGTAGGTACTACTACATGTCCTTATTTTCAAAATTGCCTGGAATGATACCATGTATGACCTCAACCAATATGCTTCCATGAATTGTAAAATTGACTAAATATACAAAATGTTTATCCAGGCAAAGGGAAGTTATATTTAAAAGAATTGCATCTAATTAAAAGCAACCAAAAGGCTATAACTTAAAGAAAAAATGATGTTCAGACATTTGCAGAATACAGGGATCATAGTTTTACATCAGAAACATCTTAGTTTTAAAAGCTTATTTTAAAAGCCTACCCTGATGTTATTTCATTATTTGTTGTTGCATAATTGCCTTCTTAACTCTGCTAGTTACTCATATCAAACCAATGGGAAGAATTCAGCCTTCACCATAATATCACGTAAATTTCAGAACTGCTATTAATTTTCCTTCAAATACTACAGTTATATAGATAACATAGAACAGGCTGGAAAAATAATGCTAATGATTCTTTCACATCTATTCTGTACAAAGGTTTGTGCTTCGGGGACTTGTAGCCAACTAGGCAAAAGGCCGGTATGGAATGAAAAAAAAAATGCATTTGGAAATTTCCATGAATGTCCTAATTAGTTCATACTTTCTGTATAAATCATGGATAATGACATCTTACACTAGATTCTCAAAAAGCTATCCTTCTGCTATGGAATGAAGTTATTAAAGCTTGTTTGATTTTGGTCTTGCACCTAGATTTAACCTATTAATTCATAACATGGTATCTTTTGAATATTGAGGAGTTGTGAGAATCAAATCAAATCAGATATTTATTATGGTCACATGCTTGATAAATAAAAGTCAAAAATCCCATTTGGAAAATACAGTACTGCACAACTGTGAGGATGTTGTATAAAGTGAATGGTAGCAAATTTAATAAATAAAAGGAACTCTTCTTTGTATATTCATATCTTTAAAATACCAAAAGCATCTTCCCTTGTAGAGTTCCATTTATCTGGATCTGTGTTAATTGTGTTAATCTTTTCCTGTGCAAAGTATTATTTGCAAACCAGAAATCTGTTGTTAAAGAGAAAGAATGCTGGATGTGAATGCAGTACACTATTATAAATCTACCATTACATTTATAGTTTGAACTTGTTGTAGCTCACTTGAGTCAAGTTGTGGGGGCCATGAAGAATCAAAAATAAGTAAAGCGATATTGGAATTTGCTGGCATCCAAGAGAACCATCCTTTAACTAAAATATATCTGACCTTACATGACTACATGTAAAAATTCCACAGTGCTTATGTACTGCTTAGAATCCTGGTAGATTGTACCCTGGGCTCCTAATAATGATTTAAATTACTTTGCAGCTTACGTGGCATCTTTACAGAATTTGGACTTGTTTCAGTAAGTTGAAACAGAGGCAACGCTCTGGAAGAAAACAAATTTGGGAGTAAGGGGAAGAGAAAATACATTCAGAGACACTAGGAATCTTATAAAACAGACATATATGTCTCTCTGTGTGTGTGTGTGTGTATGTTTCTTTCCTGTTGAATGTACTTGTGGATTATGGTAATTGCTCTCATTCTAGCGCCAGCTCAGTTGCCTTCCTGATGTTGTGCATGTGTTTTGCAATTGGTATGCACCCAAAGGATATATTCAGTGGTACATTGTAGCTCTGGCTAGACACATACTTTGCTGTATGGCTAATTCTGAGAAAGTACCAATTTCCTATTTAGGGCTGATGACAAAAAGAAAAGAAGATCACCTTCTCATAAGCAACCCCATTAATTTCTGGGGAGACTCGGGAAGCAAAAGGTTGCCAACAAAGGGTCCTGTGCAAAGAGTCATAAGCTAGACTTAGTCAATTAAAAATAGTAATCCGTGTTCAAAGTGATTTGAGCAACAAAAGTAGTGGTGATTTCATTGGAAATTGCAGCACTGCCCAACTTGCTGAAATGTTTTGAGTGAAATAAGACCCACAAACATTTTAATGGATAGCACATGTATCTAGAGACAACCTAACTTATCAATACACTGGAGAACTATAGCCCTTTGGTAGTTGTCTTGATCCTTTTTCTCTTGTTCATTGTAACAAATGGGGAATGGGGAAGAGAGTATGGATTTACAGAGCTGCGACAAATGAAATGTTAAAGAAATGCAGTACTCTATAGATTGCACAGCTTCCCCTGCCAGAGATCTAACAACTACATGGCAGCATGAAAAGGGCAGTTTGCATCATTCTGGGGAGCAAAGCCTAAGGCCTTTGCTTATCTTGTCTGGAAATGACAGTAACTATAGTTAAGTTTTCTGAAGCAGGAGTGGGGTCAGACCGGTTTGGAACCGGTGGTGACCCGCTGGAGATGTCATGATGATGTCACCAAACCATTTCTGTCAATGCCGGTCCATGGGTGCCTCCATCTCTTTTATTTATTTATTTATTTATTTATTTAGTATTTTCTCCTGGGGTTTTCATCTTCTGCACATGCGCAGAAGTCACGTTTCTGGCACTGCATATGCACCGTCATCTTGGGGGGGGGTGTTTGCTAATTTTTGGCACTGCAAATGTCACCCCAAGCAAGGTGCAAAGAGGCTCTCAAAGAGAACAAAACAAACTCACTCACACTCACACGAACTTTTCCTTAACTGTGCAAGAGTCAGGAGTTGCTACAGGCTGTGAGGTTGCAGGTGCTCAAGGAGGTGGGAGGGAAACACTTCCCGACTGCTCCTTCCCTCTCAGAAGCTTTCCAGCTTGTCTAGAGAGGCTTTTTTTTTTTTAAGAAAACCCAAAACAGCCACAGGATCCAGAGCTACCAGTCTCTGATAAGATAATGCCTCTCGCACAGTGGGGCACAATTTTGGGGGGGGGGGAGCAGGGCTGCAAGACCTGCATCTTACCAGAGATTGCCTGTTAGCCAGTCATCTTACGTATGGTGGGTCGAAAGAGGGGGAAAAATGAAGAAAGAATCTTAATTACAGAAGAGGAGCTATTAGTAGATTCCCAGAAGGGGGACTTTGGTGGGGAAAGATGTAGGAGGAGAAAAAAGGAAAGGAAAGGAGGAGGAAAGGAAAGCAAAAAAAAAGGAAAGGAGAGAAGGAAAAAAGGAAAGGAAAGAAGAAAAGGAGAAAGGAAAGAAAGAAAAGAAAGGAAGAAGGGAAGGAAAGAAAGAAAGACCTTTGACCACAATTGAGTCCAAAATTTTGGTTGTAAGCAAGTGCGTTGTTAACTGAGTTTCACCATATTTTACACCTTGGCCATGCCCACCCGGTCACCTGACCACCAAGACACGCCCATCTGAAGCCACACCCACCTGACCTCTAAGCCATGCCCACAAAATAAGTCATGCCCACAGAACCGATACTAAAAAAAAAATTGGACCCCACCCCTGACCTGAAGAGATACCACGCAAGGGATGGCTCACTCACTATGCATCTGTTACCTGCAAGAATTATGTGTGCATGTAAACAATATGCTTGAACAAAAGTAAGCCTGCCATAAACAGAGCTTCTATGTTTTTGATATATTTACCCCAGTGTTGACTCATGGCAAATACCTAGACTAATCCCTTTGAGGGTTTTTTTGTCTTGATTTTTGAAGTAGTTTGCCATGGCCTTCTTTCTAAGGCAAAGAAAGTCAATGAATGTCACATAGTCACCCAGCTGCCTTTTATGTCTAACCACTATGTGCCTTAACCACTATATGAAACGGACTCTTTTCTATGGATTCAAGTTCACATATTAATCTATTCTCAGGTTATTGTTTTGTTTTAGACCTAAAGAATTCTTTGCTATGGGGTGAATGGCTATTAGTGTCAGCGAGACTGTTCTGAAGGGAATAATAATAATAATAATAATAATAATAATAATAATAGTAATAGTAATAGTAATAGTAATAATAATATTTGTATGCCACCCCTCTCTGAAGACTCGGGGAGGCTCACAACAACAATAACAATACAATATAATACAAATCTAACATTAAAAAGAACAAGTTAAAACCCATTATTTCTAAAAACAATGCTACACAATCACCACTCTCAGATGCTACAAGTCAGAAGGGGTGGGTGGATTAGCCCCCCCATGCCTGGTGACATAAATGGGTCTTCAGCATCTTGCAGAAGGCAAGGAGGGTGGGGGCTGCTCGAATCTCTGGGGGGAGTTGATTCCAGAGGCCCGGGGCCGCCACAGAGAAGGCTCTAGTGGACTTTCTTGATTGGCCATTGTAAGGAAAGACTATGGGCCAGCAGGATGCTGCTTTCTCAACCTTATCAATTTTAAGATGGATGGACTTCAACTCCCAGAATTTCCAGCCAACCAAGATTGAGAAACATTGAACTATCGTATATTTCAGAGTACAGTGATCCCCCGTTTATTGCGTCCCCAACCATTGCGAACAGGGTACTTCGCGATTTTTCAACCCGGAAGTCAAAATACCATCTACGCATGCGTGCCCGTTTTTTCTATGGGCACGCATGCGTAGATGGCAACCGGGAGATCAGCTGCTGGGCGGCTTCCCCGGGTCTTCCCCCTCTTGCTGGCGTCAGCGAGGAGTTTCCCCACCGCCCACGCAAACTCCTCGCTGCCGCCCGCCCTTCGCCCGCCCACGCCGTTCATTCTCGCCGCTTTCGAGCTGAGTCCTGAAGCGAATTCGCTCCCGGACTCAGCTCGAAAGCGCCGAGAGTCAGCGTGGACAAGCCGTTCGTTGGCGCTGGCTATCGGCGCTTTTGAGCTGAGTCCGGAAGCGAATTCGCTCCCGGACTCAGCTCGAAAGCGCCGAGAGTCAGCGTGGACAAGCCGTTCGTTGGCGCTGGCTATCGGCGTTTTTGAGCTGAGTCCGGAAGCGAATTCGCTCCCGGACTCAGCTCGAAAGCGCCGAGAGCCAGCGCCCCCCGGACCCCCAACCCGGGTTTGGGGGGCTGCTAGGAAGCCCCCCATGCCGGCGGCAAACAGCCGCGCCGCCCCCAATCTTCGGCTCCTCGCTAGCGCTGTGGGAGTAAAAACACCATCTGCACATGCGCAGATGGTGTTTTTACTTCCGCAGCGCTACTTCGCGAAAACCCGCTCGTTGCGGGGGGTCCTGGAACGGAACCCTCGCAACGAGCGGGGGATCACTGTACTAAGATGCACCTCCCCCCACCCAAAAGAGGGTGGAAATATCGGTGCATCTTATACACCGAATGCAGCCATTTTTGCTGTCCTGATGCCCCTGCTCCCCCCCCCCCCCGGGAGAGCTCTTGGATCCTGGGAAATGGCAAAAATGCTCCAGTTTTTGTGAAAAACGGGTTGTTTTTGACCGATTTTGGGGGGGGGTTGCAAAAATTGGGTAGGCAAAGGGTCTAGGGAGCCTGTAGAGAGGTCCTGGGCATTGTGGAAGGTAAAAATGCCTCCATATTTGTGAAAAAGCGGGCAAAAAATGGCCAATTTTTCACAAAAAAAGGGGCATTTTTGCCAGTACCCAAGAGCTCCCTGTGGGTTTCCCAGACCCTTTGCCCATTAACTTTTTTAATGTTTGTGAAAAAATGAGTGAAAAACAGCCAGTTTTTTTAAAAATGGGGCTGTTTTTACCCCATCTAGTGTGATTGGAGGAGGAATCCTGGGAGTTGAAGTCCACTAGTCTTAAAGCTGTCAATTTTGAAGACCCCTGAGTTAGGGATTAGGGATGCAAGGGTATTCAAACTTGGCAAGTTTAAGAGTTGTGGACTTCAATTCCCATTTCTGAGCTAGCATGACTGGAGGAGGAATTCTGGGAGTTGAAGTCCACAAGTCTTAAAGCTGTCAAGTTTGAAGTTTGTAAAAAGTGTACATGATTGTAAAAAGTATACATGTTTGTAAAATGTATTCTGCTACACTGGTATTTTATTAAATAATGATGTATATTACTACACCATTTGGTTTCAGAATTCTTTTTTCCTTGTTTTCCACCTCTAAAATCTAGCTGCGTCTTATACTCTGAAAAATACAGTAATGTTCAAACTTTGATTTCTCACCATCACCATCATCACCCAAGTGCAAGTGATTTCCTTAAGCTAAACAATCATTTTCTTTCCTTTTTAATTTTACAGTAATATGTCCAAGTGATGGTAGTCAAAAAGTACCAGGAAATGAAACTTTTGAATTTACTTCTACCGGTGCTGTTGGATTTGAAGAATTTGAAATATGGTGGGACAAATCCAAAACGGTTCCATTTTATTTGACCATCATTCTTCTACTATTGAATTTTAAGTCTCCATCTTTCTTTGCCAAATTTAACATGTTAGGTATGTAATAGTCATTCAAAATTATACAAAATAGATTCTTTTAAATATCTTGACTCAATAAATTTCTTATTAGTTGTGGGCCTCACTAACTACACAAAAGATCTTTGCTTCAATTTTTCAGCCTCTCATGAAATTTAATACTTTGCCAGGGTGATAACAGACTTTGCATTAACTTGAAGCAGCAAATGTTGAAGAAGATTTCGTATATTGTTTTAGTTATTCAACCTCTCTTTCCACTGAAAAATGCTTCCTTATAATTACAGTGTTCCCACTGTGGGAGAAGATAACATTTGCTCTACTCTTTTTTTTCTCTATTAACTGGAAAGCAATTTCGTTCAGAATTAATCATGTTTAATGACCCCTCAAAATGGTTAACTTTTGCTAGTTGACATCTCTAATTGTGTTTTTTTAAACTTTAAAAAGAGACATCAGTAATCCAGCTGTGAATTTACCACATTGTGTAGTTCAGCCAAGGAAGAAAGAACAAATTGTCTACCATAACCATAACAGAAAAATTTCAAACTTTTTGCATTCTCCTTATTTCTTCTTTTTATCGAATTCAAGATATTCCTTAAATTAGTAAAAGACTAAAACAAGAAATTGAACGCCTAGAAATCCATAGGAGTTTATATTTTTGCTCATTTGATTTTCTGTTTTTCAAATGCTGCCCCCCCCCCGTAAAGCTATAAGAAAGTAATAAGTAATATTAAAGTAGTAGATAAGGTGAAATTATGTGTTGTATTGTAATATTATTCTGAAATATTGTAAAGCAAGGAAGCAACGCAATCTGCTATTTGTCCTTGAGTGTCAGATCATGTTTATGAAAATGGATGTGTAAAATATGCTCGCTTTATGTTTCAGGGGGACTGCAGTACTTACCGGTACTAGAAAGGAAGTTTTTGTACTGCAAATTCATTATTTTTTAAATGAAAATATCCACATTTAAAAGCACATCTATGTTCCATTACTGTGTTTAAAATTTCTAGTCTCCAAAATCTTGATTAATTTTTCTTTCAGTTAATTACTATGAGAATAGTAGTAAAATGATTTTAAGCTCACAATTAAATTAAAATTATTTTGTCCTCCAACTAACTTATATTCCAGTTTGGTATTGTTGAATATGATGCCAGGTAACTTCATCTCAGTCAATTACTATTAAAATTGATTTACAAGAAGAATATAAAAGCAAGGGGCTGAATTGGAATGTTCTGAGTCTCATAGATGTTAAAGAACATTTTTCCGCTATCCATTAGTTTAAATATATCAAGATAATATTATTTATTTTCTTTTTCCAACTGCAGGTACCATCTCTGTCATTTATTTAGTTATTCTTGTTACTGTAAAAGCAGCTCTTCTAGGATTCCATTTAGAATTTGATTGGACTGCAACAAATGTATATTTTGTGCCAGGTAAACTTTAAAAAAATATTTATGGACTATTCCCTTTAAATAATTTAATAGACTGAATGAGGCTTGCAGGGCATGATATGCTTTCTGCTGTAGTCTTACTTATATCTATCTTTATTTATTTTATTTATTTATTTATTTTGTTAAGTATGTATTGGTGGATGGGCTACAAAAATGATGGAAGGTCTTAAGCATAAAACATATCAGGAAAGACTTAATGAACTCAATCTGTCTAGTCTGGAGGACAGAAGGGAAAGGGGGACATGATCGAAACATTTAAATATGTTAAAGGGTTAAATAAGGTTCAGGAGGGAAGTGTTTTTATTAGGAAAGTAAATACAAGAACAAAGGGGCAAAATCTGAGTTTAGTTTGGGGAAAGATCAGAAGCAACGTTAGGAAATATTATTTGACTGAAAGAGTAGTAGATGCTTGGAACAAACTTCTAGCAGACGTGGTTGGTAAATCCACAATAACTGAATTTAAACATGCCTGGGATAAATATATATCCATCCTAAGATAAAATACAGGAAATAGTATAAGGGAAGACTAGATGGACCATGAGGTCTTTTTTTGCCATCAATCTTCTATGTTTCTATGGTATAATACTATAATCCAAGCCTAATTGTCTAGAATAGGGGTCTCCAACATTGTCAACTTCAAGACTTGTGGATTTCAACTCTCTTCAACTGGCTGAGGAATTCTGGAAGTTACAGACCACAAGTCTAAACGTTGCCAAGGTTGAACACATCAGGCCTATCACTTCTCTACCTATAATGAAGGCTGTAAACCATCTTTATAGGCAAAACTGGGTCACACATGCCAAGCCAAAGTTCACTAAATAAGATGTGATCCCTGGTTACCCACATAAACCTAATTGCATAGTCACCACCGTGGTGATTCCACTTCAGATCTGAAGCCAAGAGGGTAGTTTTGGTCTTCTCCAAAAAGACTTGTAAAGATGCATCAGGGTAATTCCTTTTACTTTTGCTGGGGACATAATGTGTTGTCAAAATAAGCTCTGAAAAATATTTGTTTTCCTTTGCTGCTCTTTGGTTAATGATTATTTTCTTGGGGAATCCTATCTGGGGAGTCATTATGCAGGTGCTAAATTTAATTATTCCTAGTCAGTAACATACAGCTAAGGGAATTACAAGCATTGTTTCCACCTAGAGATTTCTCCTCAGTTTGCGCATACTTTATAGTCAGTGTTCAAGTTTCCAAATGGATTGGTAGCTATCAGCCGTTACAACAAAAATAAAAAAAAAATGCTTAAGGATAGTTTCCAATGCCTTTCTTTTCTTTAAAAAAAAATGGATGGAAAATAGCCTGTTACAAAAAGTTCTTGATGTTCTGTGAATATTGCCGTCCACAAATAAGTTTTTGATATGAGAGACTTTATAGAAATGTTCAATCTAAAGAAAACTGTTGTAAGAGGCCCCTTAAAAAACTGGATTGTGATTACAATCTGGCAGAGCTATTAAATCAGAACAAGTACTTGTGAAACAACCATTCCACTATGGCTACTTAGCTGTCAGTATTTTTCATTAATTAGAACCCTTAATACTTTATTTATTTTATTTGTTTGTTTGTTTTGTCAAGTACATATTGGTGGCATGCAAAGATATAATAATGTTCATATACATGATACTAGTAAAAAGAAACATTAGGACGGGACGGAAAGCACGCTGGTGCACTTATGCACGCCCCTTATTGACCTCTTAGGTATTGAGAGAGGTCAACAGTAGATAGTCTAAGGGTAAGGTTTTGAGGATTAGGTGCTGATACTACAGAGTCTGGTAGTGAGTTCCATATATCAACTACTCTGTTACTAAAGTCGTATTTCCTGCAGTCGAGTTTGGAGCGGTTTACATTAAGTTGGTATCTGTTGTGTACTTGTGTGTTGTTGTTTTTCTGGTTGGTATGTAATATTTTTTCAAGATTATATCAAGAATGATATAAGGTAGTGATGGCGAATCTATGACACGGGTGCCACAGATGGCACGCAGAGCCATATCTGCTGGCATGCAAGCTGTTGCCCTATCTCAGCTCCAATATGCATGTGTGTGCTGGCCAGCTGATTTTTGGCTCACACAGAGGCTCTGGGAGGGCATTTTTGGCTTCCAGAGAGCCTCCAGGGAGGACAGGGAAGGGCATTTTTACCCTCCCTCGGCTCCAGGGATGCCTTTGGAGCCTGGGGAGGGTGAAACACAAGCCTATTGGGTCCACCAGAACTTGGGAAAAAGGCTGCCTCCTGCCTCCAGTGGGCATCCAGGAAGCAGGGGAAGCTGTTTGCGCCCTCCCCGGGCATTGCATTTTGGGTGTGGGCACTTGCACAATAGCGCATGCCCACGCTCTTTTGCCACCCAAGGAAAAAAAGATTCGCCATCACTGATATAAAGGCAGAAACTCATTCCACTAAGATCTCCCAAAATTCTGCTTTGCTCTCCTTCTCTGCTTTGTTGAACAGAAACATTTCCCCTTCCGTCCTTATTTTTCGTTTGTACAGTGATACCTCGTCTTACAAACGTCTCGTCATACAAACTTTTTGAGATACAAACCCGGGGTTTAAGATTTTTTTGCCTCTTCTTACAAACTATTTTCACCTTACAAACCGACCACCGCCGCTGGGATGCCCCGCCTCTGGACTTTCATTGCCAGCGAAGCACCCGTTTTTGCACTGCTGGGATTCCCCTTAGGCTCCCCTCCATGGAAACCCCACCTCTGGACTTCTGTGTTTTTGTGATGCTGCAGGAGAATCCCAGCATCGCAAAAACGAGCGCTTTGCTGGCAACGAAAGTCCGGAGGTGGGGTTTCTCAGTGAGGGGAGCCTCAGTGAAATTGCAGCATCGCAAAAACACAGAGGTCTGGAGTTGGGGTTTCGAGGACTTCAGTGTTTTTGCGATGCTGCGATTTCACTGATGCTCCCTTCACTGGGAAACCCCACCTCCGGACTTCCGTTGCCAGTGAAGCACTCGTTTTTCGATGCTGGGATTCCACTGCAGCATCACAAAAACACAGAAGTCTGGAGGTGGGAATTCCCATGAAGGGGAGCCTCAGGGGAATCCCAGCAGTGCAAAACAGGCGCTTCGGCTGGCAAAAGGGGTGAATTGTGGGCTTGCACACATTAATCGCTTTTCCATTGATTCCTATGGGAAACATTGTTTCGTCTTACAAACTTTTCATCTTAAGAACCTCGTCCCGGAACCAATTAAGTTTGTAAGACAAGGTATCACTGTACTCCCTTTTCTTTCCTTGCCTGACAGTTTTCCTTTGTCTAGCAGAAAGGTCTCTTTTTTTATTGTTTTGTTCACTCTGCCTAACAGAGGCATCCTCATGCCAGAACAACTAGACCATTCTCTCTTCCCAAGCCTTCCTGTTGTCATTGTTTGGACAGCCCAGGAGGAGCAGGAATGGGTGGGGATTCCCAGAGGATACCACCGTTTAGCCTGCGAGGCCTCAGGGCACCAATGACGCAGGCCACTCCTTGTCCTTGAATATTCCCTGCCAGCAATACTCATGATCTACAATTCCTCTCTGGTCCCTGGAAAACGAACAAATGAGTCTGTTTGTAACTTATCCGCTGTGGATATGTGGCAACTTCCTTTCAAATAGGTCGACCCCGCATTATGTAGAGTTCAGACATATGGTCAAGGACAGTGTGGTCCCTCTCATGTGGAGAACCAGAATGCATTTGTTTCTTGTCAAGCAGGAAGGTTTCAGACCTCTTTATAAACAGCAGAGTTTACTGTAGTTCTAAATTAGTTTGAATCAATGGTTAATACAATATATGGTTGAGAATATTCATAAACCCAGGTCATTTTGATCAAAAGAAAAATAACTTGTTTTTCTTTATTAATGGGAAACATTGGATGAGGAGTTTGTTAGAATCCATACCAAGATTTGGGATCTGTGGTTTGGATAATTCCCTCCTCCTTTTTTCTAGGTATTATAGTAAACAATAGTTCTTAAAAGGGTTTTCTTAGTCAGTGGCCGATGTTATGGTAAACACAAGTTCCTATACACATGATGAAACAGAGTGATTTTAACTGTAGCTTGACAGCAGAGTAGGGGAAAAATAATATTTGTGCTTGAGAGCTAGCTTTGAGTGCTTGAGTGAAATATAACTCTTCTTAGATCTCCTTGGTACAAACCCAAGTAAGAAGACTGGGAGTAAATATGACAGTAATCATACTCCAATCATTTGCCTAGGTTACAATCTCCTGGTAGGCTAGCTCATATTTTTGTCATGTGCCAATCTCATTGGTGTATGATAGAAGACATGCAGGATATGCATAGGGACCAATGCTTCACATTTGGCTATCATTACTGCATCTACTTGGTCGTCCAATGGTTTTGTCTAACATGCATGGAGGCTTTCCCATAATAGTCATCCAGATGGCTCTTGTCAGAAATCATTGCTCAGATGTTATTGTTTACTGGCACGCTTCATCTGTGAATGTTTGCATGATTATCCAAACAAGGCAGGAAAAAGAGCAAGAGTGGTGAATTACGCAATTCTGTTGCGTTGTTTGCGAATCTGAACAGATGTTAAGTTAGCGGACTTGGTAAATTCAGCTTTAACTTTAATCAGGAAAGTCTTACAAACATTAGAATTTCATCCTTGTGTTTTGTTAAATTATAGGTGGGCAACAAACGCAGCATTCAAAAGCCATCTATGAATAAAGTTGGCAGGGAAGCCTCACATTTCTACTTATTTTTGTAAAATGGAAACAACACATTTTGTATATGCAATATGATCAGTGTTGATGACAGTAAAACAAAACAAATAATCAGATATTCTAGAGCAGACATCAAAATAATTCCAACCCATTTTCTTTGGTACTACTACTCGCCTCAATCTGGCACCATATCTTAATTGGAAAAATATTGCACTCCAAGTCATAATATAGTTGGTGGCTTTCAGCTATGGTGACTTTAGCTATAGGCTTAAACAGTGTGTGAAGGCCAGCCAAATGTAGTTTCATCAGTAAATTATCGTTATGCCAACCATGGTTTAGTCTCTATTTCTATTATATAGATGTAGAAGTAACCTAGTAGGAAAGAACTGTCTTACTTAAACTTCTTCTGTTTTAAAATATAGCCAGAAAACCATTGTAGTGGTAGAGAAGGGAAAGCAAAACTTTTTCTTGAACTTAGCTGGTTAATCAGAGAACAGCTTGGTTTCAGAGATATGATTTTATTATTGAATAAATAATTCATGGTATCTAAAACAGATGACAACAAAAAGAAATATGTTCTTTTGATTATTAAATTAGAATGTTACCCACCAGAAGTACAAAAGAAGCGGGAATACAATTAGGTATTAGGTATAAACACACATTTAATTTAAAGAAACCTTTAAAAAAGAAAGATTCAGCACAAACAGATTGCATGTGTTTGTTATTTACCTTTTTAAAATCTGAAGTCCTATATGTACTTGAGAGGAGTGAGGTCCACTTTCAATGCATCTGCATTAGGGGTGGGTTCCTCCCAGTTTGTACCCAATCGCCTGAACTGGTAGCAATCCATTGGTGACGTTTGGTGCTATCACAATCTCTTAAAAAAAAAATAGCCAATTTTTCTCTGTTTGGATGGCTTTTCCTCTTCCACTACTTGAAAAAAGACCTTCCCACCTGCCCCCAGGTTAATACTGACCTTTATTTCTTCGCCCGAAGCACAGTTGATCAACTCCTCAGCTGTGATTCAGGCTGAATCCTGCCACTGAGCAAGCTTTGCAGCAAAATTGCATAAGGGACAGGCGTACAAAACATTGCAATGCGAACCGGTGGGCAATGGCAAGTGGAACCCACCCCTGATCTGCATATCATTGTGTAGAAAATGCTGTAAAGCTGTTATTGTCACATTCACAAATGCTTCCTTTTAGCTTTTATTTTACTTGTATTAGTTTGGACAGGATTAGCACCAATCTCAGAAATCCTTGGAAAAGCTCATTTCTGCACCAGTAGAACATTCTTACTTTCTTAATATGCAGACTGTGACTTTTTTGGGGGGGGGCTTCTTTCTTGTGGAAAATTTGTTCCCCCGTAAATATGTGTATTTTGCCTTCTGTGGTTTTCAAATTTTAAAAATGTCATAGAAACACAGAAACATAGAAGACTGACGGCAGAAAAAGACCTCATGGTCCATCTAGTCTGCCCTTATACTATTTTCTGTATTTTATCTTAGGATGGATATATGTTTATCCCAGGCATGTTTAAATTCAGTTACTGTGGATTTACCAACCACGTCTGCTGGAAGTTTGTTCCAAGGATCTACTACTCTTTCAGTAAAACAATATTTTCCCATGTTGCTTTTGATCTTTCCCCCAACTAACTTCAGATTGTGTCCCCTTGTTCTTGTGTTCACTTTCCTATTAAAAACACTTCCCTCCTGGACCTTAATATGATTAACATGATATAGCTTTATTGTAAATAGTACAAGGCAATATAAATGGGTGGGTAGTAGTTATGACATCATTTGGATAGTTCTTGGGAAAAAGGAGTAAAATGCACGGAATTAGGCATTTGTTTTGCTGATATGGTTGTGTGTGTAGTTATATGCAAGAAAAAGATTTATCTAATGTCAGTTATGAATACAATCTTTAAGAGCTGTCTCATTTCTAATTTCATTCAGCTATTTTTATAATTGTTGGTTTTCCTTTTACATCTGATTGCTGGCTGCTTCTCCTATATGTTTTGCCAAACGTAAATACTGTATATCCTACCTGAACTGCTACTACAAATATGACTGGGAATTTGGCTTAGGGATGAATAGACTAGACACCGTAGGATATTCATTCTAACATCCATAATTCTGAAAAATCTGATTTATATTCTTCTTTCTCTAGAGTTCAGGATCTTTTTTCCTCAGCTTACAGGAGTGCTGACCCTGGCTTTCTTTATCCACAATTGTGTAATTACACTACTTAAGAATAACAAGAACCAAGAAAAAAATGTAAGTGACTACAAGAGAAAATATGTTTACGTGCAAAAAGTGATTTTTCCTGAAACTGCTCTTTGTAATGGTTGTTAGGTATTGCCTACGTAAATTTCAGCACTATAATCCAATGTTTGTTCGCCTTAGCCTAAGTTACCATATTTTCCAGAGTATAAGACACATCTTTTTCCCTCCTAAAAGAGGGTGGAAATATCAGTGCATCTTATGCACCGAATATAGCCATTTTTGGCCTCCTGAAGCCCCACCCCATGTCACTGCAATGAGGGCTTGGGAGGCCTGCAGGGTGCTCCTGGGGCCAGGGAAAGGCAAAAACATTTTGCGAAAAATGGGCCATTTTTCACAAAAATTGGAGCATTTTTGCCTTTGCCCAGCCCCTAGGACAGTGATGGCAAACCTATGGCACAGGTGCCACAGGTGTCATGCAGAGCCATATCTCCAACATGCACACGTGTGCCGGGCAGCTGATTTTTGCCTCACACCGAGGCTCTGGGAGAGCATTTTTGATTTCCAGAGAGACTCTGGATTTATGGGGGAGGGTGTTATTACCCTTCCCCGGCTCCAGGGAAGGTTTTGGAGCCTGGGGAGGATGAAACACGAGCCTACTCGGTCCACCATAAGTTGGGAAACAGGCCGTTTCCAGCCTCCGTGGGGGTTGAAGAAGCTGTTTTCGCCCTCCCCAGGCATTTAATTATTGCTGTGGGCACTCACGCATGAGCAATAGCATGCGCGCACACTTTTTCGGCACCTGAGGAGAAAAAAGGTTCGCCATCACTGCCCTAGGAGCCCTCTGCAGGCCTCCCAAACCCTCTGCCCACCCCATTTTTTGCAAAAAAGGGTAAAAATGGGCTGCTTTTGAAAAAATGGGGCGTTTTTGCCTTCCCCCAGCCCCCAGAGCTCTCTGCAGTCCTCCCAAATCCTCTGCCAACCCTATTTTTGCAAAAAAAAAAAAAACCCAGATGAAAATGCATCCGTTTTACAAAAAATGGAATGCGCAGATGGTTTGGGAGGCTTGCAGAGGGTTCCTGAGTTTAGAGAGGACAAAAACCTTTTTTCCTACTTACTTCTTTGAAATGTTGGTCTATCTTATAGTCCAAAAAATACTGTAGCTTTCTCTCAGTGCTCCAGTAAATAATCAAATATTGTTTGGACTTTTAAGGACTTCCTAGTAAAGACATCATTGATGGCTTTCAGTTTGAGAAAGTTTAGAAAACCATTTCTAAAATTTTGAGGCTCTCCCAGTCCGTATTTATACATATAATTTTGAACCAGCAAAGATGCGGGATAATAATATGAATCTTCCCTAGAATAGATGTTTTGTCATAATGACTCCATTAACTGTGCTTAAAATCATTTAGATTTTGTCACCTCAGCCAGTGTCAGTCTTTATGACTGATCTCCAAAAAAGCACTAAGCAAAAATGGGATTTCACATTTAGTAGCAAGACAAAACATTGATACTTATCTCAAGTTTGCCATTCAGCATCTGGATGACCTTCCAAATATTTGGAGAAATGTTTTACAGCTGGATCTCAAACTTGAATTGTCATGAATGACGCATGAAGTCTGTCTGGTTCATTGGCGTGTGGACCAGAACACTGATTATTGTATATTTACAATAAAGTCTCTTGTAAATCAAGAAAGAAGAAAATTCATGGTAATATGATAGGTCATTAAACAAAATTATACTAAATTTTAAAAGAATGTAGGGGGAAAAGGCTTTAGTGCTTTTTTGCCCTTTCACTTTGACCATTTATCCGGCTGCGTTTTTCATTCATCAGAATACAAATATTTAGTTTGGTTTGAGGTATTGCTGAATAACAGCATTAAACCCTTGAACCTAATAATCTGAAATTTGGCATTTCAGATGAGGCAATGATTCTGAAAATAATTTTAAATTCTGCCAAGAAATCAAAAAGTAATTTATAATTCTCTTTAAAGAGGAATGAAAGGGGAAGCGCGTGTTTTGTTTTCAATATAGGAGGCTCAGATTTGTTTATTTGTTAATTAATTAATTACTTGATTGATTGATTGATTGATTGATTAGATTTGTATGCCGCCCCTCTCCGAAGATTCCGGGCGGCTGACAGCGTACAATATAAAACAGTGAATACAGAGACCAATTACTATACAGCTCACTTTCATATTACTTTTAATTGAAAGTAGGCTGAATTTATTATTTCCTATCTCAAAGAAAGAAGCAATTGGAATCTGATGATTTCTGGTTATAACTTCCAGTTACATTCTTGCTTATCTTATCTTGGAATTATGAATTAAACCTGTATGATGGAAGTAGCTTAAAAAGAAACAAGTAAGTATGGGTAGCCCTTGGCTTACAACCCCTGTTTGAAGTTACAACAGCTCTGAAAAAAGTGACTTATGACTGTTTTTCACACGTAACCATTGCAGCATCTCCATATCATGATCAAAATTTTGATGCTTGGCAACTGGGTCATATTTATGACGGTTGCAGTGTCCTGAGGTCATGTGATCACAAGCAAAGTCAGTGGGGAAGTCAGCTTCACTTAACAACCATGTTACTATCTGTAACTGCACTGATCCACTCAACAACTGTGGCAAGAAAGGTTGTAAAATTGGGCAAAACTCCGTTAACAAATGTCTCACTTAGCAACAGAAATGTTGGGCTCAATTGTGGTTGTAAGTTGAGGACTCCTGTATACAGTATGACTGTAGGATAGGTAACAGGATAGGTAGAAGGCAGCTGTATCCCAGCCTCATAGGTGGGGTAACTCCTGCTGCCATTAACCTACCTTGTTACAGGTTTAGAATAAGAAGTTCTGTGTGGCTCCATGACTCAGAGGGGTTGCTCCATTCCAGAAGAATTCATACCAACTTCAAGCACGGAGATGGTAGTGTCATGGTTTCATGGCTTGTGATCTTGACAGTTGCCATCACTGGAGATATTAGGAATTCTGCTTTATATCAGAGAATTCTGCAGGTGAAATCAGAGGTGGGCTGCTGCCAGAACATGGTGCTGGAATACGAGTGTGGGATCGAGCGCAATAATAATAATAATAATAATAATAATTATTATTATTATTATTATTATTATTATTATTATTATTATTTGGATTTGTATGCCGCCCCTATCCGTAGACTTGGGGCGGCTAACAACAATGATAAAAACAGCATGTGACAATCCAATAATAAAACAACTAAAAACCCTTATTATAAAACCAAACATACACACAGACATACCATGCATAACTTGTAATGGCCTAGGGGGAAGGAATATTTCAACTGCCCCATGCCTGGTGGTATAAATGAGTCTTGAGTAGTTTACGAAAGACAGGGAGGGTGGGGGCAATTCTAATCTCCGGGGGGAGTTGGTTCCAGAGGGCCGGGGCCGCCACAGAGAAGGCTCTTCCCCTGGGGCCTGCCAAACGACATTGTTTAGTCGACGGGACCCAGAGAAGGCCAACTCTGTGGGACCTTATCGGTCGCTAGGATTCCTGCGATAACAGGCGGTTCCGGAGGTATTCTGGTCCAAAGCCATGTAGGGCTTTAAAGGTCATGACCAACACTTTGAATTGTAACCGGAAACTGATTGGCAGCCAATGCAAGCCACGGAGTGTGCAGGAAGCAAAATTGAACACAGGGATGCGCCTACGGGTGCGTTTCGGTGAGGTTTTTTGCTTTCCCAACCTTGCCCGAAACGCACCTGCACGTGTGTCCCTCTGTGTGATTTTGATCCTGCACAGGTGCAGGAAGCATAATTATGCTCGATCCCGCACTCACGTTTCAGAGCCATGGAACTGCGGGCAATTAGCCGTTCCGGCAGCAGCCGACCTCTGAGTGAAATGCAAATGCATTAAATGCCAAAACTTATCGCAGCCATACAAATCTACAAGGGAATAGATGAAGAACAAACTCAATATTTTTGACTGACCAAATAGTAGTTCTAATCCACCTAGAAAATACAATTTCTCAGTTCAAGAGGGAAAATACTTTTTCACACAGATACATCATATATTGGCTACCTTAGTTTCTCAAATAAATAAAAAAGCATCAAAATTAGTTCATTCCACCTCCCTTCATGTAACAGAAGAAGCACATGAAGCTCTGATTGATTCAGTCACAAAGTGATGAAATATCCAACAACTAGAAAAGAAAGTGAATTCTAAATTGAGCCACTCTGGAGATTTGCTTCCTTAACCTTCTGCTTTGGGAGCAAAACAAAACAAGTGAACAGTGTAAATGATGGCTGGGGAACACACACACCCTAATCGTCCTAATCTTTTGTAAAATGGTCACAACAATTTTATTCTCCCAGGTTTTTAATCTTTGTTTAAAGTGTTTATGGTGTCCATATTGAGAATTGACTGTATTTTCTTAATATTATTTGATGTTTCTACTCTATGGTACTATGCCTATAATTTCCATACTTAACGTAAGAGTGGGTTCTTTCTTGTAACATAAAACTTTCTTTCAGTGCACAAAAATATCATATTCTAATTCCTTTGGTTTGAAGAAAGGCTTATTTTAGAAAGTTTTCTGCTTTTTGTTCTTATAAGTAGAGAAAGAGGAAAAAAAGTGTTACTTTCTCTGTAAATATGGAACCTAAATCTAAGTTTTTTAGACTGTAGACCAGCCTAATGCTTTAGACTATAGCCCAGCTTAATCTTTACAGATTAAAAGTTCAGAGACTGAGATCATGGTTTATGCTGTGAGCAAGCATTGATTAGATATAAAATGTGCAATTCCCATTTTTAAATCCCAGTCATCCCCATCCTGCTTGAATAAAGCAGCTGCTGAACAGACAACAATGGACCAGAAGGGAGTTCCATCAGCTGTTGATTTTCAGTTTGGGTTTGAAGATCCCATTCCAAAGAGTTACAGGAATTATATCTAGCTAAAGAGAAATTAAGGTCAAAATGACTCACTTCAATTGTCTGTTTGTTTAATTGTTCATTTTCTGCGGCTTCAGGGGCTTAGCAAGAATCTGGGTTTTATCAAATGTAACTGGAGCAATATGAGAGTAATTTAACAATTATAAAAAATAAAATAAAAATGGAATGTTGCAGAAAAGAATAAGCAAGTTAATGTTTTTCTGCACATTGCAGGTGTCTATTGTTCTATTACATAGAACATTGTAGTTCTATGATTCTAGGAAAACGCTGAGATTGTAGATAAATGTTCAGATGTTGTGGGTTATCTAAATGAAGTTATCCACTTGAGAAGAATGAAGTCAACCGGGTTATTCATGGCAGGGTCAAAAAAGGTCAGCAAGATGTTAATAGCGGCATGGATTTGATGCCATGTTTGTGACTGTCATTTTTTAAATTAAAATATTATTCCAGAATATTACATCTCTGTTACATGATCATAGACCACAATTGGTCCACAATATCATTTACTGAAGAGAACCATATACAATGGTACCTCTACTTACGAACTTAATTCGTTCCGTGGCCAGGTTCTTAAGTAGAAAAGTTGGTAACAAGAAGCAATTTTTCCCATAGGAATCAATGTAAAAGCAAATAATGTGTGCGATTGGGGAAACCACAGGGAGGGTGGAGTCCCTGTTTCCTCCCAAGAGAGAGACCCCATGGAGGCTTCTCCCCACCTTTTCCAGCCCGGTTTCCTCCCAGGAGATTCCTAGAGAGGCCCACGAAGGCTTCTACCCACCTTTTCTGGCCCTGTTTCCACCCAGGAGATTCCTAGAGAGGCCCATGGAGGCTTCTCCCCACCTTTTCCAGCTCTGTTTCCTTCCAGGAGATTCCTAGAGAGGCCCCACAGAGGCTTCTCCCCACCTTTTCCGGCCCTGTTTCCTCCCAGGAGATTCCTAGAGAGGACCCACAGAGGCTTCTCCCCACCTTTTCCGGCTCTGTTTCCTCCCAGGAGATTCCTAGAGAGACCCCACAGAGGCTTCTCCCCACCTTTTCCGGCCGTTTCCTCCCAGGAGATTCCTAGAGAGGCCCCATGGAGGCTTCTTCCTGCCTTTTCCAGTTATAGTTTCGGAGGCTCGGGTTTGTAAGTGGAAAATGGTTCTGGAGAAGAGGCAAAAAAATCTTGAACACCCGGTTCTTATCTAGAAAAGTTCATAAGTAGAGGTGTTTGTAGGCAGAGGTACCACTGTACAGTATGTGCTGAACCATGTTTTGTTAACCACGGTTTACTGAATAAAGGCACTTGGTGTCTTCTTTTTATTCAGCACAGGCAAACGGCAACTCTAAGGAGAAGAGACAGGGAACAGGAGTCAGCTTGCTAACTGAGTAAATCTTGACTACCATTATTGAAATGGACCAGAACACAAGGCACAAATCAGTAACCCACTACTAAAGAATTGAATAAGCTACACTCTGTCCAAGGTGTTGTATAAGTGCCTGTTTGGAGGTAGAGAAGAAGGGATAGAAGAGGAAAGAGATTGGAATGAGCTGTCAGGGAAGACATAATCTTGCAAAGATTTGGGGGATTGTTGCTTCTTATTATCTCTACAACAAAGTAGCCCAATGAAAAGGAAATGCGGTGAACCACAACTTTTTCTTCAATGTGGAGGACGCCATAACATTTGCTACAAATGATGAGCAACAGTCCTGAAATAGAACTCAAAAGACTGGTTTAGAGTGTGGGCCAATTTCTGAAAAAAAGGGGAGTTTGCAGGCAAAAAAGGATAAATAAAACTGAACTTGCTTATTATTCAATTTTAAGGGGTTTACAGTAAAGCGTATGGTTTCCTCACTGCCCCTTTTGTTTGTACAATAACATTGTAAGGATAGGCTAGTTGAGAATTAGTGAAATAAATATCTACAGCAGCGTGAAAAAAAACAAAATGGCAGCTGCAACTTTGTGGCCAAAGCCCTGCCCTCTTTTAGCGTGTGACCACCTCAACTTTTTGAACAAACGCTCCCCATCCTTCCATCATTCACCCCTGATTCACTCTGTTTGGTAAGCTATGAAATCTGGAAGATTTTTCCTTCATTCATCAAGGGAACAGAGCTTTTATCCAGCGCTGTAATTTACCCACTTTAATGTGTGGAAAAGTAAAAGGCATGGCTAGACTTGAAGCATCTTATTCCCAGCTAAATATTATAAAAAACATCTCTTAAAAGAAGAGACTTGTATAATTTCCATATGTCATTTGGTATCCACATTTTTTGAAAAGGAAAAGTTTGGTTTTTAACAAGGGATCCTGTCCAAGTAGGCTCATTTTTGAGAACGTGATGGCTTAATTAACTTTGATCTCCAAATTTATAATAGCCTTTTTCTTTGTGTCCTTGAATGTATGCTAAATTGTTTGTATGTGTGTAACTGCTTTAACACATAGTCCCAAAGTCACTCTATTATTGTATCTAGTTAATAATTAAAAGCAATATATTTTCCATTTATTGGGACACAAGGGACAATTAATTCAAACAATAAGATTCGTTGTTCCATGATTTAACTGTTCCAGGATTTGTCCTGTAACTAATTTTCTGTATAATAATTGAAACAAGCTGATTTTATTTGTTTGCTTTCTTGTGTTTTAACTACAGGTCAGAGATCTTTCAATTGCTTACTTTTTAGTCAGTATAACATATCTCTATGTTGGGGTGTTAATCTTCGCCTCTTTTCCATCTCCACCATTGAGCAAGGAGTGTATAGAACAGGTACAAAAATCTTTTAACATGGGAGGACTTTCTTTAAATTGCTGAGAATTGATTACAGTATATGTAAGCATTGTTCCCTTTTCTTCCTTCTGCATCTAATATAGTATAAGGTCCCACTTTCACTGGATGCATCAGGTCAGAATTATGAGCAATGTCATATTTCAATAGAAACATAGAAGATCGACAGCAGAAAAAGACCTCATGGTCCATCTAGTCTGCCCTTATACTATTTATTATTATTATTATTATTTATTAGACTTGTATGCCGGCCCTCTCCAAGGACCCAGAGCGGCTCACAACATGTATTTCCTGTATTTTATCTTAGGATGGATATATGTTTATCCCAGGCATGTTTAAATTCAGTTACTGTGGATTTACCAACCACGTCTGCTGGAAGTTTGTTCCAAGCACCTACTACTCTTTCAGTAAAATAATATTTTCTCACGTTGCTTCTGATCTTTCCCCCAACTAACCTCAGATTGTGCCCCATGTTCTTGTGTTCACTTTCCTATTAAAGAGAAATTTGGTAGTCCTAAAGAACAGGAATTGTAGCATCTCCTTAAAGCGCTATTAACTTCTTGTGTTCACTTTCCTATTAAAAACACTTCCCTCCTGAACCTTATTTAACCCTTTAAATAAGGTTCAGAAGTGTTTTTAATAGGAAAGTGAATAGGAAAATAATACCACATTTTTCTAATTAAAGCTATTTTGGCACCATTAAATACTAGCTGCCAGTTGCACCAATCGGAATAACCCATTGTACCAATTTTTCTACCACTTCAATGCAGATATTAATTGTAAAGAAAAGTTGGTTACTTTTTCAAATTAAGAAATTTGGTTCAGATGAATCTGTCTTGGTTTAATTAGCTGATGTAGTGAGCCTTTAGCCTGTACATTCATCTTCTTTGAACTAAAGGAGCTAAAACTAAATTAAGAAGTTTCTAATTAAACATGGTTTCCTTTTTTTGTCTCGACTGGAAATATATGTTTATCAGTTTTGCAACAACTAGACTCCTTAGGCTATTACATGAAGTTCCAAACTGGTAAATTTAGTTTCCTGATTCAAATGAAATGTGAAATAAGAGCTAATTAGGGATTTCCTGGATTATTCTCACCTTGAACAAACATTTCGTATACAGGCCAAATATTTGTTCGTCATATGGTTTACACAGCTGAGATGACATCCAGATTGGCTCAGTGTTTAATTAAAGTATGGTACTATTTTTCAAATGGTAAACAGTGGTTATATAGAAGTATGCTGGTGTACACTGGACTGGCGTATAAATGAAAAATATCTGTAGGTGGAAAAGAAAACAGATCATTAAGCAAAAATTGTTTTTCTATAATGTTTTACAATCCCTTCTCCAGCATAGCTGGGCATCTCAGAATATGTTTTATGCATCTGAAGACATACATTTGTCTAGAAAACTATGTCAAAATAAATTTGTTTAAGGGAAAACAGAACACACAAATATAGACATGCATCTGTGTTTGTATTGAGAATATAAAATGTATAAGAATTTGTTCTACTTAAGATACAAAACTTAATTTACAATAAGACTGCAGCTTTTAAAATTCTGGAACCAAACTATTGTAAATAATGAAGCCATATTTCATTTGTCTTTCAGGAACAAAATTCCGTAACTCCATGGTATACCGTATTTTTCGGAGCATAAGATGCATAAGATGTATAAAATGCACCTTAGTTTTAGGGGAGGAAAAAAAGGAAAAAAGGCCTCTGCCTCCCAGCAATTTGCCAAACAGCAAATACACAGATGATACATACTGTTTTCTGTGCATGTGTGTCTGACCCATAGAAATAGCAAAGAATTGGAGAAATGTACCTTATGGCAGTATATTAATCCCAGAAAGTTTTCTTAAATGTAATCACACTAACTCCTCTCAATTATTTAAATAGATCTACTCCAAAAACATGACTAAGTCAGGATTTAACTCAGCTGCCTTAACTTAATACTAATACTTAATATTAAAACAGGACATTTCAGGTTATACTTTTACAGATCTGGAAGTATTCTCTGCTATTTAAAAGAAGATACAATAGCACTGGGCCTCTTCAGATCAAGCATTTATTTTACAAAGCTTCTTCATTTTGTTAAGTTGTCTAGGACAATAATCAAGCAGTTTTTAAAAAAATAAGTCTAATAATTTGAACGTTCTATAGACATTTATAGTTACTGACTTACCTCCTTGTAGCAAAAAACAAACAGCCAGTTTCAGCCTATGCCTCTCCCTGCAGCAATTTGCCTCCCTGCAGCTTTGTTTCACTTTCATGTTAACAGGTAGGCATGCTGGCAACTTCAATCAATCAGCTGAGTGTCAGGAGGCAGATAATCTGTGGCTTGTGCTAATTAGGCTCTGCTGCTGTGTGTTGCAAGGAAGTAAATTTATTTATTCATTTATTTATTCATTTATTCATTTATTTATTTATTTATTTATTTATTTATTCATTGGATTTGTATGCCACCCCTCTCTGTAGACTCGGGGCGGCTAACAACAAAAAACAGCATGTAACAATCCAATTAATAAAACAACTAAAAACCCTTATTATAAAACCAAACATACACACATACCATGCATAACTTGTATGGGAGAAGGAATATCTCAACTCCCCCTGGCGGCATAAGTGAGTCTTGAGTAGTTTACGAAAGACAGGGAGGGTGGGGCATTCTAATCTCCGGGGGGAGTTGGTTCCAGAGGGCTGGGGCCGCCACAGAGAAGGCTCTTCCCCTGGGGCCCGCCAAACGACAAATTGTTGGCAGGCAGAGGCCAAAGAGTGGGGGTGGCTGGGTGGGGCTTCTTTCGGTGTGTAAGACACGCCCATATTTTCACCCTCTTTTGGGGGTAAAAAGGTGTGTCTTATACTCCGAAAAATACAGTAAGTTTTTCCATGATTAAAAAAACAAATATGTAAATGAAGCCGTTATATAATTTTCCAAGTCTTGTGTAATCCGATTATGATCATAATATGTGGATGTGTTATATATATTCTTTAATTAAATAGAAATGTCTTTATTTCCATTGCTTTAGAATCCTTGATAAACATAGACTATAGAGGTAGAAGGAAATGACAGTCCCATTTCACTCGCATCATTAACTTTTCTTTTTGTTAGAATTTTTTAGATAATTTCCCCAGTAATGACATTATGTCATTTCTTGCAAGAATATTCCTACTGTTCCAGATGGTGACTGTGTACCCACTGCTTGGTTACTTGGCACGAGTTCAGTTTTTAGGACACGTCTTTGGAAACGTTTATCCAAGGTAAACCACCCCTTTTTGGCATACCTTAATTCTATTTCTTGTTTTCATACCCTTGTCCTAGATATATTCTGTCAATACCTATTTGCCACTGTTAGAACAAACTTTCTCTTGTGGTTAGTGATAGCTTTTCATTCAAGCTTCATGTCAGTCTCAAAGGGAGAGGGAGTGTTTTCGTTGTGTTGTGACTGAGTACTGAGCAGTACTGTGTTCAATCCTGGAGACCTCACCTACAAAAAGATATTGACAAAATTGAACGGGTCCAAAAACGGGCTACAAAAATGATGGAAGGTCTTAAGCATGAAACTTATCAGGAAAGACTTAATGAATTCAATCTGTATAGTCTGGTTGACCGAAGGCAAAGGGGGGACATGATCAAAACATTTAAATATGTTTAAGGGTTAAATAAGGTTCAGGAGGGAAGTGTTTTTAATAGGGAAGTGAACACAAGAACAAAGGGGCACAATCTGAGGTTAGTTGGGGGAAAGATCAGAAGCAATGTGAGAAAATATTATTTTACTGAAAGAGTAGTAGGAGCTTGGAACAAAGTTCCAGCAACTGAATTTAAACATGCCTGGGATAAACATATATACATCCTAAGATAAAATACAGGAAATAGTATAATGGCAGACTAGAGGGACCATGAGGTCTTTTTCTGCCGTCAATCTTCTATGTTTCTATGTTTCGTTTTGATTTTGTTTGTTTGTTTGATTAAAATGATGTATAAATAGAGGTGTTGATATTCCGTATGTAACTTTAGAGCAATTAACCAAAATTTGGCATCTTGATTATCCTGATTGAAACTGTATCTTAGTGTAATATAGAAGTGGAATGCATAATTTCTTTATGGGATTTTTTGGGGGGCGTGTGTGTTTGTGTGTTCCACCCAAGCCTCCTGCTTGTGTACAAAGTCCACGCTCTAGTACAGAGGTCACCAACTAGTGGTCCAATAATTTGCATGTTTATGTTGCAATAAATAATATTTATCTTTCTTAAAAAATCATATTAATGGTCCGCGGGATTTAAAATTATAAATTTTGTGGTCCCCAAAGTCTGAGAGCTTGGTGACCCCTGCTCTAGTAAGAGCAGCTAAAAAACAAGGCAAAACCAATAAAAATTGGACAAATTAACATGAGTCCTTTTTTAAAAAATTTAAAAAAGGAGAATTCTTGCTTACTAATTCAGGAGTCATTTTTATCATAAGTCAACAAGGTGAACATTTTATGTGCCTTTCTTCAAAGAGTTTTCTGACAGATAAGGAAGGTTCCATAAACAGCTGCAGGAATCACGAGTGCTTCTGGTTGATAGTGACCTTTAGACAAATGGATTCTCAGACAATATTCTTGATTTTATTACATTGCTCAGGACATTTAGAACAAATAACAGAGTATTTGCATAGGGAATAGCTTCCTATCCAGGCTTTGACTCAATTCAGATCTATTTAGTTTCAGTAAGAAAGCCATATTGTTTGCCACCAGACACCAGGTTTTAATCAAATATCACTATAAGAAGCCCACAGCTTCTTACAGTTCTCTATTCAGTGTGATACTAACATTTGTAAACAGTGGTGACTAGGGTAGTAACTACTATCTGCTAATAAAGGAGAAATTAAAGACTCTAAACATTGAGGGGAATCCAGTTTGGTGCATTGCTTAAGACAGTGTTTTTCAACCAGTGTGCCGCGATACATGGTCAGGTGTGCCGCGAAGCGAAGCTCAGAGGGGGGAAGGAGGGAGAGAGAAAGACATAGAGGGAAGGAAGGAGGGAGAGAGAAAGAAAGAAAGCAAAAAAGAGAGGGAAGAAGGAAGAGAGAAAGAAAGAGGGATGGAGAGAGAAATAGAGCGAAAGGGAGGAAGAGAGAGGTTTTTTTGTCCAAACTTTTTTTAGCTCTCTCCCCCCCCCTTAATGTTCCCCACGTTTTTGTAAATGTGAATAATGTGCCGCGGCTCAAAAAAGGTTGGGAAATACTGGCTTAAGATGCCAGCTCAGAAATTGGCAAACTGTGAGTTCCTGTCTTAGGCACAAAGCAGCTTGGAGACTTTTGGCCAGTCACTCTCCTCAACCCTAGGAATCAGGCAATGGCAAACCAATTCCAGAAAGGTTGCCAAGAAAACTCCATGTAGTCACCAAGAGTCAGCACTGTATCAAAGGCATGTATACACAAACAGATGAGACCATAAAATTAGAAAAAAATATTTCAAACTGATATAGTAGATTGAGTTTTTCTTCCAGGGACAATTTTGTCATCCTGATGCTAGTAAGAGCTATGTTTTATGTATTTTTATTACTTATTATTTTTATTATTTTATTTCTATTTATTAGATTTGTATGCCACCCCTCTCCGAGGATTCGGAGCGGCAATCTAACAATTATATTGTTAGATTGCCAGATGCCCAACAACTCTGGGCTTTTCATACTTAAAGACAGAGAGAACAATAAAATAATATTATTATAAAATAATAATAAAAACAAAGAACAAAAGACGGTGCAAAGCAGCCAACCACTCAGAGCAAAGTATATAACCAGAAGGGAGCTTCATTCACCCTCACCAAAGCTCTTCAAGGCTCTTTGAAATAACAGCAGGGTGGGGCCATCCAGATCTTGGGGGAACCTTTCCTTTGAGAGGTCAAACACAGGGGAAAAGGAATCCTCAATCTAAGTATTGCATTGGCAGTTCTGTGTTAGCAAAAACTTCAGAAGAGAAGGATTTAGGGGTAGTGATTTCTGACAGTCTCAAAATGGGTGAGCAATGTGGTCAGGCAGTAGGAAAAGCAAGTAGGATGCTTGGCTGCATAGCTAGAGGTATAATAAGCAGGAAGAGGGAGATTGTGATCCCCTTATATAGAGCGCTGGTGAGACCACATTTGGAATACTGTGTTCAGTTCTGGAGACCTCACCTACAAAAAGATATTGACAAAATTGAATGGTTCCAAAGACGGGCTACAAGAATGGTGGAAGGTCTTAAGCATAAAACGTATCAGGAAAGACTTAATGAACTCAATCTGTATAGTCTGGAGGACAGAAGGAAAAGGGGGGACATGATCGAAACATTAAAATATATTAAAGGGTTAAATAAGGTCCAGGAGGGAAGTGTTTTTAATAGGAAAGTGAACACAAGAACAAGGGGACACAATCTGAAGTTAGTTGGGGGAAAGATCAAAAGCAACGTGAGAAAATATTATTTCACTGAAAGAGTAGTAGATCCTTGGAACAAACTTCCAGCAGACGTGGTTGGTAAATCCACAGTAACTGAATTTAAACATGCCTGGGATAAACATATATCCATTGTAAGATGAAGTACAGGAAATAGTATAAGGGCAGACTAGATGGACCATGAGGTCTTTTTCTGCCATCAGTCTTCTATGTTTCTATGTTTCTAACACTATGGCAGAGAAGGTGAATTTTAAGGATCCCAATAGGTGGCATTGTTTAATCAAAGGAACCCAAGCAGTGCTTTGTAGGTAACAACCAGCATCTTAAATCACACTCAGAAGCAACTTGGTAACCAGTGGAGTTTATGAAGCAGAGGTATTACATGAGCAAAATGAGACATACCCATCACTTTCTCTACTGCATTCTGAACCAAATGAACCTTCTGGATAGCCTTAAAGGGCAGCCCATTGTAGAAAACACTGCAGTACACAAGGTGTGACATGACCTGGACAGGTCTGAACATTTTCTTTTAAGATCCCAAATGTACAGACGTAGTTATTTGCTATTTTTGCAATGGCTCTCACTGCACTCTTAAAAAAGGAACTTTAGGACAGATTTTATCTCTCTGAGTTGAGATAAAAATACAACTTACTCCCACTATTAGTTCAATTTAAAGAGTTGACAGTGGAAATAATTTATTTGCTGGTCCGTAACAATTTCCTGGAAACTTAGTGTGTTTAGAAATACATTAATCCCAGGTTATTGTGCTAAGTGGAGATCTGTCAGTTTTCCAGAAGTTTCAGCTACATCTAATGCCAGCTCTAAGAATCTACTTCCTGATGTAGAGGCTAAGAAAGTGTATTTATAGACATGTTCTGGCACACACACACTGGTTTTGTTTAGCTCTTCAGCATCATCTTAATTTTAGCTATGTTTTCTCAAATAGCCTGTTGGATGTTGTAATCAAGCTAGAACCCAAGAGAATATTGTTTCAGTTCTCCCTTGCTACATGTAGTGTGTGTCGGGAGACCACTAGGGGGGCGCTCGTGGAGCGGAAAAGTTAGTAACTGTTGATTGGTTGAACCGCCTGATAGCTGGTGTAAAGTCAGCTGTCAGGCAGAATTTACCTCAGTTTCAGTCATGTGCATTCCATGTTGTCTTGCATTGGTTGAATAAATACTTACCTGTTACCTCAGTGTCTGGGATTCTTATCCATGACGGCACCCACCTAGATCAGCTATAGCTATATAGCACTACAAATCGAGCTAGATAATTTTAGAATGGTCGCATACTCTGGACTGTAGGTAGAAGGCTGAAGTATTTGTCTGAAGTAGTGCAGGGGGTTGGACTAGAAGACCTCCAAGGTCCCTTCCAACTCTGTGTTGTTGTTATGGCAATCCGCTTCTGAGGTAACGTGAAGAACACTGCACAGACTTGTCAATACTGACTCAAAGAAAGAAAATGCCAAAAGTCCTGTTTCCTGTTCTTTTTCTTTTTAATTATTATTAATATTATATTGATGGTCTTTGACCGTAAATAAAATTTATTATTATTAAAATGTGTTTTTCAACTGTTTCATTAAGTTCAGATTATTCATAGATATGCACTTGATAAAAAATAAGGGTAATCATTTACTTCTCCAAACTTATGTAGCACCCCAATAATAATAATAATAATAATTATTATTATTATTATTATTATTATTATTATTATTATTATTATTATTTAGATTTGTATGCCACCCCTCTCCGAGGACTCTTTTTCTTTAGGTAACTGTGATAGGACAGGCTTTGTTCAGGTTGCCTCAAAATTCATTTATAGCAGGGGTGTCAAACTGGATTTCTTCAAGGGCCAGATCAGCATTATAGTTCTCCTCCACAGGCCGGAGTGGAGGAGGAGACGAGACAGCCATGCATGACCCCACATGCACTGTTTTTAGCCTCGACGGCCTCTTCCAACACTTCGCTGGCCAAAATAGGACATGCGTGCCCCCCTTACCTTGTTTTTGATTTCCATAGCCTCCACCACTCTCCCGGTTGTAAACAGGTCAAATGGAGGCCCGTGGGCAGGTCCTTTGGTATTTCCAGGCTAGCCCCACGGTCCAGATCCAGCCCGCGGACCTTGAGTTTGGCACCTCTGATTTATAGTGATAGACTACAAGCATCAAACAATAAATATGTAAACCACTGTCGTGATGGCTTTATGGTGAACTCTGGACTCATCAAACCAATAATTTTGCATTGTTGAAAAGAAATAACCACCCCAGGATTGAAGAAATAAAATGACTGTGAGCTTTTACATTGAATTTGTAGAAGTAATGGATGGAATCACTTTTATGAGTCTGTATGGTCAAGATTTATTTGTTTAAAGACCAAATACCCTTATATATTTACCATATATATTTATTCTGATATTTATGGTGTGTGTGTGTGTATACATGCTACTTTTAGCAGAGGTAAGAATCCCATTTCTAAGTGTATGAAATTTCTGAATCATTATTTAAATGAGATGGTATGTTTATATTAATAGATAGGCCTTGCTCGGAATGTGAAAACTCTTCCAAGTTTTTTTTCTACTTATAAAATTTAAGAAGGTGAGATAGGATACAAATCCTTTTTTGTTTACATTCTCTCTAAAGAATGAGTTTGACAAAAATTGTTCTTAGGTGTGAGTCTTGCAAACCTAATAAATATTTATTTAATCCATCAAAATCTTTAAAATTTGTTTGTGCATGCATGTATAATGTTAGGATTTCCACTTCTCTATTCTTCTTCTGTTATTCATTAATAATAATAATAATAATAATAATAATAATAATAATAATAATAATAATAATTTATTGGATTTGTATGCCGCCCCTCTCCGTAGACTCAGGGCAGCTAACAACAATGATAAAAACAGCATGTGACAATCCAATAATAAAACAGCTAAAAACCCTTATTTATAAAAACCAAATATACACATATTAGTTTGATTGAGCAGCTCAGATCATTCCTGGATCTGAGCTGCTCAACCAAATTATTGTTTTTGATTTGGTACATGGGTTATATAGTAATTTATTACACTTTATAGAGTATATGGATGGCATTTAAAAGTATACAGGATGACGGTCACTGTTCATATGTATGTATGTAAGCGTAAAAGAGAGTGAGAGAAAGAGAGAGATGAGTTTACATTTATAAACTTTGGCATGGCAAATAGAAAAGAACCTTAGAAAAGTGAATTTCAGATAGCTACGGTATATTGTATTCAAAATACCAACTTAACATTTGGCTGTTGGGAGTATCACTTTTTGTCAAGCTCGTTTCATCTAAAAAAGTAATTGGCTTTAGTGGATGAGTTACAGAAAAGGAAAGATTTTTACTAGCTTATTGAAACTAATAAAAGGAGTTGCTCTTACATAGAGTTACATAGCTTGGTTTTTCTCTTTTCTTACAGTTTTTTCCACGTGCTGGTTTCAAACATTATCATTGTAGGAACTGGAGTTGCGGTGGCCAGATTTTATCCTAATATAGGGGGAATCATAAGGTACCCTTGAAATATGAATGAATTCTTATGCTGAAATGCTAACTATCATGTAATTTTTTTTAAAAAAAATAGTGGGTGATTCTCATATCTGACACATGCATGCAGCAAACTCAAGTGGTAAAATTGTTAAATAACCCTCAGAATTTCACTTTTTTACACGTTTTCTCTACATGGAACAATTCAGTACAACTTGGCTTTTTCTTAGTCACTACCAGAGTAGCAAAAATATCCAGATTAAATTTCTTTCACATTCAGAGGCATTGAATTACCCAAATGAACCCACAGCTGTGATAATTGCCCTATCCTCTCTGAAGAACGTGTTATAATTCTTATGCAATAATGCTGATGTATATATAGATCAGGCTACACTTCTGGATAACTCCAGGCTATGGGTGGAGAATCGGAAGTCATACCTCATCTAGTGTGACTCCCACAATCAAACAGGGAAAGGGGAAAAATAAACTTCACTAAGAATAAAGGTGAAAGAAAGAAAATCCCAGTGACACCTATAAATGCCACATACCTATGACTCATACGTCATTGGCAATTATGACAGAATTGTAAGTGCTTAAAAAAAAGTTGCCCAATTCTTTTTCTATAAGCTGGAAATTGCAACATGTGGAATGCCACTGATGCTTACCTGTCCCTATCTGACCTCATTTACTTCTCACACAAAATATCGTATTTAGTATAGCACATAAAGATACAGCTCTGTATTCTATTCCAAAGTGTTTGTCACCTTATTATTCCTATTTTTTTCTGTAAGTAAACCCCCTCAAGCTTGCAAATAAAATATATGAAGCCCCAGCCCCAGCTATCATCTAATAGATATGAATATTAGAAATGGGAGTATGATTGAACCTTCCTTCAAATCAGCTGGACCTATCACTGAATATGCATGCAGAGATTGTTGTCTGAAAAAAATAAATATATAACCATTTGTTATTTTCTTCCAGATATTCTGGAGCAACCTGTGGCCTTGCCTTTGTATTTGTATATCCATCCATCATCTATATCATCTCCTTGCATCGGGAAAATCAGCTGACTTGGTTTGCACTAATCAGCCATTGTTTGATCATTCTTCTCGGAGTGGCAAACCTGATGGCACAATTTTTAATTTGAAAATCAATCTTAAATCAGAGTTCTTCCTTTGCAAGAGGTGCGGGAGTACCAAAAAGTTACCTTGAACAGTATTACAAAAGATGTATCCTACAGTATTATAAAAAAGTTATGCAGCAGTAGATTTGTAAACTGCCATCTTTCAATCTTAGTCTGTTCCGGAGAAAACAGCCTTTGAAAAAACCAACAATAACAAACAAACTATAAAGAAAAACTGGAGACTGCATCTTGGAATATGAAGCACCAAAGCAAATGGAAGGAACTGAGTGAATTTCTGCTGCAATGTCAAGTAGAAATGGAAATTATTTGAGAATTATTAAATTCTTTTTTATAAATTATAATTTTTTTCTATGTGGAAAAGCCATTTAAGAAACTCTAGGCAAATAAACAAGGGATTTTATTGAACTAGAAAACTATATATTGCTACTGTTAAGAAGAGTGTTTTGAATTATTTTACTTTTGAAACACAGCACGTAGGAAATCATTAAATACCACTAACACTAAACTATATCTTTTGTGATATTCCTAATTGTCTACAATATCCAGACTGAAAGAGGTTTCTTTACATATCCTGGCACAAAGAGAAAGAATGTTTTGTCCATTTTCTTTAACTTGGCATGGAAGGTCTACAACAGTGCTGGTGAATCTTTTTTCCCTCGAGTGCCAAAAGAGCGTGGGTGCGTGCTATCACACATGCCCGAGTGGCCACACCCGTAATCCAATGCCAGGGGCATAGTTCCCTCTAAGCTGAGCAGTGAGCAATTGCTCACTTAAAAATCATCATCAACTCAGAGTTTTCCAAACCTGCCCAGAAGCCGAGAGGGAAAGAGTGAGAGGGAAGGAGAGAGAGAGGAAGAGAGAGAAACAGATAGAAAAAAGAGAGGAAGGAAAAGAGAAAGAAAAAGAATGGGAGTAAGGAAGAGAGAAAGAAAATCAAAATCTAGTTTGAAACTAGCTCAACTATTTAAGTGGCATTTTGATATTGATAGAGTTGCCCTATTATGAGCTCACTGTTATAGACACACAGTACAGTATTTTATTTTGAAATTCTCTGAGGCAAAACAGGGTGGGTTTTTTATTTGTTTGTTTGTTTATTTGTTTATTTATTTATTATTTCTGTGCCGCCCAGTCCCGAAGGGACTGCCGCTCAGACACTATACTTTTCCGCCCACCCCCCCAAAAAATTAGAGGGAACACTGGCCAGGGGAGGGCAAAAGCAGCTTCCCCTGCCCCCTGGAGGCCCTCTGGACATCTGGTGGGGCCTCTGGATGTCTGGTGGGCCTGGTAGGCTCGTGTTTTGCCCTCCCCAGGCTACAAATGCTTCCCTGGAGGCAGGGAAGGGTAAAAACGCCTTCACCCATCCCCGTGGAGGTTCTTTGGAAGCCAAAAACATTCTCCCAGAGTCTCTGTGTGAGCCAAAAATCAGCTGGCCAGTGCATACATGCACGTTGGAGCTGAGCTAGGGCAATGGCTCGTGTGCCAGCAGATATGGCTCCATGTGCCACCTGTGGCACCCATGCTATAGGTTCGCCATCACTGGTCTAGAAGTATCTATTTTGCACAGCAGTGTAAGGTGTCCCATTTTAAATCTAAACAGTCACCAGTAATTTTACAGTGAGCTCAAAATGTTGACTTCCATTGTTGCCGTACCAACCCTCTGCCCAAAATGCAAAGTGTGGTTGTGAAACTTTTTGTATCTTTTGTGGTTTGTTTCAAATTACTGTTTTGACTCAAATCTGGGACTGAACAAACCTATGGTTACCTTTTTGCTGACTCTGGACATGGGTTATCTGTCTCTCGGCATCATGGCTATTCAACCTTATACTTTGAGGAGGGGTAGCTTTTTACATTCGAAAAAGCCCCATCTGCATTGAATCAGCACCTTGTACACATACACATCCTAAATGCATCTATCTGTCTCCCAGTCTTCTGAAGGTTGCAACTTCTCTAAAGCTATAAAGAGAATCATTAGGAAAAGCTTTGCTGTTTTTCCCATTCAGCTTGACTATTCTGCTTTATATTACTGGTGATGTTTGTCCATCGTGTTCGAAGAGGACCTTGACATCTAATGGGTTGTGGGTTGTACGCGATGTGTCCTATATGGGCACGAAATGTTTTGTCACATGTTCGGCAGACGTGTGGGTACCATTGTCACTGCATTTGCAGTTCTGGCTTTGAGGAGTGTTCGCTTCTCTTCTGCTATGAATGTTCTTCTGGCCTCAGATATCTGGTAGCCTTTGTGGATCAGCAGGCGCCATGTTGGTCGATCTTGTGCCAGGGCTTCCCAGGAGGTGGTGTCGATATCGAGGGACTTGAAGGAGGCTTTCAACGTGTCTTTGTATCGCTTCCATTGTCCCCCACGCGATCGCTTTCCTTTGGACAGTTCATCATAGAGGAGCTGTTTAGGGATGCAATGGTCTGGCATCCTAGCAACATGGCCTGCCCAGCATGTCTGGGCTTTCATCAGCAGGGTGGGAATTGATGGCAGGGCTGCTCTGGAGAGGACCTCGGTGTCAGGCACCTTATCCTCAGAATTTAATTTTCTATTACTGGTAGTTTCTGGCTAATGGCAAAGAAAAGCCAATACAGTGGTACCTCTACTTAAGAACTTTTCTAGATAAGAACCAGGTGCTCAAGATTTTTTTGCCTCTACTTAAGAACCATTTTCTACTTAAGAACCCCAGCCCAGAAAAATTTCCCAGGAAAATTGAGAGCAGCACGAAGGCCCGGCCAGTTTCCTGCCATTCCCACTTTAATCCCAGCCATTTTGGGTTTTCCTGGGCTGCTGGAGGAACTTTTGGTGGTGCTTAAGGAGGCTTTGGCAGCCCAGAGCGAACGGAGCGTTTTCCTTTCTCTGGGCACTTGGAGAGGGAATAAACCACTTCGCTGTGGTGATTCCCTCGCGCTGCCTCCCATACACCCAGCGCAAGGTTGCCTCCTGGAGTGTCTGGGCGCAGAAAGGCAAAAAGGACGCTCACCTCACCTTCCTTTGGCAGCGACTGTCCTCCTCTTCTTCCTCCTCCTCCTCCCACCCAAATTCCGAGATTTTTTATTTCTTTCCTAATGGGTTTGCACACATTATTTGCTTTTACATTGATTCCTATGGGAAAAAATTGCTTCTACTTAAGAACGTTTCTACTTAAGAACCTGGTCATGGAACGAATTAAGTTCTCAAGTAGAGGTATCACTGTATAGTAATCCTAAACAGGTTGTCTTAAATTTGGGGAAGTCCCATTCTCCCCCTAGGGATCTTGCTATATATCTCTACTTTTCTTTCCTCTCTTGGCAATTGAGCTGCCTCTTAGGAATGCTGTACCAATTGTCTGTCTCCAGCACTCATCTAACAACCGAGAAGGAAATAAATAAGACTCCGCTTACTACAGCTTGATCAGGGAGAGAAGTGATAAATATGAAAACACAGAAATAGTGGGACTACTTTGGATGTACCCTTGGAAATACCATTGTGATTCATTGACCAGGAGGTTGTGATTACATTATTGTAAGCAGGATTTCCCTGTGCATCATCAGGAAGTGCATTAATGTGTATGTTTGGCTTTTAATAAGGGTTTTTAGTCATTATAAATATTAGATTTGTTATATGCTGTTTTTATTATTGTTGCTAGCCGCCCCGAGTCTATGGAGAGGGGCGGCATACAAATCTAATAAATAAATAAGTAAAATAAATTAGCACAATACCCTGGACTTCCATCATGCTCACTGTTTAAGCCTTTTCTTTATATTTCCTCCAGGCACAACCTCTCTGCTTATTTTCTGGCACAAAACCTACCACATCTATATAGTACAAAACATCTCTTGAGGACTTCTTCAGAGCTGTTCTTGTGGAGTAGCCCTCAGAGAAGGCAGACCATGCTCAGAGGTCATGCATAGAATATAGGCCTAATGACATACTTGCTTAAGGGAACGCTTGGCCTCAGTTCAGCACCACTCATCCTGGGTCTGCCACCAAAGTCTGGATCTGCTTCATTGCAGGACCTATCCCAGTGATGGCAAACTTATGGCATGGGTGTCACAGGTGGCACGCGGAGCCATATCTGCTGACATGCAAATTGTTGCCCTAGCTCAGCTCCAATGTGCATGTGGGTGCCAACCTATGTGAGTCTTGCAGACCTAAGAAATATTTAATCTTATCAAACTCTGTAAAAAAAAATTCTGCATACATGTATAATGTTATGATTTCCACTCTATTCTTCTTCTGATATGGATTAGTTTGATTGAGCAGCTCAGATCACTCCCGGATCACTCCTCCAATGTGCATGTGGGTGCCGGCCAGCTGATTTTTGATTCACAGAGGCTCTGGGAGGGTGTTTTTGGCTTCCAGAGGTTCTCTGAGGAGATGGGGAGGGTATTTTTACCCTCCCTTGGCTCCAGGGAAGCCTTTGGAGCCTGGGGAGGGCAAAACACGAGCCTACGGGGCCCATCAGAAGTTGTGAAACAGGACATTTCCAGCCTCCAGCAAGTGGGAGGGGGCTGTTTTTCCCCTCGCCAGGCATTGAATTATGGGTGTGGGCACTCGTACATGTGCGATAGCATGTACGCACGCTCTTTTGGCACCTGAGGGAAAAAAGGTTTGCCATCACTGACCTATCCTATCCTGTGCATGTCAGGGAAGAATCAAAAGAAAAAAAGTTTTCTTCCACCATGTAGTCCTTTAAAAGAAAAACTACTGCTGGAAGAACCATTGTCCATTTTCATAGAAAGTGCCCTGGTGTAATGCTTTGAGGATCAGCCTATCGGCCCTCTAGAACAGTGTTTCCCAACCTTGGCAAATGCTGGCTGGGGAATTCTGGGAGTTGAAGTCCAGATACCTTCAAGTTGCCAAGGTTGGGAAACACTGCTCTAGAAGAGCCAACCCTGCTCTAGACCAGTAGTCTCCAACCATGGCAACTTTAAGCCTGGAGGACTTCAACTCCCAGAATTCCCCAGCTAGCCTTGCTGGTTCTACCAGGCTTAAAATTGCCAAGGTTGGAGACCCCTCCTGTATACTTAATGCTAATGTTTTATAACCAGCTGCATTTAGAAGGTATGTCCTCAAATACTTGTTGCATGTAATGGCATTTCAGTATATGTTCCTAATTTCTCACTTTGGAAATCTGCCTTCAGAAATCTTTGAAGCCTTGGCCTTCATGGCGTAGCATTATTCTCCCATCACCAAGAAATCCTTCAAGTGGAACAGAAAGTGAATTAGCACGATTGATGCATCTCCAGTGTAATTCCTCATTTCATCTAACATTTCTATATAGTGCCAGTACATGGAGACAAACAGTCTAATGCCCCTGGCATATGCTTCTTGGGGGTGGCTTTAGTGTCTCGTTACCAAATGTGGTTTGAAGTGAAAAGCATGTAGAAATCTGTGAAGAAGAAAGAGCAATGGACTTTTTTAAATGTTTCTGTTTTCATTTTAAATGCATGTAAAGAAACAATTATGGGTACTCCGTTCTGGGTTACCACAGTGAAGGTCTCTGACTGATAGCTTTTAACAAGTACTCTGTAATTGTTGGGAATGCATTTCTGTATATTTATCTTCTGAGAACTTTGTTTAAGCTGCAGAAAACATAAACAAGGCCCTAATTATGAGTAAATTTAGGTTTCAAAATAATTAGGACACATCCTGATACAAATGATGAGGTTTCACAGATTGTGGAACAAGTTCCGCAGGCTCCCAATTCCTGTTAGTAACTATGCTAGATCTATGCTAGTTCAATAGGATAACCAGTGTTATCCTCAAATCTTGCTCTTTTTTAAGTTTCAAAGGCCTGACTTCTTAAATAATTGGATCTTAAGTAGCTAGAAAGCCATTTATTGGAATTAACTACGAATAAGGTGCCTTCCAGTTGTAAAACTTGTGTTCTCATCAGATTCAGCTACTTCGAAGGCTGAGTGAAATGAAGAAGAAGCTGCATTTCTAGGCTTCTGGAGGGAAATAGGTTAGATCCATTTTTGATTCGATTTTGGCTCATGTCTTAGGAAGGAGCTAAATATTCTCCCTTCTAAATTGATGGTGATTGATAACCAGATTAGTTAATAGCACTTTAAGGAGATGCTACAATTCCTGTTCTTTAGGGCTACCAAATTTCTCTTTAATAGGAAAGTGAACACAAGAACAAAGGGGCACAATCTGAAGTTAGTTGGGGGAAAGATTAGAAGTAAGGTGAGAAAATATTATTTTACTGAAAGAGTAGTAGATGCTTGGAACAAACTTCCAGCAGGTGTGGTTGGTAAATCCACAGTAACTGAATTTAAACATGCCTGGGATAAACATATATCCATCCTAAGATAAAATACAGGAAATAGTATAAGGGCAGACTAGATGGACCATGAGGTCTTTTTCTGCCCTCAGTCTTCTATGTTTCTATGTTTCTGTCTATCTTGTAGAATAAGCAGCAATTTAGAAGGGAGAATATAGAAGCAATTTTTTCCATAGGAATCAATGTAAAAGCAAATAATGCGTGCAAACCCATTAGGAAAGAAATAAAAGCTCAGAATTTGGGTGGGAGGAGGAGGAGGAAGAAGAAGAGGAGGACAGAGGTGAGGTGAATCAAAAAAATCCAAAACTTTAAGGCTTTTTTTTTTTTAAGAGGGACTCTGAGGCGGCAAGGAGGAGCATACGCCTCCCATACACCTGGTGTGAGGCTGCCTCAAATACACTGCACCAGAGAGAGAAACCCAGGGGGAATGGCAGGAAACTGGCCGGGCCTTTGTGCCGCTCTCAAATTTCCTGTGAAATTTTTCCGGGCTCGGGTTCTTAAGTAGAAAATGGTTCTTAAGAAGAGGCAAAAAAATGTTGAACACCTGGTTCTTATCTAGAAAAGTTCTTAAGTAGGGGCGTTCTTAGGTAGAGGTACCACTGTACTTTGTTTCTTCATGCCCCAAATGTCAGGATTCCGCGTAATGCACCCAAAGGAATTATAACTCCGAGGCAGGTAAGTCCCTCAAATAATATGTTTATTGGATATATATTGGCACAGTCAGTGAAAACCAACTCTGAAGTTTCCCCCTTTAAAAGTATAATTAAAAGAATAAATGTTTCCCTTTTCCAGTTTCCCAAGTCACATTGTCTAATCAAAACCATCATCAGCTCCCTGATTACTTCTGTCCTTTTTCTACTGCCACCTGTTGGGATGACCTTGGTTCTCATGTGAAAGCTCATTGTTTTGTCTGGAATACAATCTGCCTACTCTCCCCCCCCCCCAAAGTATGTGGCAAATATGAAGCAGGAAAAAGTGGCTTCAGCCAGATTCGATTCAGAGTTGACACTAACCAATGGAAGATGTGAATTATGAATAATAGAAATAACCCAAACACTTTCTTTTTACAGGGAAGACTCAGAAGCTTCTGATGCATCTTGGAAACAGCTGATAATCTACTCCAAGAGTACATATTTTGTGTCCTGTACTGTACCATTTTTTCCAATCATCATAACTTTTGAAAAGAAATGATACAAACTGATTTAAGACTTTGTTGACTAGACCACTCTAGCAACCAATAAGAGTTGAAATAATCCTAGGAATGAGTTTCTCTGAGATCAGATTCCTAAAAGTTAAGAGGGACAAGAATTCCAGTAAGTACAATGAAAACAATTTCCCTGTTGTATTCTTATGGGAGAAACAGCTCCAAATGTTGCTGACTCCTCCATTCAATTATGCTCTCTTTGTAGTCACGTGATCAGGAGCAGAGCAGGGGCTGAAAGTGATGCTCTGCATGTTTTTCCTGCTTGGTCTGCTTGAGTGCCCTATGGCTGCCTTCATATCTGGAAACAAGCAGGAAAAGGGAGAGGTTAGCAACCCATCTGAAAAACTGGATATACAAAGAAAGAGATAGGCTAATTTAATATCTGGGTTGACACGATGCATTATGCCCTGGTTTGTTATCACCACAGTTCAAGCTGTTTTGCTTGCTACGATATTAATCGTCCTTTACAAGACAGTTCAGGGGCAGGCAAAGTTGGCTCTTCTACGACATATGGACTTCAGCTCCCAGAATTCCTGAGCTAGCTTGATTGGCTCAGGAATTCTGGGAGTTGAAGTCCACAAGTCATAGAAGAGCCAACTTTGCCTACCTCTGCCATAGTTCGTACTTTGTGCTGAATCAAAAACAAACAACATTATAGCTTAGCATGGGTGAACCCAACGTACAATCACACTTGTTCTGTAGTGTAGGATTTCTACAGTGTGCTAAACCAGTGATGGTGAACCTTTTAGGCTCAAAGTGCCTTAGAAACATAGAAACGTAGAAGACTGACGGCAGAAAAAGACCTCATGATCCATCTAGTCTGCCCTTATACTATTTCCTGTATTTTATCTTAGGATGGATATATCTTTATCCCAGGCATGTTTAAATTCAATTACTGTGGATTTATCTACCACGTCTGCTGGAAGTTTGTTCCAAGGATCTACTACTCTTTCAGTAAAATAATATTTTCTCATGTTGCTTTTGATCTTTCCCCCAACTAACTTCAGATTGTGTCCCCTTGTTCTTGTGTTCACTTTCCTATTAAAAACACGTCCCTCCTGAACCTTATTTAACCCTTTAACATATTTAAATGTTTCGATCGTGTCCTCACTTTTCCTTCTGTCCTCCAGACTATACAGATTGAGTTCATTAAGTCTTTCCTGATAAGTTTTATGCTTAAGACCTTCCACCATTCTTGTAGCCCATCTTTGGACCCGTTCAATTTTGTCAATATCTTTTTGTAGGTGAGGTCTCCAGAACTGAACACAGTATTCCAAATGTGGTCTCACCAGCGCTCTATATAGCGGAATCACAATCTCCCTCTTCCTGCTTGTTATACCTCTAGCTATGCAGCCAAGCATCCTACTTGCTTTTCCTACTGCCCGACCACACTGCTCACCCATTTTGAGACTGTCAGAAATCACTACCCGTAAATCCTTCTCTTCTGAAGTTTTTGCTAACACAGAACTGCCAATACAATACTCAGATTGAGGATTCCTTTTCCCCAAGTGCATTATTTTACATTTGGAAACATTAAACTGCAGTTTCCATTGTTTTGACCATTTATCTAGTAAAGCTAAATCATTTACCATATTACCAGACGCCTCCAGGAATATCAACCCTATTGCACACTTTAGAGTCATCGGCAAATAGGTAAACCTTCCCTATCAAACCTTCTCCCATGTCACTCACAAACATATTAAAAAGAATAGGACCCAGAACAGACCCTTGTGGCACACCGCTTGTAACCTGTCTCTACTCAGAATACTCGCCATTAACAATAACTCTCTAATGTCTATGCTTCAGCCAGCTGCAAATCCATTGAACTATCCAGGGATTAAGTCCAATCTTCACTAATTTATCTATCAGCTCTTTATGTGGAACCGTATCAAAGGCTTTGCTGAAGTCCAGATAGGCAATATCCACGGCACCACCTTGATGCAACACCTTTGTGACATAGTCAAAGAAATCAATGAGATTAGTCTGACATGATTTGCCTTCAGTAAAGCCATGCTGATTTGGGTCCAATAAGTTATTGTTTTTTAGGTGCTGATTTATCCTCTTTTTGAGTAGAGTCTCCATCATTTTAACCTTTTTTGGAAGGCGTGTTCCAGAGCGCCGCAAATCTGACCACCAGCTGCGCATGGCCGCCTCAGAAACCTGACAACCAGCTGGCGGGCATGCGCATGTGTGCCGGAAACCCAATGATCACGGGTGACAGTGTGCGTGCGCACAGAGAAGGCTTGGTGGGCCATTTCTGGCACCCATGCCATAGTTTCACCACAGTGCTAAACCATTATGTATGGGGGTTTTATTTACACAGTATGACTCTTGCTACTGTGGAGAGTAAATTATGGTTTAGTGTGTAATGTCATGCCAGGTAACAAGCATATTTTATTACCTCAGTGAATGAACTATTCTGATTTCATTCACAAATCATCTTTCTTTGATGAAGTAATACAGTTCAGCTACCAGATAATCCTGTAGTATTATGTCATATTGTCTGTTTTGCTGTTTTGTTTTAAATTATTGCCCGGCTTTTAAATGGAGTACTATATAAAGTTAATAACATTCTTGTTTTTTTAAAAAATGATTATCGAATTGTTCACATAGCATATGGAAATGTTTTATGTGCTAATTCAGGGGTTCTCAACCTGGGGGTCGGGGCCCCTTTGGGGGGCAAACAACCATTTCATAGGGGTCACCTAAGACCATGGAAAAAGACAAATTTTCCATGGTGTTAGGAACTAAAGCTTCTATTCTGGCACCTTGGAACATATTTTTACAATCTGACCAATCAGGCGTTTACAGTGGGGGTGTCCTTCTGACCTTCCTGCCAATCAGCTTAAAGCTCTGTTGGGAGAATTGGTGCTAGACTTATGGTTGGGGGTCACCACAGCATGAGGAACTGTATTAAGGAGTCGCGGCATTAGAAAAGTTGAGAACCACTGTGTTAATACCTTTTAAGTAAAGTTACAGTCGCCAGCCAAACAGTTTCGGCTGGCAGGGTCACGGGAGAGAGCCTTCTCTGGAACCAGCTACCTCCTGGCGTCCATACTACCCCCACCCTACTGGCCTTCCAGGAAGCTGTAAAGACCTGGCTTTTCCGAAAAGCCTGGGGCCATTAATTAGATGGTGCATCATTGAGATCCGGCCATAAATTATACACATGATCTTATTGTGGGTTTTAAATTGTTTTTAATAACAATAGCACTAGAGCTTAGACTAGTGAATATAGCATTTCTCTCTCTAAGTGATTTACAGAGTCAGCATATCACCCCAAACAATCTGGGTCCTTATTTTACCCACCTCGGAAGGATGGAAGGCTGAATTAATCTTGAACCTGGTGAGGTTTGAACTGGTAAAGCCAGCAGTAGGAAGCAGCTTGCAGTAGAGTGGATTTGTGACATTGGATTCTGTTGTGAGCCGCTCCGAGTCCTCGGAGAGAGATGGCATACAAATCTAAATAATAATAATAATAATAATAATAATAATAGTAGTAGTAGTAGTAGTAGTAGTAGTAGTAGTAGTAGTAGTAATAAGATTGATTAGATGATGCATCATCGAGATCCAGCCATAAATGATACACATGGTCATTGTGGGTTTTAAATTGTTTTTCTTTGTAGAAAAGTTTTAATATTAATATTGCATGTCTTGTTCTTTTTTGGGTGTGAGCCACCCGGAGTCCTTAGGAAGTTGGGTGGCATATAAAATTGAACTGAATGAATGAATGAATGAATGAATGATTGAATGAATGAACAAACGAACGAACAAATAAACAAATGGTCCTGAATAATGAACTCCGGGAAGTCAGGACTCTGAAGCTTGGCTCAAGTTCAAGAATCCCTTTGTTGAGTATATCATATTGGCCTTTATAAAGTTGAAGTTAATTCTAAATTATTCCAACTCATAGGGGTAGTTAAAAGAATAGGATTTCTCCACCCCTCTCTCTCAGGTCACATGAGCCAATCAGTCCAGTCGTTTGGTTCCCGCCCAGCTCTGACAGGTGTCCAATGACATGCCCTTGGTTCATGCGCTGGTTGCAGGGGTGGGCTACTGCCCGGATAGTGGGGAACGTAGTGGGGTAGTAAAAATGGAGCTCCAACCCAGCGCACCCAATTTGCACTGAAAGATGTTGAAAGAAAATGCATAAGCCACGCCCACAGTGTGGTAGTAAAAATTTTGGTAGCTCTTCACTGGCTGGTTGGTAGATATTACGACTAGCCAGCTAAGGCACAACATTCCTAAGTCCCCCCCCCCTCCATTGAATGGCAACCAAGAAACAAAACCGAAGTGATGATAGTTTCAATTGAAGTCATTTTGCAGGTTGATAGGTACTTTGGATTTATAAAACCAAACAATAAGAACAGACTCCAGATAAGTACAATATTTTCAGTGTAAATCATACTGGATACAGCATATTTAAGAAAATGATAGTGAGTGGAAAGGTTTGGGTTTTTTATATACATCTGCTGTTTGCCTTTTCAAAAACATTTCAGGTGATACGAATGAAATAGAAAATGCCGCAGTGGTGTATTTTTTTCCACACACAGGTTATTTCTTAGATATGCAAATACGGTAGATTTTCCATGCACATAGTGTGTGTTACACATTTCATCCAAAGAGAACTTAGAATGGGTTGTAGATATGATTTAAATAATGCTAGTTAATTTTTTAAACATTTTCTTCAGTTTCTCCTTTTTCCTTCAACAAGTTGGAAAGGGGATTTCTGCGAGCAAGATGAGAATTGAGCCTTATCATAATTGTTGTGGTTGGCTCTTGCCCAGCTCCTGCCCCAAGGAATGTGGAGGTGGATGTGGGGGAAACATCCACATGCCACAGGCCTGTTTTGCTCACGATAGAATCTCCCGACGAAGTCTCCTCTGATGAAGGAAGCGTGAGTGGCAGGGAAGAGGGGAGTTTGGCAGACAGCCCAGGAGGAGATCAGTCATCCTTATCATCCCTGGATTCTGAACAAGAACTTATGACAGACCCACGCATGTATAGAGTGATGCATAGGAGAGAACAACTGAAGGATTATTACAGGAGATAAGTGAGGCCACCTGTGGTTGGGTGGGGCTGCTGTAATTAGTGCTACAGATAAAAAAGAGCAGCATGCTGGTTTAGCCTGGTGGAAGTTTATGTGATTCATAGTTCATCAAGATCGTGGTTTGTTGTTTCCCTGTTCAAGACTGTGTGTGGAATTTCTGGACTTTTGGAATTGAACTCAATTTCCCAGTTACTGGGTGAGAAATTGGATTGCATTTAACCCGTGCCTTGTGTGTACCAGAAAATCCCTTTGACATTTAAAAAGGGAGTTTTTTCTGCTTTTCTGCTGATAAAGACTTTGGGTTTTCCTTCTATCGTGTGGTGTGTGTCTTTTTGGACTAATTACCCTGTAATTACGGGCGGTTGGGACACGCCGGCAGGACAATAATCGTCTCCAACCGGCACATATCTTATTCTGACAGTACAGGAGTAAGAAATACCACTATCTATCTATCTATGGGCCGTGTTGGTGCAGTGGTTAGAATGCAGTACCACAAGCTATTTCTGCTGACTGCCTGGAATTTGGCAGTTTGAATCTCACCGGCTCAAGGTTGACTCAGCTTTCCATCCTTCCAAAGTTGGTAAAATGAGGACCCAGACTGTTGGAAGTAATATGCTGACTCTGTAACCCGCTTAGAGAGAGTGAAGCAGTATATAAATACTAGTATCTAAGTTTATCCTTATTATAAAAAGAATTCCACTTGGATTCCATCATTGTTGAGAGGATGGATATCTACAACCCTACAGTGCTTTATTATTATATAATGCCATACCATTTAGAATACCATACCTCACATTATACCATATATCATAAACCTTTGTGTTGGTTTTTGACACCTAGGAACTTCCTGGGCTAGTCTCCGCAATTTTCTTGCCAAGATTTCAGAAGCTGACTTTGTGAGCCATGGTGGTATAATGTAGACTCAGTCTTCCATTCTTCCAAGGTTGGTAAAATGGGGACCAAGATTGGTGGGGCAATACGCTGACTCTCTAAACTGCACAGAGGATGCTGTAAAGCACTACGAAGCTGTATAGCTGAAGCCTCTTAAGGGCTATTGCTATTTGTACATAATTAAGACTGAAGTCCACACCCTCCTAATTTCTAGCCTATACCTTACCCACTTACCAAATTGGGTACTGTTAGCATGCAGCATGGAAAAAGGGGAATAGAATGGTACACGAGGGCTAATTTGTATACAGTACAGTCATACCTCGTCTTACGAACCTAATTGGTTCCAGGGGGAGGTTCGTAAGACGAAAGGTTCATAAGACGAAACATTGCTTCCCATAGGAAACAATGTAAAGTCAATTAATCCGTGCAACCAAAAAAAAAACCCGCAAAAAAACCGCTGCCGCCCGGCCATCACCTTTTAAAACAGCCTGGGGGCTTCTCAGCGACCTCCCAAACGCCAAACGCCAAACCCGAACTTCCGGGTTCGGCGTTCGGGAGGCCACCAAGAAGCCCCCAGGCTGTTTTAAAAGGTGACAGCCAGGCGGACGGATGGACGGACGGACGGACGGACAGACAGACAGACAGACAGACAGACAGGCAGACAGACAACATAAAAGTTGCCACTTGTTGGCAAACTGGGGTGTGTGTGTTTGTGTGTATGCATGTACACAAAATATAAACAAAACAGAAAGCAAAGGAAGTGTCTTCCTTGTACCACTCACTGAAACACATGTTAACAGCTCTCCTCCTTGCAAAGCTCCATGGCTTGGAAACAGCTTGAGAACAGGTTCTTGAGGTTGCTGGGAATGCAGTCTCCTTCAATTTTCAGGAGTTTATGCAGGGGACACCTGGACCCCTTTCAGCGAGTTACAGAAGTCTGAAACAGCAAATGAGACACAGCACAGACATCCTTCTTTGTTAGCCTCCTTAATCAGCTTTCATCAATTCCAAGGCTGTGCAGACGTGCACAACTACTTCCATGTACTCAACAAATGCCCTCATTTAATGCATCCAAAAATCTGACGGGAGTAGAGAAGGAAAATCGGAATCCAGATAGTTGTGTGTATATGAGGTGAGTTCCAATATAGTCCTTTCTTTTTACATTAGGGATTTTTTCACTCTCCAACTAGAGTTCGACTTTTGTGCAATTTTCATTTAGTGTCTGGCTTCTAGTCTGGTCCAGTTTCAACCTGGGTCATTGCTCTTTGTACATTCAAGGCCACATTCTTTATACTGATTTGGTTGTTGTTTCAGATGGAGTCCATAAATGTTCAATAAAATAATAAATTGTTTCTTTGATTCCATTCAAGATGAGAACTGAATTACCTGCTATTCATACTTTCCTTTCATTACTTCTGGAAAATGTTGATGTGCAGCTGTCAGTTGTAGGTAGATATCTTAACATCCTATTTGGGCCACATGATACACTACAGATCAAGAATGGTATTTCAAACAGTCATGCTACTGCCTTTATACAACAGTTCCATTGGTAGAATTTGTTAGATTGCTGGGTATGTTCTATAAAATTCTATACTGTTTGGGATGAGACCACTTTTCACACAGGGGTGTTTCAAAAAAGTCTTTGTTTCAAAAGCAGAGTTGGTGGAGGCAAAAAATGAGAGAGGTTATGTCTTCCAGGATCTAAATTTCATCATGGAGATCAAGTTTTGGGGCAGTCCTGTTGGCAGAGAAATACATTTTTATTATCAAAGCTTTCTGATGCTTAAGCAATTTTGCTTTAATATTAATTTTAATATTAATCTAGTATTTTTTGAATTATTTGTGTTTTAGTGCTTTTAATTTGAGTCAACTATTTTTAACAACTAGAAAGAAATTATAATATCAGCAAACATTCAGTATTTCTGTATTGCTACACTGGATATTTCATTAAATCCTATAATAATATACACATTAATTAATTACAGTAATATTCATATTTCATACAATCACAAAATCCCTATTCAAATCATTCATATTTATATATTTATTGTTGTGGTTAGCTCTGGCCCAGCTCCTGCCCCAAGGACTGTGGGTGTGGGGGAGACATCCACATGCTGCAGGCCTGTTTTGCCCCCAGTGGAATCTGATGATGAAGGCTCCTCTGACCAAGAAGACATGAGTGACAGGGAGGAGGAGAGTGTGGCAGACAGCTCAGAAGGAGATCAATTATCTAGCTCCTCCTTGGATTCAGAACAAGAGTTAATGATACAGCCACGCATGCGGAGAGCGATGCATAGGCAACAACAACTGAGAGATTATTATCAAAGAAAATGAGGCCACCTGTGGTTGGGTGGGGCTGTGGTAATTAGTGAGGCTGCTATAAAGAGCAGCCTGTGGGTTTTGCCGTTGTGAAGGATTATCTGATCGTTGTGTTTCATGACTGCTTTACTGACTTTGACTTTTTGTGTGCTGATTTTTCCCCGCTTTGAAACTAAACCAGAGCAAAGTGTGTTTCACTTTGTGAAAGAAGGACTTTGAATTGCCTCACAGCTGCAAGCTAAGTATCACAGGACTGATAAGGGACTTGTACAAATTACCAGTTTGTTTGGAGATGAGTGCTCTTTGCTATACCAAAAGAGGGCTTAGTTTAAGTGAATTTTCATTATAAAGAACATTGTTTTGAATTTTCAAATGTGTGTGTGTCTGAAATTTGTACCTGTTAATTTTTGGGAGGATTCTACCAGAGAACCCGACAGAACATTTATATTCTTTATTTTACTGATCTTTATGTATCTTTTGTCTTTTAACATCTTTTAATTTGAGTCAACTTTTATTGTTGTTTTGCATTTTATAGCATTAATTCCTCTAAGCACTGATTTTTAAATAAAAAGTGAAGGTTTATGTATACAGGTTAGATTTATACCTTGTGTTTCTATTAGAAACCATGTGCTTATTTATTCATAAAGATATAATAGAGCTTGTCTGACTTTCAGTTGTTCACACATCATTCAAAGCCATGATGTGATTTGTTTCATTCTGATTAATTGTGTTTCGTATATCCAGCTTTTTTTTTTTTTAATAAACCGCAATTTGCAACTTAGTGCCTTGTGTGAACTTCGGGCTTGTGCAACAAACAATGGCTGTGTCATATGAATCCACTCAAAAGTTGGCAAATGGCAGGCCACGGAGACTCACAATTCAGGGACTGAATAGAATACAGATGCCTCTGATCTTAGTGTTTAACTTTTTACACATTCTAGCTAAAATTGCCTAGATTGTCAACAGAAGTTTTTATTTTTACTTTTTGAGAAAAAACCCTGTGGATTTTGTTAAAACGAATATATGCTTAAAGAATTTATATAAGCACGTAGCAGTATTTTGGAACACAAATAACAGTATTTTGGAACTATGCAAGAAATGACAGACTAATCAGCATCTTTAGGAATTGCATCAAAACTAAAAATCTCTTGTCACTCACTTTACTTTTTATATGCTTCATGTCTTTGGTTTTGTTCAGCAGCAACAGTATATTAATAGATTATTATGTCAGCCCTGTTCCTGGTTATATTTTTATCAGCTTCAGAGATTAAGAGAGAGTGAACGGGTAATTTTCTACAATAACGCTACATGTTGCTTCTGTCAGCTGGAGATGCATCATCTGAAGTCAGCACAAAGTCTTGCAAACCTTGGAACCAATATTAGGAGGCCAAGGACCATCTGGACAAAAGACTGATTCTGCTTCCAAGAGCCACAGATGTGGTGCCTGGTATGCAGATGGATTGGGACGACTTAGTGAATATTTATCTTGTCACAGAAAAGTTCCAAAACACCAGAAGCACACAGGGTCATTATGAGGATTTGGAAAAATTGCTGGAATACTGTATTTGACTTGCACAACACAAAAAGGAAAGAAACAACAATTTTTGACATTTAGCATGCACACACACACACACAAACACATACACACACACACACACACATGCTGCACTATTTGCAGGATAAAAAATTGGCCTTTCTGGAAATCAGTCTCTAGATGCCAAAATACCTCTTGCCTTTATTATTACTACAGCTAATGACAGAATATAAATCCAGGCAAATTTCAAATGTCTTGGCTGCATTTATAACTATATTGGTTGGTTTGTACTTAAGACCTTAAGATTGGCTCAAGATCCAGAAGGATCTTGGAAGCCTTGAACCTTGGGCGCTATCTAACAAAATGAAATTCAGTGGTGAAAAAAGTAAGGATCTACATTTAGGCAAGAAAAACAAAACGCACAGGTACAATATATGTGGTACAATGCTCAACAGTAGTAACGGTGAGAGGGATCTTGGTGTCCTGGTGGACAACCATTTAAATATGAGCCAGCAGTCTGCAGCAGCTGCCAAAAAAGCCAATACAGTTCTAGGCTGCATAAACAGTGAGATAGAATCAAGATCATGTGCAGTGTTAATATCACTTTCTAAGGCCTTGGTAAGGTCATGCTTGGAATACTGCATTCAGTTTTGGTCACCATGATGTAAAAAAGGATGTTGAGACTCTAGAAAGAGTGCAGAGAAGAGCAACAAAGATGATTAGTGGACTGGAGGCTAAAACATATGAAAAATGGTTGCAGGAATTGGGCATGGCTAGTCTATTGAAAAGAAGGATTAGGGGTGAATGACATCAATCTTCCAATATCTGAAGGGCTGCAGCAGATAAGAGGGGGTTGAAGCACCTAAAGGCAGGAGAAGAAACCATGGATGGAAACTAATCAAGGAGAGAAGTGATCTGGAATTAAGGAGAAACTTCCTAACAGTGAGGAGTGTTCCCTCTAATTTTTTGGGGGGGTGGGCGGAAAAGTATAGTGTCTGAGCGGCAGTCCCTTCGGGACTGGGTGGCACAGAAATATTAAATAAACAAACAAACAAACAAACAAATAAATTAAAAACCCACCCTGTTTTGCCTCAGAGAATTTCAAAATAAAATACTGTATTGTACTGTGTGTCTATAACAGTGAGCTCATAATAGGGCAACTCTATCAATATCAAAATGCCACTTAAATAGTTGAGCTAGTTTCAAAATAGATTTTGATTTTCTTTCTCTCTTCCTTACTCCCATTCTTTTTCTTTCTCTTTTCCTTCCTCTCTTTTTTCTATCTGTTTCTCTCTCTTCCTCTCTTCCTCTATCTCTCCTTCCCTCTCACTATTTCCCTCTCGGCTTCTGGGCAGATTTGAAAAACTCTGAGTTGATGATGATTTTTAAGTGAGCGATTGCTCACTGCTCAGCTTAGAGGGAACTATGGTGAGGACAACTAACCAGTGGAACAGCTCGCTACCACAAGTTGTGGGTGCGCCATCACGGGAGATTTTTAACATGAAACTGGGCAACTACTTGCTTGAAATGGTATAGGGTCTCCTGCTTGAGCAGGGGGGTTGGACTAGAAGACCCCCCAGGTCTTTTCCAACTGTTATTCTATTGTTCATTATTCATTATTCACTTTATTACATTTATTTAATTACAGCTTTTGTCATAATTATCTGGGTTCATACTTAACTGAACATTTTCCACTGGTCATGTTGAGAAAGGTAGGAGGTCAACAAGGTGGAGAACCACATATTGCCAGTCTTTCTTTACACTACTTTATCCCTACTGCTTGCTCCTCCTGGCCAGATAATATCCTGTTTCCCCAAAATAAGACATCCCCTGATAATAAGCCCAGTGAGGCTTTTGAGTCCATTGCAATTAAGGGCAAGTGTTTATTTCAGGGTTCAAAGAAATATAAGACAGGGTCTTATTTTAAGGAAAACAGCGTAGTGCTCAGTAGAATCTTCCTTGAGCAACAAATTCTAAAAGGAGCTTTGGTATTCTTGTGGTTTTGATTTGGCTTGTTAGACCTGAGTCCTGGGTCTTGATTTTAGAGCAGTGTTTCTCAACCTTGGCAACTTTTAAGCTATATAGACTTCAACTTCCAAAATTTCCTGGATGAGGAATTCTGGAATTTGGAGGCCACAAAGTTGCCAAGGTTGAGAAACACTGTCCTAGAGAGCTAACATATCAGATTGCATTCCAATTTCAGACTTCATGCATCTTTGATCTTGTTGAAACACACAACTTCAAATTAAGATTGGACAGTTATCCTAGGTCACAAGTTATTTCAAGTGAACCAAGTGACTTAATATTCTTATAATACCTTAATAATGCCATATCTAATCCTGCTCCAGTTAACACAAGGCAGTGTTTTAGGATCTACTCTCTTTATACTCTACATAAATGATCTCTGTGACAATATCACAAGCAGTTGTGTTCTCTTTGCTGATGATGTTAAACTATTTAATACCACTGACAATACTTCTACTCTTCAAAAGGACCTTGACCATGCAGCTGAATGGTCTAACAACTGGCAACTCCAAATCTCTACCAACAAATGCTCTGTCCTACACATTGGTAAAAAGAATCCGAATACTAAATACATACTTGGTAAAACTGAACTAACAGAGGACCCTCATTCAGTCAAAGACCTTGGAGTACTCATTTCCAATGACCTAAGTGCTAGAGCCCACTGTAACACCATTGCCAAAAAAGCATTAAGAATTGTAAACCTAATCTTACATAGCTTCTTCTCTAGAAACACTGATTTATTAACCAGAGCATACAAAAAAAATTGTAAGACCTATTCTAGAATATAGCTCACCTGTGTGGAATCCATACTGCATACCAGATATTAATACAATTGAAGGAGTCCAGAAATACTTCACAAGAAGAGTCCTTCACTTCTCCTCACGTAACAAATTACCCTACTCCTCCAGACTTCAATTACTAAATCTAGAAAATTTACAACTACATCGTCTCCGAACTGATTTAACTGTTCTTCATAAAATCATACATCACAATGTACTCCCTGTTAGCGACTACTTCACCTTTAACAACAACAACACAAGAGCATGTAATAGATATAAACTGAATGTAAATCGCTCCAAACCTGACTGCAGAAAATACGATTTCAGCAATAGAGTGGTCACCGCCTGCAACTCATTAGCTGACTCTGTTGTTGCTTCCCCCAACTCCAAAATCTTCAACCTTACATTATCTACAATTGACCTCTCCCCTTTTTAAAGAGGTCTGTAAGGGGTGTGCATAAGTGCACTTTTGTGCCTAATGTCCCTGTCCTACTGTCTTATTATCCTTTCTATTACTACGTTCTACTTATGTTATGTTATGTTATGTTAATATGTACTATAATACTACATTTGTTTGACAAATAAAATAAATAAAATAAATATAAAATAAATAAATAAAATAAATAAAATAAATATAAAATAAATAAATAAAATAAATATAAAATAAATAAATAAAATAAATAAAATAAATAAAATAATATATTAGAGAAGGCTGCTTTTTTAATTACAAAGAGTGTAATTCCAGATTACAATGGAATAACGCTTTCCCATGTAATGGAATGAATTTACTACATCCTCGCTAATTTATCTTGCAACATAACTTCTGTTTTTAGAAGGCTTCAGGCCAAAATGTTTGACTTCTATTGTATAGTGGAATAAAAATAAATGTAAAAACAGGAACTATATATTCCAATTAACAGATAGGAACCTTAAGTAACATTAGTTTCCCAAAGTAATTTCTCACAAGATTTTGAGAGGTGCCGTTTCTTAAATTACCACCAACAAATTTATTGCACTCATTTAGATATGGAATTGCAGAGGAAGTGCAACTGAGAAATCTAGAATTAATCACACAGGAAGTGCCATTGTTCAATGACAGAGCATACGCCTTGTATGCCATAGTTCCAACTTTTGGCATTTCCAAGGAAAGCTAAGAAGAAGTTCTGCCTGACATCTGTGACTTAGCTTAGAGTTAGTGAAAGATTGGGTATGTTCACCAGACATGCTTAGTTTATTTTGGGACTGCCCCTGGTATCAGGCACCAGCGAAATAGCATCAGTCTGGTTTACTAGATGACATTCTTCTTGGCTATTATCCCAACTACTTTTGCAATGGCTGTCTTGTCTACGGTTTATATTTATCTTCTTGTCAAAGTTAAAATCAAAACAAAACCTTAAAACTGTGGAGATAATGCAACGCTCTCTACATGGGGCTACCTTTGAAAAGTGTTCGGAAACTTCAGATCATGCAGAATGCAGCTGCGAGAGCAATCATGGGCTTTCCTAAATATGCCCATGTCACACCAACACTCCGCAGTCTGCATTGGTTGCCGATCAATTTCCAGGCACAATTCAAAGTGTTGGTTATGACCTATAAAGCCCTTCATGGCATCGGACCAGAATATCTCCGAGACTGCCTTCTGCTGCACGAATCCCAGCAACCGATTAGGTCCCACAGAGTGGGCCTTCTCCGGGTCCTGTCAACTAAACAATGTTGGTTGGCGGGCCCCAGGGAAGAGCCTTCTCTGTGGCGGCCCCGACTCTCTGGAACCAGCTCCCCCCAGAGATTAGAACTGCCCCTACCCTCCTTGCCTTTCGTAAACTCCTCAAGACCCACCTTTGTCGTCAGGCATGGGGGAATTGAGATATCTCCCCCAGGCCTATATAATTTATGTATGGTATGTTTGTAGGTATGTCTGTTTAAAAATGGTTTTTTTTAACTATTTTAAATTTTAAATTGTATATTGTATATTATTAGATTTGTTATGAATTTTTTTATTGTGTTGTGAGCCACCCCGAGTCCACGGAAAGGGGTGGCATACAAATCTAATAAATAAATAAATAAATAAATAAATAAGTAAGTAAGTAAGTAAGTAAGTAAGTAAGTAAGTAAGTAAGTAAGTAAGTAAGTAAGTAAGTAAGTAAGTAAGTAAATAAATAAACAAACAAACAAACAAACAAACAAACAAACAAATAAATAAATAAATAAATGAAGACACCCCCCTTTTTTGCTCCATTTTTCCACTTGCAAATACAAAGAAATGTGGAAAAAAGACATTTCAGCTAGATCGTCTTATTTCTTATTCTGGCTTATTTCTTTCTGTCCTTGTTATTCATGGTGTCTTGAGTACATCACTGGTCATCATATGAAGAGAAATTCATTCTCATTCTCATTGTTTTGGCCCAATGATGATTGGGTAACTCTGGAATATGCTATGAAAGCCTATTAAAAATGATCACTTCTCCCAAAAAAATAGAAGAGAGAATGTCACAATAATAATCTCTTTCATGTTCCAACAATGTGGATTGCTGATGTTCATTGAGTTAACTCTAAATAAACATAAGGCCCAGATTTGGTAAATATGTTAGATCCAAAAATGTTACTTTCTTAAATGTGGGAAATAAAAATTATCAATGAATGTCACACATGGTGTGTGACTTCTTGTGTCTCCATCTAGTAATTTGCACAATACATTACTATTGTGAAAGAAGCATCATACTCTGTTGGTTAGATTTTGAAAGTAAGGAATGTCCCACATATTATTATATAAAATGTTTCTCCAAACTGATGCCTTCTATATACATTAACTGTAACTATAATTCCTAATTTAGCTATAACTGCTCCTCTACTTTCAGATAATGAAGATAGAATGGCTATTTTCCATATTGTGTTATACTATAATATGAATTATTTGTTTTCAGCTGTTCATGAACTCATAACCCAAGGTTTAGCCCGGTATAAGTGCTTTGTTTTATTCAGCAAACTATGGTTAAACAAACTATGGTTTGATGTAGAGCTGTTCCAATTGCAGCTTCAGATCTGGATGCAATCTCTGAAAGCCTTGAGAATGACCCTCAGAAATAAATAGAAAAATATGTTATATTATACTGTATTGTCCAATTTGAAATGATATATTTGCAAAATGAAAGAAATGGTATAATGAATAAGTACAGAAAGAAGATAATGTAATTTGAAATCTCAATAATAATTTTTGTTTTTTCCTTGTATTGCTATTGTTATAATTAGATTTAAGGCATGAAATCGCTGATATGTATCGATATTTTTTGTTGTTTGAAGAGAGGTACATTTGGATTTTTCCTCTTAAAGAGCAGTTATATTAAAATAAGGATTAAAAAACATGAATGAGATAGGTAAGAATACAATAAATGGACTGAAGCACTTTGGCATGGATGTATTAGATAAAAGCAAATAGCCAATAGAAATTTTGATAGCTAATAGTGTTTTGAATTTGAATCAGAACAGAAAACAATCTTTGAAATCCAGATGACAAAATTAGAAAAAGACGTAGCACACGAGAAATAATGCATACCAAAGTAAAATAGATATAAATTAAGAATTTTAATTAAGAATTTGGTGATTGATATTATATTGTATTGTATTGAAATTTGAAGGCATGTGACTTTGTATGTTTGTAAGGGTGGCGGGGAAAAAATACCCATAAAAAGAGAATAATCTATTCCAAATGGCAATTTTTAATATAACAAAAGGAAGAGTACTAACTATGTTTTATTTAATTGTATATTTTAAAAATCTGACATAATTTATATTGACTCGTTAATTTTCAACCTTGGGACTCTAAATTTGGCCCTTGGCCAGAAAAAGTCATGAACCACATTGGTGCGATTTCTGCACAGAAGCAAATGCTAAGGTGCTTTCAGGAGATCTCTTGCCTTCTGCCTGTTTGCTTCTTGGACAGGTAGTCCTCAATTTATGAACACAATTGGTATAAGAATTTTCATTGCAAAGCAAGGTGATAGTTAAATGAGCCACACTCAAATCTACATCTTTTTTGCCATGTTTTGTCAAGCAAATCACTGCAGTTGTTATGGGAATCACACGGTCTTTAAGGAAACGCAGCATTTCCCATTGACTTTGCTTTCTGTAAGACAGGTGGGAAGGTTTATTTTATTTTATTTTATTTTATTTTTATTTTTATTTAATTTAATTTAATTTAATTTAATTTAATTTAATTTAATTTTAATTTTAATTTTAATTTTAATTTTAATTTTAATTTTAATTTTAATTTTAATTTTAATTTTAATTTTAATTTTAATTTTAATTTTAATTTTAATTTTAATTTTAATTTTAATTTTAATTTTAATTTTAATTTTAATTTTAATTTTAATTTTAATTTTAATTTATTTATTCATTCATTCATTCATTCATTCATTCATTCATTTATTTATTTATTGGGTTTGTATGCCGCCCCTCTCCGTGGACTTGGGGTGGCTAACAACAGTGACAAAAACAGAATGTAAAAATCCAATACTAAAACAGCTAAAAACCCTTGTTATAAAACCAATCATACATACAAACATACCATGCATAAATTGTAGAAGCCTAGGGGAAAGATTATCTTAGTTCCCCCATGACTGACGGCAGAGGTGGGTTTTGAGGAGCTTACGAAAGGCAAGGAGGGTGGGGGCTATTCTAATCTCTGGGGGGAGTTGGTTCCAGAGGGCCGGGGCTGCCACAGAGAAGGCTCTTCCCCTGGGCCCCGCCAATCGACATTGTTTAGTTGACGGGACCCGGAGAAGGCCCACTCTGTGGGACCTAACTGATCGCTGGGATTCGTGTGACAGAAGTTGGTCCCTGAGATAATAAGGTTGCAAATAGCAATCACATGACCCGAGAATGCTACAACTGTTGTAAATGCAACTGTTGTAAATACATGCAGTGACCACTCGAAGTGTGAGGACCGGTCATTCAAGGTGTTGGTTATTACCTATTATAAAAACCTACATGGTTCAGGGCCAGACTGCTTACGGGACCGCTTCTTGCCACATGCCTCCCAGAGACCAATAAGATCACACAGAGTAGTCCCATTGACTAAGCAATGCAGATTGGTGGGACCGCAGTGGAGGGCCTTTACTGTTGACCGACCCAGCTCTATGGAACCAATTATCCCCCGATGTCCATAGTGCTCCCACCCTACTGGCCTTCCGTAAGGCCACAAAGACCTGGCTTTGCCGGCAGGCCTGGGGCGCCATGAACTAACAACTGACATGGCCAAATTGTATGAATTGTATGCATGCATGTGATAGAATAGAATAGAATAGAATGGAATGGAATGGAATGGAATAGAATAGAATAGAATTTTATTGACCAAGTGTGATTGGACACACAAGGAATTTGTCTTGGTGCATATGCTCTCAACGTACATAAAAGAAAAAGATACATTTGTCAAGAATCATGTGGTACAACACTTAATGATTGTCATAGGGGTCAAATAAGCAATGAAGAAACAATATTAATAAAAATCTTAGGATACAAGCAACAAATTACAGTCATACAGTCCTAAGTGGGAAGAAGATACAGTAGGAATGATGAGAAAAATCTAGTAGAAATAGAAGTGCAGATTTAGTAAAAAAGTCTGACAGTGTTGAGGGAATTATTTGTTTAGTAGAGTGATGGCGTTTGGGAAAAAACTGTTCTTGTGTCTAGTTGTCTTGGTGTGCAGGGCTCTGTAGTGACGTTTTGAGGGTAGGAGTTGAAACAGTTTGTGTCCAGGATGTGAGGGGTCAGTAAATATTGTAAATATGATCATGACTGTTTTAATTAATGGGTTCTTTTTATTGTGGGTTTTATAGTTTTAGATATTATATTCAACTTCTTTTTATTGTTTCTGTATTTATTTGTATTTATATTAGTATTGTAAGCCGTCCTGAGTCCTTCAGGATTGGGCAGCATAGAACTTGAATGAATGAATGAATGAATGAATGAATGGATGGATGGATGGATGGATGGATGGATAAATGAATAAATAAATAAATGAGTCACCTTTTTTGGTGCCATTGTAAGTTTAAATGGTCACTAAATGAATAGTTCTAAGTCAAGGGTCACCTGTAAACTCCGCTTGTATAAGAAGAGTCTCAAAAATGCTGTTAAGTTGTTATTATTCTCACAACTAAATGAAACTGGCCTTGTGTAACATTTCTGGGATGTTAGGGAACAATTGAAAAATCTGTTTCTTTTGTACAGGGTTGCTTGTTTCCTAGGTCATCTTGCATGATTAGCTTCCTTTATTCTGCAATCACATGTCCATTATTTAGTCACTCTGCTCGTAATACTGTATAGAACAGAGTCTTGTAACCAAAGTATTGTATTAAGTAATTATATAATGAAGTACCATATTTTTCAGAGTATAAGACCCTCCAAAGTATAAGATGCACCTAGCTTTTGGGGAGGAAAACAAGAAGAAAAAAGTCTGCCTCCGCCTCCCAGCAATTTGCCTCCTTGTAGCAAATAGCAAAAAGTACAGGTGATATACAGTGGTCCCTCGATTTACGCGTTCTCGATTAGCGCGAAACGCTGCAACGCGGTTTTTCAAAAAATATTAATTAAAAAATAAGTTCGCTTTTTTTTTGCTATACCACGGTTTTTCCCGCCCGATGACGTCATGCTGATTGCTGATTGGCCAAAATCTCGACCAATCGTTGCAAACGCAAAAAAAAGCTTTGCAACTGAACTTTTGGAACTTGTTCAGACTTGTTGCAAGATGCCTCCTAAACGTTGTGCTCGGAGTGCTGGCGGCGACGCTAAAAAGACCAGGAGGATACTCACAATTAAAGAGAAAATTGACATTTTGGACATGCTGAAAGAGGGACGCTCTTATGCAGATGTTGGTCGGCAGTATGGGATCAACGAATCGAGTGTGCGAACCATTCGTGACGACGAGAAAAAGATAAGGCAAAGTTCTCTGATGGCATTCAACAAGGCTGCAAAAAGAATGGTGACGCCTCGAAACAAACGGCTTATGAAGATGGAAGCTGCTTTGTCCCTGTGGGTACAAGACTGCCGCAAAAAGAGCATTGCTTTGGATACCAACACTATAAGAACCAAAGCACAACAATTGTACAACCGTCTTGAAGACACAGAAGAAGGCGATGCAGATGAGGGAAACGCAGGTAAGGGCTGGGGTTTTTTATTCTGTCATTAGATACTGTATTTAAGTGTTTTTTAAGGAAGGAGCAGGGAAGGAGGGAAGGAGGGAGGGAGGGAAGGAGGGAGGGAGAGAAGGGAAGGAGGGAGGGAGGGAAGGAGGGAGGGAGAGAAGAGAAGGAGGGAGGGAGGGAGAGAAGAGAAGGAAGGAGGGAAGGAGGGAGGGAGGGAGAGAAGAGAAGGAAGGAGGGAGGGAGGGAGAGAAGAGAAGGAAGGAGGGAGGGAGAGAAGAGAAGGAAGGAGGGAAGGAGGGAGGGAGGGAGAGAAGAGAGGGAAGGAGGGAAGGAAGGAAGGAGGGAAGGAGGTGGGCATTTACTCTTTATGCTTTCATTCAAGTCACTTCTCTCTCCCTTTCCTGTCATTCTGCAGCCTCAGCCTCAGCCTCAGCCCCAGCCACATTCACAGCAAGCAAAGGGTGGTTTGAGAAATTTCAACGGCGCTATGGCCTGAAGAGTGTGTCATTGCACGGAGAAGCTGCCTCAGCAGATACAGGTGCAGCAGAAAACTTTGTCCAGCGCACGTTTAAAGAGCTAATTGCAGAAGGGGGCTACCTTCCAGAACAGGTGTTCAACATGGACGAAACAGGCCTGTTCTGGAAGAGGATGCCTTCAAGGACTTTCTTGATGCAAGATGAAGCCAAAGCCCCTGGCTTTAAGGCCATGAAAGATCGAGTGACTTTGATCATGTGTGGGAATGCAGCAGGCTTTTTGCTGAAGCCAGGGCTAATTTATAAGTCTCCAAGACCTCAAGAACAGAAATAAGAATGCATTGCCAGTGTACTGGATGCATAATGCTAAAGCATGGATTACAAAACCCCTCACGCGGGACTGGTTTCATCACTGCTTCATCCCACAGGTGGAGGTGTATTTGGCTCGCAAAGGACTTGATTTCAAAGTGCTTCTCCTAATGGACAATGCTGGCGGCCATGATCACCTGGACCATGAACATGATGGGGTGCAAGTTGAATTCTTGCCACCAAACACCACATCGCTTATCCAGCCGATGGATCAAGGTATTATCCGTGCATTTAAGGCACTGTACACGCGCAATTCTCTTGGAAGCATCGTGGAAGCAATGGATGCTGATGACAACTTCACATTGAAGGCCTACTGGCGTCAGTACACAATTGCATCTTGTCTGAAGAACATTCAGAATGCCTTGACAGATATGAAGACACAGACAATGAATGCCTGCTGGAGGAAATTGTGGCCAGAAGTGGTGCATGATTACAAGGGATTTGCTCCCGAAGAAATCCAAGATGCTGCAGTCCAGACCTCTGTGAAGCTGGCACAGGCACTGGGTGGAGAAGGCTTCGTTGACATGACACCAGAGGAAGTCAATGGTTTGCTTGATGAGCATGGCCTACCGCTGACAGACAAAGATCTGGAGGAGCTGACCAGGTCAGCGAGTGAAGAAGAGGAGGAAGCGGAAGCTGAACAAGCTGAGGAAGAAGAAGATGTTGGCCTAACGCTTGAGCGGCTTGCAGAACTGAACAGAGCCACTTCAAATGTACAACGCATGGTGGAACTTTGGGATCCCAAAATGACTCGCTCTATACAGTTTAATGCCTCCCTTGACAACATCTTTGCACCATACAGATCCATGTTAGCCCAGAAAAAGAAACGGCGCCAACAACTGCCCATGACCATGTTTGTCACAAAAACCAAGAGGTCTGTCACACCATCACCTGCAGCGTCCATTGTAGAAATGGTGATAGAAGAAGATCCCTAGTTACTGTATCCCAGTTATGCTAACCCCCACCCCACCCCACCCCAAAAAATGTACAGTAAATAAATATGTTATTGTTCATAACTTAAGAGTCTTATTCAATGTGTACAGTAGGTAATGGTAATTAAGGGGATGGGAAATGGTAATTTATGGGTTAAAAGTGTTGGGACTGAGTGGCACACAGTCTGTACAGAAGAATGAATGAATGAATGACTGAGTGAATGAATGAAATTCAAACACAGGTGAGGGCTGGGGGGTTTTATTCTGTCATTACACAGTACAGTACAGTACAGTTACAGTTTAAGTGCTTTTTGAGAAAGGAGGGAGAGAAGGGAGGGAGGGAGAGAAGGGAGGGAGGGAGAGAAGAGAAGGAGGGAAGGAAGGAGGGAGGGAGAGAAGGGAGGGAGAGAAGAGAAGGAGGGAAGGAAGGAGGGAGGGAGAGAAGGGAGGGAGAGAAGGAGGGAAGGAGGGAGGGAGAGAAGGGAGGGAGGGAGAGAAGAGAAGGAGGGAAGGAAGGAGGGAGGGAGAGAAGGGAGGGAGGGAGAGAAGAGAAGGAGGGAAGGAAGGAGGGAGGGAGAGAAGGGAGGGAGGGAGAGAAGAGAAGGAGGGAAGGAAGGAGGGAGGGAGAGAGAGAAGGAGGGAAGGAGGGAGGGAGAGAAGGGAGGGAGGGAGGGTTGCCATTGCCGCCAGCGCTGCCCCAAGAAAGCCGGTGAGAGGAAGGAGAGAAGGGAAGGAGGGAGGTTTGCCATTGCCGCCAGCGCTGCCCCAAGAAAGCCGGTGAGAGGAAGGAGGGAGGTTTGCCATTGCCGCCAGCGCTGCCCCAAGAAAGCCGGTGAGAGGAAGGAGAGAAGGGAAGGAGGGAGGTTTGCCATTGCCGCCAGCGCTGCCCCAAGAAAGCCGGTGAGAGGAAGGAGAGAAGGGAAGGAGGGAGGTTTGCCATTGCCGCCAGCGCTGCCCCAAGAAAGCCGGTGAGCGGGGCGAATCGGGCGGGCGGGGGGGTAGCGGCAAGGAGCCCGGAAAAATCACCATTGTATTGCCAGCCTCCGAATTTGCGTCGCTCCACCTTCTGCGCATGTGCGGCCAGGGCGCGCATGCGCAGAAGGTTTTTTACTTCCGCATCCAGTATAACGCGGAAATCGGTTAGCGCGGGAGGTCTTGGAACGTAACCCCCGCGCTAACCGAGGGATCACTGTACACCATTTGCAGTATATTTCTGTGCCCACGTGCTTGACCCATAGAAATGGGAGAAATGTGTATTGTGGCAGTATATTAATACCAGAAAAATTTTTTTTAATGTAGTCACACTAACTTATCCCAATTTTTTAAAATAGATCTACTCCAAACATGATTAAGTCGTGGTCTAACTCAGCTGTCTTATCCGGTTTGGCCATGACATATTTCTTATGCACCTTCTATGGGGCTTCATCGATAAAATTTTTTATGTGTAATATTTCTACTGCTGCTATTCTAAATACACAAACATACAACATACACACACACACACGTGTGTGTGTGTGTAAAATCCAATTTCAACAGCTAACTCAGCATTGTGATGATTGGCTCTCCAAGCCATCTTTTTGGTTATATTTTGCCTTGATTATCAACTCTGATCTACTCTCGCCCCAGTCCAGAAGTGACTTCCTCCTGATTCGGATCAGTTTGCCTGAACAGTAGCAACCCACTGGTGACGTGATGTCATGATGATGTCACAGAACTGGCTTGGTCAGTGCCTTCTTTTAAAAAATATACAGTGATACCTTATCTTACAAACTTAATTGGTTCCGGGATGAGGTTCTTAAGGTGAAAAGTTTGTAAGACAAAACAATGTTTCTCATAGGAATCAATGGAAAAGTGATTAATGCATGCAAGCCCAAAATTCACCCCTTTTCCCAGCCTAAGCACCCGTTTTTGTGCTGCTGTGATTCCCCTGAGGCTCCCCTCCATGGGAAACCCCACCTCCGGACTTCCGTGTTTTTGCGATGCTGCGATTTCACTGAGGCTCCCCTCACTGGGAAACCCCACCTCGAGACTTCCATTGCCAGCGAAGCGCCCATTTTTGCGCTGCTGTGATTCCCCTGCTGTGATTCCCCTGCAGCATCACAAAAACACGGAAGTCCAGAGGTGGGGCTTCCAATGGAGGGGAGTCTCAGGGGAATCCCAGCAGCACAAAAACGGGTGCTTCGCTGGCAATGGAAGTCCGGAGGCGGGGCATCCCAGCTGCCGCGCTGGGTTTGTAAGGTGAAAATAGTTTGTAAGAAGAGGCAAAAAAATCTTAAATCCCGGGTTCGTATCTTGAAAAGTTTGTATGACAAGGCGTTTGTAAGACGAGGCATCACTATATTTCCGACCATGTGCAAAAGGCAAGTTTCCTGCACCATGCATGAATTGCCATCTTGTTTAGAGCTTTTTTAAAATTGATTTTTTGCCATTGCAAAAAAGGGCATACCAAAAATTTTACTACCACACTGTGGGCGTGGCTTATGCAGGACGCCCTGCATTTTCTTTCAACATCTTTCAGTGCAAATTGGGTGCTCTGGGGTGGAGCTCTATTTTCGCTACCCCACTGCGCCCCCCCCCCCTTGTCCAGGCAGTAGCCCACCCCTGCACTGCGTATACCTACAACTCAAAGCTGCACAATGCTGAAGGAAGCAAACCGGCAACGAGGTAAGTTTGAACCCACTCCTGCCTGTGTCACCCTGTGACTGCTTGGTAGTAGGTTTTTAAGTTGATTCTATGTATTATGCTTTGTCCAGTAAGGTTTATGGAGATGTGGTTTTAAAATATATTTGTTGAATCCCTTGGTATTGGGTGGCATAGAAGTTGAATAAATAATAATAATAATGGTGTAAATAACAGAGGAAAGATAAGTTGTTCCTTTTCCTCCCTGAAGAGCTGTGGAACAGTTCCAGTGAGAAGGCAAAATATAAAAATAAAAGAAATTCTATCAAACAATGGCTGCTTAAAATGACAGAGTAGTTGCTCTTTTAGAAGTGATAAAATCTACTTCAAACAACCCTACAGAAGGTAGTACAGGTATTTGTGACAGGAAAGTAGAATTTTAGTAAAAGTTTCCGTTACGTGTCTGTTAAGTTGCACAATTGTGAGCAACCACAAAAATCATTCTCACAGTTACATTCTTGTAGATATATGAATGCAATCAGTGAGTTTATTTTGAAGAGGGAATTATTTTAAAAGGTCCGTGGGAGCCTCTTACACATAGAATAATCATCCAATCTCTTTTATTTTTCCTTCTGCAATGTGTGTGGTTCAAGCTCATGATAAAAAAAACCAAAAGCAATCATTGTTGCACAAGATTGGCAGTCATATGCCCATAGATCAACTGTAGAGTTATTACCACAGCATGTCTTACACATGAAAGCTGTGTGTTTTGTTGTCATTAATCTGCATAGTAGGAAAACCAGTCATTGTGTATTTTTGCTCAATATTTCCTAATCGTCAGGGTGAATTGGGTAAAATAGTTATCAAATGATAGGATCAACGTTTAAGGATTTAAGTTTTCAGGAGAGTACATATTACTTAAAAGAAACTTAGTATTAAGAATAACCTTTCAGGTAGATTGAGTAGATATAATTCTGTATTTAGATGTAATGGTAAGGTCTGGGACTAGAACTAAAGTAAATTCAGATTTGAGTCCTTTAGCCATTTAGCCGGGGTGGCGCAGTGGGTAGAGTGCAGTACTGCAGGCCACTAAAGCTGACTTTAGCTGACTGTAGATCTGTAGGTCAGCAGTTCAAATCTCATCACCGGCTCAAGGTTGACTCAGCCTTCCATCCTTCCAAGGTGGGTAAAATGAAGATCCGGATTGTGGGGGCAATATGCTGGCTCTGTTAAAAAGTGCTATTGCTAACATGCTGTTATGCCCTTTGTTAAAAGGACACTATAAATAAATAAATAAATAAATAAACAAATAATAATAATAATAATAATTATTATTATTATTATTATTATTATTATAGTCATTCAATAATTCTGTACGGCTCACTTTCGGTCAAACCTACTTTTTTAAAAAATTATTTGTTGGTCAAACATGTACAAGATAGCAGGTACAGTGGTACCTCTACTTAAGAACTTAATTCGTTCCGTGACCAGGGTGGCGCAGCAGGTAGAGTGCTGTACTGCAGGCCACTGAAGCTGACTGCTAGATTTGCAGGTCAGTGGTTCAAATCTCATCACCGGCTCAAGGTTGACTCAGCCTTCCATCCTTCCGAGGTGGGTAAAATGAGGACCTGGATTGTGGGGGCAATATGCTGGCTCTGTTAAGAAGTGCTATTGCTAACATGTTGTAAGCTGCCCTGAGTCTAAGGAGAAGGGCGACATAAAAATCGAATAAATAAAATAAATAAATAAATACATAAATACTAAGTAGAACAGTTTGTAAGTAGAAGCAATTTTTCCCATAGGAATCAATGTAAAAGCAAATAATGCGTGCAAACCCATTAGGAAAGAAATGAAAGCTTGGAATTTGGGTGGGAGGAGGAGGAGGAGGAAGAAGAAGAGGAGGACAGTCACTGCTGAAGGAAGAAGAGAAATTGAGGGGAATTAAAAAAAAACCCAAAAATTTAAGGCTTAGGAAAAAAAAAGAGGGACTCTGAGGCGACGAGGAGGAGCATACGCCTCCCATACAACCAGTGTGAGGCTGCCTCTCATATACTGCGCAAGAGAGAGCAACCCAGGGAGAATGGCAGGAAATTGGCCAGGCCCTCGTGCCGCTCTCAAATTTCCTGAGAAATTTTTCCGGGCTTGGGTCCTTAAGTAGAAAATGGTTCTGAAGAAGTGGCAAAAAAAATCTTGAACACCCGGTTCTTATCTAGAAAAGTTCTTCAGTAGAGGCGTTCTTAGGTAGAGGTACCACTGTATATGTATAAACATAAACATATACAAAGTAAGTAAAGGTAAACGAGGAAGGGGAAACAGGAATGGTAGACACAATGGTGCTCTTATCCACACCCCTTACAGACCTCTTAGGAATGGGGCGAGGTCGACGGTTGACAGTCTACTGTTCACGTCTTTGGGGTTTGGGGATAGAAACCACAGAATCAGGTAGTGCATTCCAGGCATTGATCACTCTGTTGCTGAAGTCGTATTTTCTGCAATCGAGTTTGAAGCAGTTTACAATAAGGGTATATCTATTGTGTGCTCATGTATTGTTGTGGCTGAAGCTGAAATAGTCATTGACAAGTAGGACATTGTTGCAGATAATTTTATGAACTATGCTTTGGTCATGCTGATAGTGGCATAGTTCTAAATGGTCTAAGCCCAAAATTTCAAGTCTGGTAGCATAAACTGTTTTGTTGCAATCAGAAGAGAGGAGGACTCTTCTCGTGAAATATTTCTGGACTCTCTCAATTGTATTAATGTCTGATATGAAGTGCAGTTGCCAGACAGATGGACATGAGCTGCATTAGAGAAGTGGTCTAGCAAATAATTTGTATGCTCTGGTTAGCAGTGTAATGTTGCCAGAGAAGAAACTAGTCAAGACTCGGTCTGCATTGGTTGCCGATCAGATTCCGGTCACAATTCAAAGTGTTGGTTATAACCTATAAAGCCCTTCATGGTACCGGACCAGAATATCTTCGAGACTGACTTCTGCTGCACGAATCCCAGCAGCCGGTTAGGTCCCACAGAGTTGGCCTTCTCCTGGTCCCGTCGACTAAACAATGTCGGCTGGCAGGACCCAGGGGAAGAGCCTTCTCTGTGGCGGCCCCAACCCTCTGGAACCAAATATGGCTTCACGTGCCACCTGTAGTACCTGTGTCATAGGTTCGCCATCACTGGTCTATTTAGTTAGGGTTGGATCTAGTCACTTGTAGTTTAATATATTGTGTGAACCAGGTTTATTATTCCGTGCCCCATCCAAAGTCAGTCATTGTTTTAGAAGCCCACATTGCTTAAATATTGAGGTTAAAGAAAAGCAAGAGTCATTGAAAATACTTAAATAATTATTTTATTAAAATAATAAAGGTATTGAAAATACTTAATTATTTTAGCAATTTTATTTTAGTAATTAACTCATAGAATCAGCAGTCACATTGAACACATGCTGTGGGTTTTGCCTCCCAAGGACAATTCTATCTGTCCGTCCATTACCCTGGGGGGGAATTATTGACCCCCTCAGAGAGGGTCCGCAACTTGGGCGTCCTCCTCGATCCACAGCTCACATTAGAAAAACACCTTTCAGCTGTGGCGAGGGGGGCGTTTGCCCAGGTTCGCCTGGTGCGCCAGTTGCGGCCCTATTTGGACCGGGAGTCATTGCTCACAGTCACTCATGCCCTCATCACCTCGAGGCTCGACTACTGTAACGCTCTCTACATGGGGCTACTTTTGAAAAGTGTTCGGAAACTTCAAATCGTGCAGAATGCAGCTGCGAGAGCAATTATGGGCTTCTCCAAGTATGCCCATATCACTCCAACACTCCGCAGTCTGCATTGGCTGCCGATCAATTTCCGGTCACAATTCAAAGTGTTGGTTATGACCTATAAAGCCCTTCATGGCACCGGACCAGAATATCTTCGGGACCGCCTCCTGCCGCACGAATCCCAGCGACCGGTTAGGTCCCACAGAGTTGGCCTTCTCCGGGTCCCGTCAACTAAACAATGTTGTCTGGCGGGGTCCAGGGGAAGAGCCTTCTCTGTGGGGGCCCCGACCCTCTGGAACCAGCTCCCCCCTGAGATTAGGATTGCCCCCACCCTCCCTGCCTTTCGTAAACTCCTTAAGACCCACCTTTGCCGTTAGGCATGGGGGAACTAAAACACCTCCCCCTTGCCCATGTTGTTTTGTTGATTGATTGACTGTGTGCCTGTTTTTTATATATACTGTTTTTATGAGATTATTAATTTTAAATTGTAACTAGATGGGTGGGCATTGGATTTGTTATTATGTACTGTACTGTTTTTTATTATTGTTGTGAGCCGCCCCGAGTTTGCGGAGAGGGGCGGCATATAAATCCAATAAACCTAAACCTAAACCTTTTTAAAACCTCTGCCTCTGTGGTCTCATATAATATAATAATGTAATCCAAACTAAAATGTTATTCTGAACTTGAATTCCTAAAACAGTCAGTTCATTATAGTCTAAATAACCAAAGGCGGAACAAGAAATTCCCAAAGCAACACTTAATGGCTAGACTTGCTTGTCTGCTAGAACCTGTTTAGCTATGAGTTGTTGCCCTGAATACTGACAGTGCATTACTCAACTCTTTCTTGTAAGCCTGGGTGACATTTTAAAGCAAAATCCTTGAACCTGGTGGGAACTAATTAGCTAGTTTTGTTATAGTATCGGAAGATTGATTGCTAATTTTGTCATGCCAATATAAATGCATTCATACAAAGTTAGAAGAATGGAAAACTTCAAAAATTTTAACTAAAGTGAAGAATTAATAGGAGCCTAGAGATGAAAATAAAATTCTGTTGTAGATATTTGTGGATTTTTCACATAAGGGAAAAAACTGATTGCAATCTCTAAATTCTCTCTTTATATAATCCAAACTAGAAGGCATACGTTGCTAAATAGTTTAAGTATAAAAGCCTGCAGATGATTCTATTCATTTATTTGCCTATTCTAAATGAAAGACACCCAGCAAGTTGCAATCACAATAACAAAATGTCCACAGTACAATTAAAATTAATAAACAATACATATTCTCCCATATTAACCATTAATAAAATTATAAATTAGGCAAAACCAAATGGTAATATATATAAACTGAATTCCATTTTAACCAATTCTTTTTTTAAGCCTAACAAGGTAGGAATTGGTTGGATTTCAGGGACTAGGGAGTGCTAGAACATTGGTACTGCTTCTATCCCATTAAGTTCATGGACTATTTGTAGCCTTGTCAAAGTTGGCTAAGTCAAAGTTGAAAGAAAGAAGCCACCCTAGAAATACCCTGGCGCCAAGCTATGTAGGAGCCAGAGCTGTGAGTTGGGTAGCCTTATAAATTTAAATAATAAATAAATAAAACCAGGAGTTTAAGATGCTGATACGCATTGAAGATAAAACTCAGACTTAGAGGTGATATGGCAAAATGTGATCTTTTGTCAAATACCTGTGTTTCCCTGAAAATAAGACTGGTCTTATATTAACATTAGCTCCAAAAGACATATTAGGGCTTATTTTCAGGGAAATAGAGTACTAAATGTGTCTGGCTTAAATTTTTTGGTTAGGGCCTATATTACAAGCATCCTGAAAAATCAGGCTAGGGCTTATTTTCCAGTTAGGTCTTATAATTGGGGAAAACAAGGTATCTGCCAACACCTGACTACTGCTCTCCAGATTAATTGAAACTCCTGCCTAGGATTTCTTAGTCAATAATATATATGTTTAAAAATGGTCTGCAATGTATCTTACATGAAGTAGCTGCTGTGAAGGTTGATATAGTTTTGTTTAGGTTTCATATAAGAGAAAAAGAGGATGATTAAGGTGGATGGAACTGAGTTACAATGACAATTCTGCAGAATTGGAAGACCTGAAGATCAGGTTAGAATAAACCCTCTACTTGCAACAGAATACCTTATTCCACCAAACTTGAAATTTTGGGCTTAGATAGCTTAGAGCAGTGATGGCGAACCTTTTTGGGTTCACATGCCAAAAGGGTGTGTATGGGTGTGCTAGCATGCGTGCACCTGCCCACAACCCTTTCCTCCCCCTGACGCATGCGTACCAGGGGTAGGCAGCAGGCAGGACAGGGTGGAACACAATTCCACCAGCGGAAATGAAGATGTATGCGCAGGTCCAGCTGATCGGCAGCTGTCACTTCTTGGATTACTGGTCTCGGCTCAGCTCTCCTTTTTTTCCCTGCTGCTGCTGTCTGCTCTCCTTGCTTTTTTCCTCTTTCCTCCTTCCTGGCGTCGGACGATCTTCCCTCTCTCCTGCCCAGCTCCCCTCCAGCCTCACGCAGCCACATCCTGCCTGAGGGGCAAGCAGGAAGTGTGGGTGGAAGTGGCGCTGCCATCATTTATGCTTTTGGCAGCACCCATTCGCCTAGCTACCCAGCCTGAGGAGGGGGAGCGACCCAGGAAAGAGAGTGCGGGAAACGCGAAGCAAATTGTCACCCCAACGAGCGACACTGGTAAGATTGTGAGTTGAGGACTTAACAGTTCACTTGAACGATGATGATCGTTCAAGCCACTCCCACTTGGTCACATGGCCGGCAAGACACTCCTACTCAGTCACATGACCATTAAGCTACACCCATAAAATAAGCCACACCCACAGTATGGCAGTAAAATTTTTGGCTGCCCATTACTGATGCGTATCCCTCCTATGCTGCCCCCACACCAGCGCCCAATTTCCTCCTCATCGTTGTGCATGCACACAGGCTTCATTGAAGCCTAGAATGTGAAAAAAACGGCCAAGTGGGCAAACCGGAAGATCAGAAAAACAGACTTCTAGTTTGCCTGTTGTGCTATGTTTTGCACTCCGGAGGATTCAGGGAAGCTTCCTGAAGCCCGAGAGTGCAAAAAACAGCAGATTGGGCAAACTGGAAGTACATTTTCCAAACTTCCGATTTGTCCGTTCAGTGGTTTTTTTGCACTTTGGGATTTCAGGGAAGCTTATAAGTGTCCAAAGGGTGGAAAAGGCCTTTCCCAAGGCTCAAAATCAGCTGGCCAGGGTGCACACATGCCCTGGAGCTGACATAGGGAAATGTCTTGCGTGCCCTCCCATGTGGTTCCATGTGCCACCTGTGGCACGCGTGCCATAGGTTTGCCATCAAGGGCTTAGAGCTATGTCATCTTCGATCTGACCTAAATGTAGTTTAATGAATACTTCAGCTTCAACCCCAACACGAGTACACAATAGATTTGAACTAAATGTAAATCGCTTGAAACTCGAATGCAGAAAATACGACTTCAGCAACAGTGTGGTCAATGCCTGGAATGCCCTACCTGACTCTGTGGTTTCTCCCCCAAGCCCCAAAAACCTGAACAGTAGACTGTCAACTGTCGACCTCGCCCCATTCCTAAGAAGTCTGTAAGGGGTGTGGATAACAGCACCATTGTGTCCACCATTCCTGTTTATACATATACGTGCTATCTTGCACATGTTTGACCAACAAACATTTTTTTAAAGAAAGTAGGTTTGAAGGAAAGTGAGCCATACAGAATTACTGAATGACTTAAATGACTAAAAGACTCAAAACTGAGTTTACTTTAGTTCTAGTCCCAGACCTTACCATTAGATCTAAATACAGAATTATATCTACTCAGTCTTTCTGAAAGTTATTCTTAATACTAAGTTTCTTTTAAGTAATATGTACTCTCCTGAAAACTTAAATCATTAAACTCTGATCCTATCATTTGATAACTATTTTACCCAATTCATCCTGAAGATTGGGAAATATTGAGAAAAAAATACCCAATGACTGGTTTTCTTGCTATACAGATTAATGACAACAAAGCACACAGCTTTCATGTGTAAGACATGCTGTGGTAATAACTCTACAGTTGATCTATGGGCAAATGACTGCAAATCTTGCCCAACAATTATTGTTTTTGGTTTTTTATCATGAGCTTGAACCACACATTGTAGAAGGAAAAATAAAAGAGATTGAATGATTATTCTATGTGAAAGAGACTCCTGTGGACATTTTAAAAGAATTCACTTTTCAATATAAACTCATTGATTGCATTCCTTCATCCATATCTTGTTCTGCCGGCGTGTTTCAACCGCTCGTAATTGCAAGGTAATTAGTCCAGGAAGACACACACCACACGATAAAAGGAAAACCCAAAAGTTTTTATAAACAGAAAAACAGAAACAGCTCCCTTTTTAAATGTCAAAGGGATTTTCTGGTGCACACAAGGCACAGGTTAAATGCAATCCAATTGTTCACCCAATAACTGGGAAATTGAGTCCAATTCTAAAGTCCAGAGAGTCCACACACAATCTTGAACAGCACAAAAACCATGATCTTGACGAAACAATGAATCAGTTAAACTGCCATGTGGCTAAAACATCACGCTGCACTTTTATCTGTAGCACTCATTATAGCAGCCCCACCCAACCACAGGTGGCCTCATTTTCTCTTGTAATAATCCTTCAGTTGTTGTCTCCTATGCATCATTCTACACATGTGTGGATGTGTCATTAATTCTTCTTCAGAATCCAGGGATGATACAGATGACTGATCTCCTCCTGGGCTGTCTGCCAAACTCCCCTCTTCCCTGTCACTCACACTTCCTTGGTCAGAGGAGGCTTTGTCAGCAGATTCCATTGGGAGCAAAACAGGCCTGCGGCATGTGGATGTTTCCCCCACATCCACCTGCACATTCCTTGGGGCAGGAGCTGGACCAGAGCTAACCACAACAATATCTGTACAGAAATGTAACTGTGAGAATGGTTTTTGTGGTTGTTCACAATTGTGCAACTTAACAGACACATAGCGGAAACATCTAATAAAATTCTACTTTCCTGTCACATATACCTGTAGTACCTTCTGTAGGGTTGTTTGAAGTAGACTTCTTCACTTCTAAAAGAGCAACTATTCTTTTTTTTAAATGTTATTTTAAGCAGCCATTGTTTGATGGATTTTCTTTTATTTTTATGCCTAGAATGCACTACCTGACTCTGTGGTTTCTTCCCCAAACCCCAAAAACTGTAACTTTAGACTGTCTACAGTTGATCTCATCCCTTTCCTAAGAGGTCTATAAAGGGCATGCATAAATACACCATTGTGCCTACCGTCCCTTGTCTTACTGTCCTATTGTCCGAATTTACTTATACCTACTTTGTTTTTGTTTATGTTCATCCCAATACCTATCTTGTACATGTTTTGACAAAATAAATAAAAATAATTTTTTTAATAATGTGGTCACTAAGAGTCATCACAGACTTGATGGCACTTTACCTACCTACATACCTGCCTCCTTTTATTATTTTTAATCAATAGTTAACCAAAATAAGAGGGGAAAGGGAGGGAGATTAAAAGCAGGGATATCATTATCACCTATTGTGTTCAAATCACACACCCAATATTAATGTATACGAATCAAATTCTAATATTCCTTTTGCAGGCACAAGACATTTACCAGTATGCTATGTTATGTTCATACAGATCCTCTTATCTCTTCTGATTATCTTGATTGCCTTGGGACAATTCATTTCCGTTTTGATGAATCAATTTGGTTCTAAAGTCATTGCATTTTCAGGAAACTGGTCTTCTCCAATCTTCCCTTCAGGCTTGGTTTCTGCGCATAATAGAGTTGTGCATTTCCTAACTCATACTTCTTATTAAGAGTTGCAGTTTCTATTTTAAGGCCTTCAATCAGTATTGACAAGACTCAAAATACATTCACCCTTAACCTCCGTATGAAATCTCTAAAGAAGAGAAAAGTGACAGCCTCTATGAGATCTCTTGAACTAGTCACAATCATTAGCGGTGATAGGAATATCACTGAAAATTCAAAATATTTTAAGTGTAAAACACATAATTTCAAAAATTAGTGGATCTGTCTACTGCAACATTATGTACATGTACGTTGAAGCTAATTAATCTCTGGAACCTATACCACATCTCAGACATCAGCACCCTTGAAAATGTCCAAAGATATTTCACCAGAACAGCCCTTCACTCCTCCACTCAAAACAGAACATCCTACGAAAATAGACTAACAATACTGGGCCTAGAAAGCCTAGAACTAGGGCGCCTAACACACGATTTGAGTATTGCCCGCAAGATCATATGCTGCAACGTCCTACCGGTCAATGACTACTTCAGCTTCAACCGCAACAACACAAGAGCACGCAACAGATTCAAACTTAATACGCACCGCTCCAAACTTGACAGTAAAAAATATGATTTCAACAATCGAGTTATCGAAGCGTGGAACTCATTACCGGACTCAATTGTGTCAACCCCTAACCCCCAACATTTCTCCCTTAGACTCTCCACGATTGACCTCTCCAGATTCCTAAGAGGCCAGTAAGGGGCGTACATAAGTGCACTGGTGTGCCTTTCGTCCCCTGTCCAATTGTCTTTCCTTTCTCTCACTTATCATATATATTTTCTTTCTTTCATATATCCTCTCCTCTAAGTTCACTTTTACCCTTATATATTACTACATGTCTATTTTTCTTCCTATGTATTTGTGTATTGGACAAATGAATAAATAAATAAAATAAATAAAATAGTAATTTTCTGTTTTGTAGCTTGATGATATTTTGTGTTGTCATCAATTTTGTGGATAGTTAAATTAATGATAATTTTGTGGACATTTCTTGTATTTTACACAGAGATTAATCTTGATTTTCAAGAAGAATGCAAATACAGTAACCCTTTCCAGAGCCTTTAGATATAATAAATGTAGAATACATCTTAGTAGTACGGTAAACACATCATGAAAATCCACAGCAAGTCCTGACATTTTTTCCCCCATACATCATTTATGGCAAAGTAGCAGGCAGAGCCCAGCTGTAATCCTTCAAGGAACCTGATTAAATACAGAAAAAAGTTTAGCTCTAAGTTAAATATACATTCGACTTGGCTGTATCCTTTACACAAGATTAAATCTACTGCATGGAAATGATGTCTACATCAAAATTTAATGTTAGGAACAGTAACCCCTGGCAACGTAAACGAGATGAAATGCAGGAAAAAAGGGGTCCCCTGGGATATGCATCACATTGTATTGCTTTCTGATGTCCATTTGCACTGCAGTAACTGCAGATGATTGCCAGGTTTTAAGAAATATAGTTTCATTAGGCTATATTTAAGATTCAAATCCTCTGTGATTCTCAGCCATAGAAAATGACTTTCTATGACAGAGACAGTCACTTTCTGTCAGCCCCACTACCACCAGAAGTTTGTTGTTACTGGGATAAAATGAAAGAATCTTCTCATAAGAGCCTCACACTGAGGTAGAGGAAATTCAGGATACAAATAAAGACATGAAAATCATTCTTAAAAACACATTGGCAATATAATACCCTTTAAATTTTGGTCTTTTTAAAGAACAAATGAAAGCGGATATATCTGTCCCAGGGTAATGTTGCAGGATCCAATCTAAGTCGGTCACCAAGACCAAAAATACTTCAAGAGCGCACAACACTGTGAAGCTCAGTTTTGGCTTGTGAAAAATTAATTGGAAAACTTGATTTAATGCTGCAAAAGGTCAGTTATTCCTGTTCCTGTAATCCATTCTCTCCCTCAGTTAATATTAGTTCAATTTTTTCCTGGGAAAAATGTGCTATAAACTCTAAAATAGTTTTAATTTTTAATTACAGTTTTAACAAATTCTACCACCATTGATCCCACCTAATATCTTGTTATCATCCCAAACCCTGTAAGTTAAATTTACTTATCTCCTTTTAAGCCAGTATAGTTTTTATCACCTAGTAAATGTAATCAGCAACTCAATTTATTTCTAAATATACTGTAATACAATCATTTAGAATGCTATCTTAAAATTGGACAGTATATTACATGATAAATAACCGCAATGTTTTATTGTTTTAACAGTTGCTTGATTCTATATCTATTGTGCTCGTAGCCTTAAGTATATAATAAAGCTTCTACTATTTGTAATTGTTTAATCACAGATTCTGACTGGACTAATTAAGAAAATCATTGAGACAGCAGTCCCCAACCTCTGGGCTGTGTCCCACTAGTGGGCTGTGAGGGGATTGTAACCAGGCCGTGGAAATAACTGGCGAGTACATCAGTGTGTGGATCCTCACTTGCACAAGCAGTGGAAAAGCACGCGAGTGCTCCATTTTGTTTGTTTATTTGTTTAGATTTCTAGACTGCCCTTTGTAATAACTCTCAAAAATAGATTGAATCAAAAGCAAGGTTTATTTCTCTGACAGGAACAAGGAAGCTTCACTCAGTCAATTAGCAATTGTGTATTGAGAGCACCATACCATGACAGTTCTCAGTATTTATACAAACTAGCCCCAGCAACAGGCAGCTTTTACACTGATACATTTTTAGCGCCAAAAGAGGCCAACCAATCAACATACAATAAACAAATCTGAACTTTTGACTTTTACCCTGTAACTGGGTAGGTAACTGGGCAGCATATCTAACACCCTTCTCCAGCGAACTCAGAGCAGCATACAAGATAAAATCAATTACAAAATACAAAATGTAAGAAACCCAAACATAAAATCTTAGGGGGGCGCTAAGGGGGGCACTAAGAGGCAGGGGTGGTGGCAGGAGGGCGCTAAGAGGCGCCATAGGGGCGGCAGGTGGTTTGCTGCTCCTATCCCTGTGTCACCGTCCATGTCCACCCAATCGCCCACTCGCCGCTTTTCCTGCCATTCTTTAGCCAGCGAGGGCTGGACGGGCCGCAAGATGGGCGTCTTACTGGATTTTAACAGCTCTGTATGTCTGTCGGCTGGTCTCTTTAGGGAAACCCCCCCCCCCTAAATCTAAAACTCCAAGCAATTAAAATCATTCAACCCAGTTCATCCAATTGGTATGAGTGGCAAGTGCGCCTGCATGGTAACCACTCATGCGGAACTATCTTCTCTCTCACCGCCGCTGGTACACAAAACCAGAAATGTTGGGAAACTCAAGAAGACAGTTATCAGAAATATATTTTCACCTTACAGGCTTGACACACTTGTACTCTATATCAGTATTTCCCAACCTTGGCCACTTGAAGATATCTGGACTTCAACTCCCAGAATTCCCCAGCCAGCATTTGCTGGCTGGGGAATTCTGGGAGTTGAAGTCCAAATAGCTTCAAGTGGCCAAGGTTGGGAAACACTGCTCTATATTGATTTAAAGCTTTTTCCAGATGAACCTATCAGCTTTTCTTTTTAGATTTTAGCAGATTAAGGGACCAAACTTTCCGAGATAACCCAAAAAAGAGATCTTGGGGTTTTGGTGGACAGCTCAGTGAAGATGTCAACCCAGTGTGCAGCAGCAGTAAAAAAAGCAAATTCCATGCTTGGCATTATTAGGAAGGGAATTGAAAATAGGTTGGCAAGTGATGTATTGCCTCAATGCAAATCGATGGTGAGATCACACTTGGAGTATTGTGTACAGGTCTGGTCATCGCACCTCAAGAAGGATATAATGGAACTGGAAAAGGTGCAAAAAATGGCAACAAGAATGATCAAGCAAATGGAGCACCTCCCTTATGAAACCAGGTTGCAACGCCTTGGTCTCTTTGGTTTTGAAAGATGGCATTTAAGAGGTGACTTGATCGAAGTGTATAAAATCATGCATGGGATAGAAAAGGTGGATAGAGAAAAATTATTTTCTCTATCACACAACACTAGGATGAGGGGGCATTTCCTAAAGCTCATAGGTAAGGAAGTGAGGACAAATAAAGGAAAATATTTCTTCACCCAGAGGGTCATTGGTTTATGGAATTCACTTCCAGAAGCGGTCGTGACAATTGTCAGCCTGGATAGCTTTAAGGCAGGATTAGACAAATTCACGGATGTTCAAGTGTCGCCTCTACGTTGGTTGAGACAGGCAGGATTCCCTTGAGTACCATTTGTTGGGGGCCAAGATCCCCATGTACAATTGGTGGGCCACTGTGTGACACAGAATGCTGGACTTGATGGGCTTCGGCCCGATTCTGCATGGCACTTCTCATGTTCTTAAGGTGACACTTGGTAAGCTTTTGATTTGTCATGGGTTCTTCAATTTGGGCTTTTCAATTTAATTTTCCTTTGTACCACAGATTAGTTGCTTACTTGCAATTAAAATCCCAAGTGCTTAGTCCCTTTGAAATGGGTAGATTAATAGGCCAATCCCGATGACGTATTTTTCATGTTTCACTGTTACTTCAAAATACTGTATATCTGATGCACTGAGCCGCCCCGAGTCTTGTGAGCCACCCCGAGTCTACGGAGAGGGGTGGCATACAAATCTAATAAATAAATAAATGAATAAATAAATAAATGTTTCTGGAGTGACTGACAAAATGGCTGATGGATCAAAATGAGTGGATGGATTTTTATACGGTTCTGGGGTTTAGTGATTGGGATTATTATTATTATTATTATTATTATTATTATTATTATTATTATTAATATTTGTACGCTGCCCTTCTCCGAAGACTCAATTCGGGATGCTGCAAGGGGTTGTGCAATTTATTTATTTATTTATTGGATTTGTATGCCGCCCCTCTCCGTAGACGCAATGTAGTGAGCCTTGTGTCTTTTACTATTTCAATGGTAATAGGTTAATCCTATTGGGTCCTAAAGTTTGTTTGTTTTATATACTTTAATCTACGAAACATTAAGCACCCCATTTATTTGTCAAGTACACATAGGTCAATGTTTCCCAACCTTGGCAACTTGAAGATATTTGGACTTCAACTCCCAGAATTCCCCAGCCAGTGAACTCTGGGAGTTGAAGTCCAAATATCTTCAAGTTGCCATGGTTGGGAAACACTGGCATAGGTAATATGGATATAAACACAGTTTATATAGATAAGATGGGTACTGATAGGAGGAAACAGGGACAGTAGGCACGCTGGTGCGCTTATGCACGCCCCTAACTGACCTCTTATATACTATATATGACCTTTATATAATTCAGGTTGCCGGTGTGCGTGCATGCACGTCCCCATGAGATTTTGCTTCTGCGCATGCACATGTGTGAGATTTTGTGAGGGGATGCGCATGTGTGTGAGATTTTGGTGGGTTTTTTGCTTCTGTACATGCACGGAAGCAAAAAATTTGCTGAATTCTCTCTTTTGCACGCATCCCCTCTCAAGATGCGCTGAAGCAAAACCTGGCTGTGATGCATGCACACGCACGCCGGCGATCCAAAGCTGCGCACAAAGCGCACCGGTAGCAGTAGTAAATAGCAACCCCTGCCTATATATATGAACTTTATATACTATACAATCAAATAAAAACTTATTACAAAAAAACACTCCGGCCTAGATTTCTTTAAGTAAGTTTGCAAGGGTGCCTAATATTTAACGAAAGCATCTGGGAATACTAATTGCTTTCCACTCCAGAAACTTGACAATTTTGAAGACTTGTGGGCTTCAACTTCTAGAATTCTTCAGCCAGCTACTCTCAAAGTTTGGGGACCAAGCTACTCTGAACTACAGAAAAACAATTGCTGCCAACCTGCCTTCCATTGAGGACCTGTATACAGTGATCCCTCTATTATCGCGAGGGTTCCGTTCCAAGACCCCTCGCGATAATCGATTTTTCGCGATGTAGGGTTGAGGAAGTAAAAACACCATCTGCGCATGTGCGCCCTTTTTTCTATGGCTGCGCATGCGTAGATGGTGGAGTTTGCGTTCCCCGCTGCCCACGCAAAGGGGAAACCCCGATTCGGCTCCTCGCTGCTGCTGCGCTACCGAGCAGATCAGCTGCTGGGCGGCCGAAGGAACCTTCCCTGGGTCTTCCCCCTCTTGCTGGCGGGCGGGCGAGCGGTGGGCATCAGCGAGGAGCCGGGGTTTCCCCTTTGCGTGGGCGGCCGGGAAGACCCAGGTTGGGGGTTCGGGGGGGTGCTGGGAAGCCCCCCAGGCCGGCTGCGACCTTTTAAAACAGCCGCGCCGCTTCCCAGCTGAGTCCTGAAGCCAAACCCGGAAGTGATTTTTTAAAAAAATTAATATTTTTTTAAAAATCGCGATATAGCGTTTCGCGAAGATCGAGATAGCGAAACTCGAGGGATCACTGTACTTCACGAGTCAAAAAGAGGGCGGGGAAAATATTTATTGACCCCTCGCATCCTGGACATAAACTGTTTCAACTCCTACCCTCAAAATGTCACTACAGAGCACTACACACCAAGACAACTAGACACGAGAGCAGTCTTTTTCCCGAATGCCATCGCTCTACTAAACAAATACAGTGTTACCTCTATTTAAGAACGCCTCTACTTAAGAACTTTTCTAGATAAGAACCAGGTGTTCAAGATTTTTCTGCCTCTTCTTAAGAACTATTTTCTACTTAAGAACCCGAGCCCGGAAAAAATTCCCAGGAAATTTGAGAACGGCACAAAGGCCCGGCCAGTTTCCTACCATTCCCCCTTTAATCCCGGCCATCTCGGGCTTTTCTGGGCTGCCAGAGGAGCCTTTTGGTGGCACTCCCCCTTTCCCCTGCCTGGGTTTCTCTCTGGTGCAGTGTATGGGAGGCAGCCTCGCACAGGGTGTATGGGAGGCGCATGCTCCTCCTTGCCGCCTCAGAGTCTCTCTTTTTTAAAGCCTTAAAGTTTTAGATTGTTTTGATTCCCCTCACCTTCTCCCTTCTCCTCCTCCCACCCAAATTCCGAGCTTTTATTTCTTTCCTAATGGGTTTGCACGCATTATTTGCTTTTACATTGATTCCTATGGGAAAAATTGCTTCTACTTACAAATTTTTCTACGTAAGAACCTGGTCACAGAACGAATTAAGTTCTTAAATAGAGGTACCACTGTAATTATTATTATTATATTTGTATGTCGCCCCTCTCCGTAGACTCAGAGATCCTCCACACTGTCAAACTATTTACTAAATCTGCACTACTATTACTACTAGTTTTTTCTCATCATTCCTATCACTTCCTCCCACTTAGGACTGACTGTAACTTGTTGCTTACATCCTAAGATTTTTATTAATATTGTTTCTTCATTGCTTATTTGACCCCTGTGACAATCACTAAGTGTTGTACCTCATGATTCTTAACAAATGTGTATTTTCTTTTATGTACACTGAGAGCATATGCACCAAAGATAAATTTCTTGTGTCCAATCACACCTGGCCAATAAAGGATCTCCGGAGAGGGGCAGCATACAAGTCTAATAAAAAATAATAATAATAATAATAATAATAATAATAATAATAATAATAATAATAATTCTATTCTAAAGTAAACCCCGGTGGCTCTTTATTTATTTATGTATTTATTTTGCAACCGCCCGCCGTAAGCGGGAGCGAAGAAATGAATGAAGGCGACCCGGCACGGCCGGAGGGGGGGCGTGGCCTGGATTCCACTCCGCGCTTGGAATTTCGTCGGGAAAAGCGATTGGCCTTCCGAGGCTCAGAAAAACAGGAAGTAGGCGGAGCCCATAGTTATGACGTACCTGAGGGAGGGGGCGTCTTACCTCAATTCGACAATGCGGCGACGAGAGGAGGCGAAGTTTATGGGCACGCGGCAGGCGCGCGCCAAAGGGGGCGGGGCCTGCTCCTTCTACCCCCACCTCCTTCGTCCTCCTTCGTTCCTAGTTTCGGGCCCTCCCCCTCCTTAAAGGGCGGCCCATCCTCCCGCAAAGCCGCATTAGCGGCGGCGCTTCGGGTGTCAGGCAGCGCCATTGGGCGGAGAAGCTGCGCGCTAAGGGTTGCCCCGGTTTTTTTTGTCCCCCCCCCCTCCGCTGCCCGCCTGGGCTGGCCCCGTGGCTGGAGGCGGTTGAGCTGGGGCTCCTATCCCGTTTCTTCCCCCATACCGAGTCTCTCGCTTGAGGGCGGCGACGCCACCAGCTCAGCCTGGAGATGTTTGACAAGACGCGGCTGCCTTACTTGGTGCTGGACGTGGTCTGTTTGGTCTTAGGTATGCCTCGGGGGTTCCGCAGCGTGAGGGGAATCCGGGGGGGGGGGGAGGGGAGGCGCCTGGGCACCTCAGAGAAGCGATGCGCCACCGCTGCGCACTTCTCGGGTTTGCCCACCCAACGCGCCCCTGTTGTGGCTGCGGGGAGCTTGAGGCAATTCCTCCGCTTCTGCTCCTACGCTTACCTCAGGGGATCCGTGAGGGAAATATGTTACGTGTTTGGGCGAAAACCATAAAATGGGGAGACCTTCTGAATAAATCTCTGGGGCGGGAGTTAATTGGATCATTCTTTGTCAAGTGGACCAGGTGTCCCCACTTGACCACCTTCAATTGCAATGAAACTTTGCACATATATTTCTCACGGTGTAAAACTGAGGCGTGCAAAATTTTAGACCTAAAATTTTGCACGCCTCAGTTTTATACCATATATACTATATGTGCAAAGTTTCATTGAAATTGAAGGTGCTTGAGTGGGGACACCTGGTCCTTATGGTATAAAACTGAGGTGTGCAAAATTTTAGGTCTAAGATTTTGCCCACCACAGTTTTATATCATAAGGTATAAGTTTTGTTGAAATTGAAGGTGGTCAAGTGGGGAAGATTCTGAAAATTGATCCACTTGACAAAGAATTACCCTTATTTATCACCCATGTTCTTCTATATGCCTCTACTTTCATATATGCAGCGAATGTGTACCTAGGCTAGTTTATTTCTCCTGCATGTTGACAGGCTAATCCTTTTGCCTTGCAGCTCTGGCTTCCCTGAAAAAAGGGTTTGGAATAGGGTTAATAAATGCAGCATTTTTTTTTTGTTTTCATTTTTTAGGTTTGTCTGCTCTTGCTGTTGCAGCTGCTTTCTTTGCGTTATCTGTTCATCTGCTTGCTTGCTACCTTGCTCACTGGCTAGCTTCGAATCAACGCCCTATCTCTCACCTAGATAAAACTTGGTCACTGGAATTCTGCTTAAAATCAGGGGTTTTATTCGAGATGGCTAATATAATGAATAGCTTGAATGAGTGATGTACAGAGAAAGTTGGGGTATTGTTATTTTTTATGTCTTTTTTATTATTGTTGTATTTATGACTGCTGTTAGCCGCTCTGAGTCCATTTTGGAATGAGCGGCATATAAATACAATCAATAAAATAAATAATACATAAACCACAATCACCTGGATGGGCTGCTAGATGGAAAAAAACCCTACAGCTGCATTTTGTGTTGGCTTCTTCAACGTGGGTGCCCTCCAGGTGTGTTGGGATCCACATCAAGCATCTGGTGAAGTCAATTGCATTTTGGGAATAGCAGACAGGGGAACATTGATGTACATTTTAGCAAACTGAGTTTAGAAAGAAAGCAGTTTATTTCCTCTCATCTGAACATACTTTTATGTAAAAAGATAAATAATTGACAAAGTTGTACACTGATATCCTACAATACAGCCTGTAATGGATTTTTTAATGGGTGACTTTATAGCTGCTCTTGGGGTTAGGATACGTACTGTACTAGTATTTATTTGCTGATAGCAGTTATTTTTCATTTTTGTAATATGAAGAATGATCAAAATGTAATTAAAATGTATATTTGGCAAAGGATAAGCTTAACTGTGTCTAGCCTTAAACTTTGCTACTGCTATTTCAAATCTATTAAATAGAAGATAATTGAATCATTTTGCTATAAAATAACTGAAAATTTACTTCTCTGAAAGGATGAGAAAACCTCATGCCATATAAGTATAATAAAGAATGAATGTTTCTATGAAATCTATTTCAAAATAAGATAAGGTAACGTCCTCACCCACTCTGTAATAGGTAATAATTCACTGGGTGATAATGGTTAATAATTATCTTTAATTAGATAATTAAAGAACAATTTTATCAGGAAACATTCTTCTTCAAAGTTAATTCTGTATAAACTAACTGAGGTTCAGAGGTTGTGTATCATCAGATTCATATATCTAAAATATATCTTTAGTCTGATGTATTTTAAAGATTTCAGCAAGATCTTGTATGTTGGGTGTATTAATACTATTGTTATGCTATAACAATATAATATATAAATTCAATAAATAAATATATTTAACCCAAGATGGAATATTTCAGATATAAACCACTGTTTGTGCAGTATACACTTTAATAAATTATATGATCTAACTTGATGAGATAACAGACATGGTTTCCTGTTGCAGTCAAAGCTACAAATATATTTTGAAATCTCAAACACTAAGCATTTTATTATTACCTAAGCAACAATGAAGCTAAAAGGAATGCATAAAGTTCTGATTTAATGATGTCCAAATAATTTCTAGTGATCAGCATCCCAGCACTGATCTTTTTCGGATGAGCATACTGAATAACATTACAGAATTAGTTATGTAATGGCTCAGGAACAAGGCCCCCTCCGCCCCGCCCCCAGCATTTTAAAAGTCTTTTCTGTCTTCCCATTTGAAAAATTTTGGAAAGAATAAAAACTTCCAGTGAAATATTTTTTACTTTGGGGTAATGGATGCAGGTAAAATAAGATGGTCTTAACTGTTCCTTACTTCTCCAATGTTTTGTTTAATTTGCAGTAAAATGTAATAGGATCAGAGGTGGGATTTAGCAGGTTTTGATCAATTCTGGAGAACTGGTAGCAAAAATTTTGAGTAGTTTGGAGAACCAGTAAATACCACCTCTAACTGCCCCTGCCCCTATCTATTCTTTGCCTCCCGAGTCCCAGCTATCAGTAGGAAATGGGGATTTTGCAGTAACCTTCCCCTGGAGTGGGGAGGGAGTGTAGATTTTGCAGTATCATTCCCCTGCTACACCCACCAAGCCACACAACACCCAGCAAGCCATGCCCACAGAACCGGTAGTAAAAAAAAATTGAATCCCACAACTGATACAAGATAACATTTATGTAATGTGTCAGAGCACTAGGACCAGCACACTAGAGAACAAGTTGTCCTGTACTGTCTGATTCTAGATATTAGAGCAACATGCATGGTCATTTGTACCAAAGGAGGAATAATTCATATATCATTTCCTTATGTGTATTGTTGCTTATCTAATAGAACTTCTGACTAAGGTTCATTGCTTCCGTTGTAGATATCTAACTAAATTATATCTTTACATTGTATGAATATGCCAAATCTGATAAGTGTGTGAATGAACCAAGTTAATTTTGATGGGGGCGAAGGATTCAAGCAAGGTTAAGTGGCAGGGGGTTCTTTCAGATATGTGATTTTGCAGGTTTTACCTCTGGTTTGGAATGGTTTTGTACTGGGACGCTGTGAAGTCTGGGATTTTCCAGGATTCTCATACCTGTTTGAAAGCAGACGGCAGCTTGCAGATTTGTGCACTGATTGTATCCATTCTTGGAGACACTTGGAGACACTTTGTATAGTCAGATACATCTTGGTTACCGTGTAGGTATAACATTGAAATGTGCGGTACATGAGGCTCCCTTGAGGATCAATCAGAATGTGCACTTGATCAAAAATTCAAATTCTTGAAGAGTGATGGACATACCTTACTAGAATAGAATAGGATATGATAGAATAGAATAGAAAAGAATAGAATAGAATTTTATTGGCCAAGTATTTATTAGATTTGTATGCCGCCCATCTCCGAGGACTCTCAGTGTATGCTCTCAGTGTACATAAAAGAAAAGATGTGTTCGTCAATAATCATAAGGCACAACACTTTATGATAGTCTGGAAACAAATAAACAATCCAATCATATTATACCCATGTATCAGGCCTGCTGTGGTAGCTGCAGTGGTTACCAGTAAGCTTCCAGATGCAGTTCAACAGTCTGATTATTATCTTTTAAAGTTTTAGAAGTTCTAGTTATCAGAGCTACCTATTTCCTGTAGGATCTGTCCATCCTGTTTGATACAGAGAAGGCTTGTTTCAGTGATGTCATCTAACTTAACGTAGGAGGCACTCCTCTTCTGGGAGTACACCTGCCCTTTAGAACAGCATCTCCTGGTTATGACAAGATTTAATAATCCTCCTCCTCCTCCAAGCTTTGGTTCAGTGAAAGATAAAGCCCTTTGAAGTTGAGGGATGGAGAGAGCATTCTTTTTATTTATTTCCTCTGGACAACTGTCTTTCCCAAAATGAGACATTTCTTTTTAATTGAGAAGCTACCAAGAGTCATTCTGGAGTTGGGCAACCTAAAACATTGATACATAGAACATTCTTTTATGTTCATAAAAGAGCAAAAATAAACAGAGCTATAAGAAAGACAAACATTGAATACATTTTAAAATTTCCCTCAAATTTTGATTAACCCCCTTACCCAGACCTACAGTTCATTTCACCATGGCTTCAAAATGTCTAGACATTTTCTGTCTCAGTATTGAAAGTTTCATAGCTTACGATATGGATTGCGGAAATAATAAATTGAGGGTTTAAAATGAGATGTTCAGGATTATTGTGCATTGAATATAATTTCTTTAGTTTTAATATCTTCAAAAACTATGTCATCCTCTTGACAGATTTTGCTGACTAAATAATTTGATCTGAGTTTTTGAGAAGAAAACATAAACGTTGATTAAACATGTAAAGCCTAATGCTAGGAAAGACCGAGGGCAAAAGAAGGTGGAGGACAGAGAATGAAGTGGTTGGATGGAGTCACTGGAGCAGTCAGCATAGAGTTTAAATGGACTCCCAGGGATAGTAGAGGACAGGAAGGCCTGGAGGAATGTTGTCCATGAGGTCGCAATGGGTCAGACATGGCTTCACAACTAACAACAACAAACATTTAGAGTCATAGTTCCTATATGTAGAACTACAGAACTTCAACTGCAGAAAGGGAATGTGAGATTAGATGGATGGATGAATGGATAGAATTAAATAAGAAAATTATAGCATTTATAATTAAAGTTATATCTCTTTTGAGCTTCTGGGTAAGCTTCAGAAATGATAAATTACATCTGTAGTGCAGTGTAAAGTGTCTCATTTACTAAGACTCTTAAATCAACAATCTTTTTCAGTCTCAGATGGAAAAAAGTCATGCTTGCTTTAATGAAAAGCTGATGCAAGATCTGAAGCAACTTCCAGATTTTTTGAAGCACATATACCCCCAAAGTATATCCCTTTTCATTGTTCCAAGTAATTTTCTTCCTAGTGGATAGAGCTGATAGAGCAATTCAAGTATTAGATTTTCATTTGGCTTTATTCGTATTTAATTCCAAAGCTGTGAGTAATTTAAATTCAATAGCTGTTCAGATTTTTGACCACTTCCTGTAACTTTAATACAAAAAATAATGCTAATCTAGAATTGAATCAGTATGGCTCTTGTTATAAAGTGATTAAAATAGTACACTTGGGACAAATAATAATTTGTATACAGTACTCAAATATATAAATAATGGTGATTCAGATTGTGAAAAGATTTAGGGAAAGGGAATTGGAAAGCAGCATATCAAAATGTGTCTTCTGTGTGGTTTCTGCTATTAGGTTCAGTGGGGTTTATTTCATACAAGATCAAATAAGTTACAAATGCAAAAATTAATTGAGATTGTCATGATTCATTTTCTTTCATGGCTATTGGAAAAATATGAGGTTACCATCTTGATGAACAGATACTTCAGGAAAGCCAATGTTTTTCAACTTCAGCAACATTAGATGGGTGGATTTCAATTCACAGAATTCTGCAAGTTGAATTCTCCATATATTAATGTTGCTGAGGTTGGGAAAAATTGGATTAGATGAAAATGCTGGGACTCTTTTTTATTTTTCAAGTCACTGCTTTGATCCTATGACTTCTCTTTGATGTAATGCAGAACTGAGAACTGACATTTCTCTGTGTTTGTAAATGAATAATACAGTATCCCATTCCTCATTGAGCAAATAGACAACATCATTTGTGTTAACTTATGAATCATTAGCTTCTGGGACCTTATCATATAAAATTACAAGGGTAAGGAACATGTCAAATTTTTAAAGGCTTCAAAGGTATAGCCTTGTGATCAGACAAGGATAACAAAAAGAAATATGGTAGATAGAGATCAGTTTAGTGGATGTCAGCTGCAACAGACAAAATCATCATATATTGTATGGTTCTTTCCATGTGAAAATTTATTTGTCATGTATATATGTGTAGAATATGCAAAGTACACATGGAAAAAATCCCAACCCTGCATGTATAAAATTATTTAAATACACATCTGTGAGATGCCATTTGTTGTTTTATGAGTGTGTTTGGATCTGATGTATATTCTGCTTTCCCCCCATTAGTCCATTACATTGAGGATTTATTGCATTATGATAAGATCAAGGAAAGTAATTATTTCTTTTTTCTCTTCCTTGGTCAGACAAACTCACTTAGATATTGTGTTTAATTCTTCACACCACAGTTTAAAAAAAGATGTTGATAACCTGGAGCAAGTCCAGAGAAGGACTACCAAAATGTTGAAAATACTAGAAACTAAACCTACAAGGAAAAGTTGAAAGACCTAGGAATATTTAGCTTGCAGAAGAGAAAGTTGAGAAAGGACGTACCGGTAATAGTTATTTCAGACTTATTCTCACTTGCTCTAGAAGATAAGACCAAAAATAAAGGGACTAAACAAAAGTAATACAAATTAGGCATTAGGAAGAATTATTTAAAGAAAGAGCTGTCAGTCAATTTCCCTTTCTCTGGATAGTCCTCTAGTAGTGTAATGAATCCTGCAATGTGCAGAGAGTTGGCCTTTTAGGACATTCTAATAATATGTATTTGATTTACTGCCTAGTGTTGCATAATATTTTGTAAAGTTCACAAAGCTGGCCATACACTGGCATTGAAGACAGTTGTCATTTGTCATTTGCCTTCCAGTGCTAAGAAAAGCTGCAGGTACTGAGGCTTAGAGTCTTTGGCTGAAAAAGAAAATCATAGTCATGTTGCCAGCATGTCTATGATTTTCGCTGTCTGCTTTCTCACTCTTGTAGTTAAGATTTCAGTGCCTTCCATTATTTTCCTAGGTTTTCTTCTTAGCTGAGTCATATCATCAAAACAAGAAAAAGGCTGTCAACATGCATTTAGGGAAGTGTTCCATTGAATTAAGACATGGGGTGAGGTATCATCAATATGCCGATGATACCCAGCTTTACATCTCCACCCCATGCCCAGTCAACGAAGCGGTGGAAGTGATGTGCCGGTGCCTGGTGCCTGGAGGCTGTTGGGACCTGGATGGGTGTCAACAGACTCAAGCTCAACCTGGATAAGACGGAGTGGCTGTGGGTTCTGCCTCCCAAGGACAACCCCATCTGTCCGTCCATCACCCTGGGGGGGGAATCATTGACCCCCTCAGAGAGGGTCCGCAACTTGGGCGTCCTCCTCGATCCACAGCTCACATTAGAAAACCATCTCTCAGCTGTGGCAAGGGGGGCGTTTGCCCAGGTTCGCCTGGTGCACCAGTTGCGGCCCTATTTGGACCGGGACTCATTGCTCACAGTCACTCATGCCCTCATCACCTCGAGGTTCGACTACTGTAATGCTCTCTACATGGGGCTACCTTTGAAAAGTGTTCGGAAACTTCAGATCGTGCAGAATGCAGCTGTGAGAGCAGTCATGGGCTTACCTAGGTATGCCCATGTTTCACCATCACTCCGCAGTCAGCATTGGCTGCCGATCAATTTCCGGTCACAATTCAAAGTGTTGGTTATGACCTTTAAAGCCCTTCATGGCATCGGACCAGAATACCTCCGAGACCGCCTCCTGCCGCACGAATCCCAGCGACCGATTAGGTCCCACAGAGTGGGCCTTCTCCGGCTCCCGTCAACTAAACAGTGTCGGTTGGCGGGCCCCAGGGGAAGAGCCTTCTCTGTGGCGGCACCGGCTCTCTGGAACCAACTCCCCCCGGAGATTAGAACTGCCCCTACTCTTCCTGCCTTCCGTAAACTCCTTAAAACCCACCGGTGCCGTCAGGCATGGGGGAATTGAGACATCTCCCCCTGGGCATGTTTAATTTGTGCATGGTATGCTTGTGTGTGTGTCTGTTAGTATATGGGGTTTTCTTTTAAATTTTAAATGTTTTAAATTTACTCGGATTATTTATGATTTGTTTTTCTCTGTTGTGAGCCGCCCCGAGTCCTCGGAGAGGGGCGGCATACAAATCTAAATAATAAATAAATAAAATAAATAAATAAATAAGAGAACTTTCTTATTAATTGATTAGTATACCTTGTTTATGACAGGCAACAAGGAAGTATCTTTACTTTGATCGTATTTATCGGCTCCTTTTACAATCTTATGCATATATTTTCCAAAAGGAATCACGAGACCTATCCCATTTATAATTAAACAAAAAGAGCTACATTGCAAATTATGGCTTCCTAGTTGGCATTGCATTACAGTGATCCCCCGGTTATTGCGTCCCCGACCATTGCGAACAGGGTAATTTGCGATTTTTCAACCCGGAAGTCAAAATACCATCTACGCATGCGTGCCCTTTTTTTCTATGGGCACGCATGCGTAGATGGCAACCGGGAGATCAGCTGCTGGGCGGCTTCCCTGGGTCTTCCCCCTCTTGCTGGCATCAGCGAGGAGTTTCCCCACCGCCCACGCAAACTCTTTGCTGCCGCTCGCCCGCCCTTCGCCTGCCCACGCCGTTCGCTCCCCCTCTTGCTGGCGGGAGGGCGAGAAGCCCTCCCCAGCACCCGCTCGCCCGCCCTTCGCCGCTCGCCCGCCCTTCGCCCTGGCCGCTTCTTCCCAGCGGAGAAATTCCAGCCCCCACCTGGTCCCGCCCGATCCTCCTCCCTGAGGCAGCTCGCCCTCCCATGGCCGCTTCCTCCACACTCCATCGCAAGCCCTCGCCACCGCAGCCAACGCGCGCTGCGATCTTCAAGCCCGGCTCCTTTCGGCCCAGCATCCCGGGCCAAGCAGCTGCCTTCCGTGACTGAGCCTGGCTGGCCCGGAAGATTGTAGCGCGCGTTGGCTGCAGCGGCGAGCGAAGCCAAGCCGGCAGCAATGTCGCCGCCGCTGCAGCCAACGCGCGCTACGATCTTCCGGGCCAGCCAGGCTCAGTGACGGAACGCAGCCGCTTGGCCGGGATGCTGGGCCGAGAGGAGCCGGGCTTGATCCGCTGAGCCTGGCTGGCCCGGAAGATCGTAGCGCGCGTTGGCTGCAGCGGCGGCGACATTGCTGCCGGCTTGGCTTCGCTCGCTGCTGCAGCCAACGCGCGCTACGATCTTCCGGGCCAGCCAGGCTCAGCGGATCAAGCCCGGCTCCTCTCGGCCCAGCATCCCGGGCCAAGCGGCTGCCTTCCGTGACTGAGCCTGGCTGGCCCGGAAGATCGTAGCACGCGTTGGCTGCAGCGGCGGCGACATTGCTGCCGACTTGGCTTCGCTCGCCGCTGCAGCCAACGCGTGCTACGATCTTCCGGGCCAGCCAGGCTCAGCGGATCAAGCCCGGCTCCTCTCGGCCCAGCATCCCGGGCCAAGCGGCTGCGTTCCGTCACTGAGCCTGGCTGGCCTGGAAGATCGTAGCGCGCGTTGGTTGCAGCGGCGGCGACATTGCTGCCGGCTTGGCTTCGCTCGCTCGCCGCTGAGGAGCCGAAGATTGGGGGGCGGCGCGGCTCTTTTAAAACATCGCCGCCGACATGGGGGGCTTGCTAGCACCCCCCCAAACCCGGGTTGGGGGTTCGGGGGGGTGCTAGCGAGCCCCCCATGTCGGCGGCGATGTTTTAAAAGAGCCGCGCCGCCCCCCAATCTTCGGCTCCTCGCTAGCGCTGCGGAAGTTTAAAACACCATCTGCACATGCGCAGATGGTGTTTTTACTTCCGCAGCGCTACTTCGCGAAAACCCGCTCGTTGCGGGGGGTCCTGGAACGGAACCCTCGCAACGAGCGGGGGATCACTGTATTTCTCACTGTTTCGCCGTGCACATCTGTAATACAGTGATCCCTCGATTTGCGCGTTCTCGATTAGCGCGAAACGCTGCAACGCGGTTTTTCAAAAAATATTAATTAAAAAATAAGTCCGCGTTTTTTTCCCTACACCACGGTTTTTCCCGCCCGATGACGTCATACTGATTGCTGATTGGCCAAAATCTCGACCAATCGTTGCAAACGCAAAAAAAGGCTTTGCAACTGTTGGAACTTGCCATTGCCATTGCCGCCAGCGCTGCCCTGTGGGTAGCGGCGAGGAGCCCGGAAAAATCACCATTGCATTGCCAGCAACTTGCGTCGCTCCACCTTCTGCGCATGTGCGGCCATGGAACAAAGGGCGCGCATGCGCAGATGGTGTTTTTACTTCCGCATCCAGTATAACGCGGAAATCGGTTAGCGCGGGAGGTCTTGGAACGTAACCCCCGCGCTAACCGAGGGATCACTGTATTCCTGCCAAGAATAATGATGGGCTCTTCCTTTGTTAGTGGAAATTCTTATCTACCTTACGTAAAGATTATTATAGCCATACTTTTCCTTTGTTGCAAAGAAATAATTAAAGCTTTGGACAAGAAGCAGGAAAGCCTGAGTTCTACTTCTACCTTAGGCAGAAAAGTCAATTATGTGACTTTGGGTCAGCCACTCCCTCCAAGTCCTAGGAAAATGATGCTGGCAAATAGCAATAGCACTTAGACTCTTTATTCTTACTCTTTCCAGGGCTTTCCAGCCCTCTCTAAGTGGTTTACAGAGTCAGCATGTTGTCCCCAACAATCTGAGTCTTCACTTTATCCATCTCAGAAGGATGCAAAGTTGAATCAACCTTGAGCCTGGTGGGATTTGAACTACCAAAGTCAGCAGAAGTAGCCTGCAGTATGCACTCTAACCTCTGTGCCACTAAGGCTCTTATGAGTTCTGAAACTGCGTAGTCTTGTCTGTGTAATTGCCAGGAATTAAGTCTAATTTGAAGGCATTGTCTCTTTGCTAAATTCCCAGATATAGTAGTCCTTGACTCATGCCCAAAATTGAGCCCAAAATTTTCATTGCTTAGCAAGGCATCTGTTAAGTGAATCACACCACATTTTATGACTTTTTTTTGACACGGCTTTTAAGTGAAACACTGCAGTTAAATGAATCACATTGACTTTGCTTGTCAGAAGCTCCCTAGGAAAGTTGGAAACAACAATCCCAGGACCTCAGGACTCAGCAACCATTGTGAATTGACCATTTGTCAAGTAACTAAACTGATTGAGCTAGGAAAACCTCTCTTTGAGCACAAAGCCTGTCTTCTTCAGAGACTTGTCATGCTCGGGACTTGCATTTATTTTTTGCAGCAAATTTCTTGTCTACACAAGTACAAAAGATTAAATTAACTAATTTAGTAACAGTGCTAAATGGTTAATATATAACGTATTTATTTATTTATTAAATTTGTATGCCGCCCCTCTCCGTAGACTCGGGGTAGCACACAGCAATAGTAAACACAATGTAAAATACAAATCTAATATTTAAAAAACTAAAAAAACCATAATTAAAAAATAGTATACAGACAGATCTTATCAAGCTGTGATTGCTAACTAAGCAGAAGAGTGTTTAATTATCTTTTACTATGGACAAACAGAAGAGAGAGAGCTGATTAAATAATATTTACATCAAGCAGGACAGAGAGTTGAGTAAATAAGTAGGATGCTCAGTCAATATTAATCAAGACAGGAATCCCACATTCTTTGGCAAAGATTGATAACAACCTACAACTATCCTTGAAGAGTATTTGAAAGCTACAGCTTATACACCCACAATTTTGGGATGTACATGTAACACCTTTGCTGTGTGAGCTGCATTGGATGCCAGTTTGCTTCTGGGTCCAATTCAAGATGTTACATTTAAAATCCTACATAGCATGGGGCCAGGTGTGGAACAGTCTTACCTGCATCATATCAGCTCATCCCTTATGGTCAAACAGGAAAGGTATGTTATGGATCTTGTGAGTTAAAGAATTTGACTGGGAGAGTCCAGGAAGAGAATCTTCTCTGTCATTGCCCTTGGCCTATGGAATATCCTTACCCAAAAATGAGGTGAGCCTGGCCTTTCAAAAGAGTGTGAAGGCCTAGCTATTCCAACTCAGGGGAGGCTTAAAGAAGGGTATGCAATCCTGGAGTTGGTTAGTACCTTGAAAGCTTTTCTGTTATCTTAATTTTATAGTTGTTTTATCTGTGTTTTTACTTTGCTCCCATTTTACTGAACTTTATACTTCGTTCTTATATGGCTTTTATGCTTTTATTTGTAATTTACCTAGAGTCATTTTGAGAGTGAAATAAACAGTATCTAAATTTGGTAAATAAAATAAATAATGGCAACTCACTTAATTTAGATTATCAAATTACTAGGTGCTAGTTATTCTCATTATGTATGGTTTCAGGATTTAGTTTTCTGAAGAGGATAAACAAATATACTCTTACAACCTGTTCTAAAAATAATAGCTAATCAGTAATAGCTTGGATCTACAGCATTTCAAAGCTCATTGCATATCTAGAGAGATCTAGATAATGTAATTTTCAATAACAGAATTGAACTTGCCAAATAAGAATTCATTCATTTGTTGTCCTGCTTATATCCTAGATTTTATCTCTGCTTCTAATGTTAAACTTCTATATTTTATCCAATTCTTTTTTATGATTCTTTCAGGGATGTTTTTCCTTTTAAACATAGATTAAAAAGTTGAACATCTTCATGACAATGCCAGATACATATTTTGTTTGAGATTTTTATAAGCCCACATACAGCATTGTGATTGTATGTAAATCCATTTACATTAATAGCTGTTGCTATGGAGTAAAAACGTTGGGGGTAGGATTCAACATTACAATGCCAGTTTTATAGCTTTGGAAAAGTTGTAAAACGTTATAGCACAATTATATTACTGCATTTTAAGATAACTATTAGTTAACAAAAGTTGTACCAAGAAAAGCTAAATCTTCTAATTTTTAATTGGTTAGCATGGTTAGTGTACAAACCACTTAATTTTTCTGCAGGAACAGAGTGGATGCCCCAAAACTCCATCTCAAAAGGAGATGCAAGCGCCCCATTAAAGTTTTGATACTTTCTTACACAGAAGGACAAGGTTGCAATTTCATTCATTGGTTTGTGCACATGCCATTTGTGCACACAGTTGCATGTGCTGTAGAATATTTGTAACATGTTTAACCCAATCTCTAAATTGCTCATTTAAATACTTAAGAGGTCATGTTTTTATTACGGTAACATCAAATTTTTGTTTATCTCTGGACCCTTGCCTGAATTTATGCCCATAGTTGTAAGCTAAATGTTATGTTACTTCTTAGCAGCCAGTACCTGTGAAATTTTTCTTAGAATTGTTTTCAGACCCATTCTTTGCCTCCTCTCTGTGGTCTGTGCCTTTCATAGTTTCTAGCAAGCTTCAGAGGTGATTTTTGTATGTGGTTTAGCTTCAGCCAACAAGCTTTCATTTATCTGATCTTAAATTATTGCCTTGCCGATTCTTTGTAAAAAGCTTCTATTTCATTGGTAATAATATTTATGAAGCAGAATAATAGGATAACAGAGTTGGAAGAAACCTTGGAGCTCTTCTAGTTCGACCTCCCCATGCTCAGGCAGGAAACCCTGGGCTATTTCAGACAAATAGTTTTCCATGTCTTTTTAAAAACTTCCAGTGTTGGAGCATTCATAACTTCTGGAGGCATGTTGTTCCACTGATTAATTGTTCTCGCTGTCAGGAAATTTCTCCTTAGTTCTAGGTTGCTTCTCTCCTTGATTAATTTCCATCCATTGGTTTTTGTCCTGCCTTCAAGTGCTTTGGAGAATAGGTTGGCTCTCTCTTCTTTGTGGCAACACCTTAGATGTTGGAAGACTGTTATTATGTCACTTCCCCTAGTCCTTTTCATTAAACTTAGACATACATACTAATTCCAGCAATTGTTACGTTTTAGCCTCCAGTTCCCTAATTATCTTTGTTGCTCTTCTCTGTACTCTTTCTAGAGTCTCAACATCTCTTTTACATTGTGACAATCAAAAGTGGATGCAGTATTCCAAGAGTGGCCTTACCAAGGCCTTATATGTATTGACAATTCACTTGATTTTGATTCTATCTCTCTGTTACTGCAACCTAGAACTATGTTGGCTTTTTGGCAGCTGCAGCACACTGTTGGCTCATATTTAAGTGATTGTCCACTAGGACTCAAGATCCTTCTCACAGTTGCCACTATTGAGTCAGGTACCACCTATTCTATTCCTGTGCATTTGGTTTTTGTGGTCTAAATGTAGAACCTTACTTTTTTACCATTGAATTTAATTTTGTTACATAGGGCCCAGTGTTCAAGTCTGACAAAAACCTTCTGTATCTTAAGCTTATCTTCTGGAATGTTGGCTATCCTTGCCAGCTTGGTATCATCTGTGGATTTAAAACAACTTAAAGCATAATTGTACCTGATATTCTTTTATGAGTCAGTATTAATGTACATAGCCTCCACTGACCATGCCTCCATGGGACCAATATTAAAATACCAAGCCTTCAACTGTGTGTTGCAAAATGTTTTTTAATTGTTTTTTTGTTTAACAATAAAAGGAGAGACCTTCTGTATGCTGATAATGAATTTCTGAATTACTATCAATTATGAAAATATATTTTGGATGGTTCTCAGTTTATAATATTTTTAATAGACAATCGAAGAATATCATTAAGATCAGTAATATGCCAGAGGTTCAAAATAACACTTGGAATTCCTCACATAAATAAATCAATTCCTAAAAGTCTTTTTTAAAATAATAAATATATTTTCTATCAATCTGAGACTAATTCAACAACACTCATTTTCATGTTAAATTAACTCCTGCGGTAATACTTTTGAGATTAGTTGACAACTTCTTTATACTTTAAATACATAAAATGATGGAACATTGACAATTTACAATATAATATGGATTTGTTCCATTATTGTTCTCTTCAATACCCATACATTTGTTAATGTGATTTTGGGAAGAATAATATGGTTTAAAGATGTGAATATGATTTTTAATTATAAATTATAATTATACAGTATTTCTTTAGCCAAAAAGAAATGAAAATCACTCCCTTCCCAAATTCCCAAAGAGATTTGAAAATACAATCAGCTCCATTTTTGACATTTGCTTTTGTTTGTTACTTGCCATCGGGTGTGTCTCTGTGTGTATAAGAATGAAACTACCCTCCATATTTTAAAAAGTATTTTCAGGATATATTGTTACTGCTTGTTATTGAAGATCTTGCTACCTTTGGATTTATCACTGTCTAAATACTTATTAAAATATATAATGTTTACTGCTTAAACCATGCACTAAAGTTTGGTTCATTCCACAATCTAATGCATAGTTTGAAACATTGAGCTGATAAATTCAGAGTTTTCAGTCTTGCAAGTATAGAAAATCAAGTCTGCCAAAGGAATGGATGATTCATGTAATATCCAAAGGGGCTGTTTGGTATTGGTTTCATTGGGTGCTTCACATACTGCAAAATGTTTAGGCAATGTATTCTTCCCTGGGAATTAAAGCAAGCAGTAATGCTCTTATAAAACTTGCATTTACTTGGCTGAGCTTACTTCCCACACAGAGTCATATGTGGAGGAATAACACTATCTATTTTCCACCATTAGTCAGTTGTTATGTACAAAGTTCAAAATAATTCATTCCTTTTTTTCTTTTACAAAGCAAGCTTAGTATAAATACATTTTTGAGTCAAAATTAAAACATCTCAAAATAGCAGAAATTGTAAAAAAAGGTTTCATTCATTCCTTCATTTATTGAATGTATAGGCCACCCTTTTCTTACCAGACTCAGGGTAGCTATACAATTTTCGCAATTGCATATTTATTTATTGATTGATTGATTGGATTTTTATGCTGCTCATCTCCGAGGACTCGAGGCGGGTCACAACATATAATATACAGTATATAAAATCTTGAATCCAATTAATTAATTAAGAATCTACCCCCCCCCCAAAAAAAATTAAAAGCAATTCTTCCATTCACACAACATTCTCTCAACGCATTTATTGGCCAGGGGGCAAAGATCTAATGGCTCCAGGCCTGGAGACATAAATGAGTCTTCAGACTCTTACGGAAGGCAAGGAGGGTGGGGGCAGTGTGAATCTCTGGGGGGAGCTTATTCTAGAGGGCCGGCCCCGCCACAGAGAAGGCTCTCCCCCTAGGCCCTGCCAAACAACCTGGAGAAGGCCAACACTGTGGGACCTGACCGGTTGCTGGGATTCATGCAGCAGAAGGCATTGCATTGGAATATACAATTTTTGTTGCACCTGATAAAATAAAGTTTACTTTTGGAACTTTTTCAAATGGGCCTGCCCTATTGAATATTTTTTTTAGCTTAGCATAGTGGTAGTAAACCTTTTTCAGTTCGGGTGCCAAAAGGGTCCACAAACACATGATAGAATGTGTGTGTGTGTCCAAACCCATAATGCAATGTCCTGTGCACGCTCACAACCCCCATTTGCTGCCTCCCCTGCACATGTGCACAGGTCTTACTGAAGCCTTCTGACTTCCAGTTGGCCCGTTGGCCCGTTGCTTTTTGTTTTCCGAAGGGATCAGGAAAGCCTCTTAAAGCCTGGGGATGGCAAAAAATGGCCCAATGGGCCAATTGTAAGTTTGGAAAAGAAAGGAAGTGGAGCTGCCCTACTGTTTACCTTCAGATATAGGTAAAGTTTAACCAGGCCTCACACATTTCAGCCCATTTCTTCTGCAGCCAGGAAGGCTTTCCTGAATGCCTCTGTAGGCAATAACAGAGCTCCAGATCAATCTGGTAGTCTGTTATTCAGGAAAGGCCTTTAGGGAAGGCCTCTGCAGCTGATAACAGAGCTACACAGGTCTTCAGGAAAGTCTTCCCAGCTGCAGAAGTAATGGGCCAAGATGTGAGAGGCCTGGTTCCAAATGTCCAAAGCTGAAGAAGTTCCCGAAGACCTCTGATAACAAAAAGGAAGCTGAGGGTGAGCACACAAGTGAACTTCCGGTTGGGCCGTTTTTACTGTAGGGAGAGCAAAAATGGCCGAAAAGGCAGAAAATCAGCTGGCAAGCACACACAGGTGTGCTGGAGCTGACATAGGGCAATGCCTCACGTGCCCTCAGATAGGTCTCTGCGTGCCACCTGTGGCACATTTACCATAGGTTTGCCACCACTGGCCTAGCATATTATGTTTGTAATGATATAGGGTCAATCCATATTTTAAAATCTGTTGAACTTCTCATCTGAGACTTTGTATGAATTCATTTGTTAAAGAAAGTCATTTTCCACCTGAGAAATTATACCTAGATTTTATCAGCATTGCTAGATCCAATCTGGGTCTGTTTTGTCTTCAGACCTTTTGGATTCGTGCTGGAGGCCATCTTCAGGGAACTACTCTTTTTGAAGATTATGTCTTCAATTATGTCAATTCACAACCATAATAAGTCCCAAACAGTGTTAATTAGTACGACAAAAGTCTGCCACAGTGTTTCGGAAGAAGGCTGATAAGCACCAACATTTATCTCTCTTGACACACTGCCACAGACCTAATTTGCAAGACCAAACAGAACACAGAGTCAGTTACACCGACCAGAATTGAACCAAATTGCTTCCTGCAACGAGCACATCTGTTTGCTCCACTTTTATGTCCTATGAGAGGGGTCTATCATCTCCAAGCCTTACGCCCAGGTAGCCCTTTTCTTCCTTAACTGTTCTTGCCTTCTGGCAGCTCTGTCCATGCGCATGTTGGAAACAGGCTCCCCCTGTTCCTCAGCCTCGCTGATGTCAGCCTCTGGAGGCTCTGGAGTCAGCACAGACCTTCCAGATGGCCTGGGCTGGATCTCTGCCTCTGACACCGAGCCTTCTCCAGACTCCAGGATTGGCCCATGTTCCTCCCCAGCCCCTTTTCCGCTGGCAAACCACAACAATATATTCACCTGATTGCTCTATTGTAAACTGTAATATAGAATGTCAGTTTGTAAAAACAATTTGATTTGTGGATTTACTCTTGTGATTTACTCCTAACCTTGGCAACTTTAAGACACATGGATTTCAACTCCCAGAATTCCTTAGCCAAGAGGAATTCTAGTAATTGAAATCCATGTGAAAAATCCTGCAGTAGATGAATAATTGAGAAGTGGCGCACTCTAAATTGCCTTTTGAACACACTCTGCTGCTTTGATAGACACCCCCCCCCTTTATTTTGAATTATTTTTATGCTGATATGGAATTCTATGGTTCTTTCTCTCCCACTGCAGCCTCTTTTATTGCTTATGATTTGTTTTTGGTTCATCACATAACACTTGAAAGCAGCAGCTGTGAAATGACCAAGCTACACAAACACAGATCAAGTTCCTGTTCAGTAAATGTACTTAGTGTTGGCATTGAGTAGGAAGGGTCAATCTCCATTTTAGCTAATAAAATAGTGTTAGCAATTAGATTTGGCCTATGGTGTTTGAGAATTGCTGCCAAGCTGGATAGATGAAGCTGAGCTAGATTCATCCGTAGTTGATACTTTCTAATGCAGGAAGTTTTATTTTAGCCATTGTAAGGATATCATTTGATACATTTTAAATGGAGCTGAATCAAGTTGGCATCTTATCGGCAAAGATATTCATTGGTGTTTGCAGATCTGTTTTCTTCTTTTATAGAATAGCTGGCAAATTGCCCTTTCTAGTATATAATTTCCTAGCAATATATTTGAGTGCTGATACAGGAATTATACAGCCACCTCGGACAGTTTGTTATTATTTAATTGTTAAGCCTTATGTTGCTTTGACTTCAAAGATAAAAGCTGCTCATTGTCTATATGACTGGTTTATATTATGTTTGACTCGGTAAATCATTTACACACTTGGGAAGTTCAGAGAATATTTGAGATCATAATTTTAAGAAAGGGGAAGTACGTTCCCCTCCTACAATATCCATAGGACTATGCAGTACTTTGGATTCAAAAGCTAATAAATTCATGTTGTAGCATGAATCTGACTCCTACCTACAACACCTTATACTGTACTAGTCATGCTATTTCCGTGGATTATGTATTGCCAGGAAAAAACACAACTGCTTTAACATATTGCTACATGTTCTGAAACAACTTTTAGAGATGTCTATGGAGATTCTTAGTCATCCATGTCATGATTTGTCCCCAAGGCGCTGTTTTCAAGAGGCACCTGGACTTTCTGGATTTTCTTTGAAGACGTTTTACTTCTCATCCAAGAAAGCTTCTTCAGCTCTGACTGGATATTTTAATTTTGTTACAATCCAAGAGATCTGATTTAAATGTCTGTTGTTCTCCGTACTGAAGGAGTGGGTCCAGCAGTCACATGGGTTGCTCCTGTCCAATCCGTTGGAACTGAGCCTAGTATTAAAAAAGACTGCTGGATCCGCCCCTTCCCCAGAATTCGCTCAGTTCGCATATCCTGCGGTTGTATTGTGATAGCTCGTTCAACATTCTAACACCTTCCCTTCGATCTTTTCCTTCAAAAAGTAGTAAGATTTATTGTCTTTATTGATTTACTTGCACTAATTGCGCCAGCCGTTTAAAAGAAAAAAAGAAAAAAAGCGGCTAGGCTTTTTTCCTTGGGAGAAGTTGCGGTTTCGTTTTCCCCCGGCGGTTTTGCCGGTTACGATTCCTGCGGCCGCTTGTGGATTCTTCTAATCCTTTGGCCTGGAGGTCCTGGTGCAAGTATTTACCAATTGAATTATTGATTATTATTGTATACAAAAATATTTAAGGGCTTAAGAAACACCTCCTGCGGAGTGAGACGCCTTCTAGTCTCCTGGACTTAGTCGATCGCTTCCCCTTTAAGAAATTTTACGCAGCGATCTTTTTCGGCGCGAGGGCCTTCGCGCCCTTTTTAAATCTAGGCCTCTCGTGTTGGCCCCCTGCCAGCCGTGTAGGCCTCAGTCCACCGCGTGGATCCCGGAGCGGGCCTTGGGGGTCCCAGGCTAAATTCTCCACCGGCTAAGCCTCCAACCAGAGTGCCTTGGTTTACTTAATTACAAAGTTTAGGGAGGCTGGCCCCGCTGGATTTGGGGGCACGAACTCTGGGTTTGCCCAGATTGTCCTCACGTCTCAGCAGCTTCGAGGCCTCGAAGCAGGATCCATTCCTCTTGGGAAGTCCTTGAAATCTTCTCCTTATAATTCAGTTATTGGCTCAGCCTTGTCTTCTGTTAATTGTCAGACTATGGCTACTTTTCCCAAGAGAGGCACTACCAAAGGTCCCAAAGAGGTTAGGCCTACTGGTAATTCTACTGAAGTTCCCCAGGCCTCTTCCTCCTCTTCCTCAGGCACCCATTCCTTAGCCAAGCCCTCCAGGGCTGAGAAGAGAAGGGACCCAGCCCTACAAAATATACATGATAAATCAGCCAAACTTTTAAGGTGCAGGCCCAAGTGCATATCAATCCAACCCCCCCGGAGGCCTCTAACCTGCCTCTTTCCGGGGTTCCTGTGCTATCCCTGGATGAGCCAAACCTAAATCCACCCCAACCTAACCTATGGGGTTTAGGTCCAGAGGAGCCAGATTTTACCGAGGATTCCTCCCAGCCAGAACCTGCTCAGGCCCTCAGGGATCCTCCGGCCTTTCCGGCTGATATTTCTTCCTTGCCACCGGAGTTTTCAGTCTATCTTGACTATTCTGACTAATACCATTGACGCTAAACTCTCATCTTTCAATGTGCCTTCTCTGTCTCATCCCTCTCCACGCTCCTCCCGTCCCGTGAGTTCTTCTCCTTCCTACAGAGCCCCACCCATGGAGGTCTCTGACTCCTCTCAGGAAGAGGATGAGGACGTGGATGCAGAAGAGGATGATGACCCATTTCAGCGTCTGTCGGAAGATGAGGAATCTCAGATTAAGATTCCAGCCCCAACTGCTATCTTTCCTTCGCAGCCTTTCAAATCTCTCCTGCTTAAAGCTAGAGTTCCACGGGGCTAGCCGGGCAAGAAAAACAGGCTACTTCTTCCTCAGATCCTCCGGAGGATAATCTTCCTTATTTCATGAAAGAACAGGAAGACAATGAGGTAATTCCTATGCCCAAGTTGTTAAGGATGCCTTGCTTAAACAGTGGGACCACCCAACTGCTGGCTTTACTCCCACTCCCAAGGTCAAGAAGCTCTACAAGCTCTCCTCCGTCTATGAGGAACTCCTAACATGTCACAAGCCAGATGAACCAGTGAAGACTCTCCACTCGACTGCCGCCATGCCTGGCGAAGCAGAGGAGGTCCTCCGGCCAGAGGACAAACGACTTGAGCAATGCTCAAAAGGAGTCTTCTTGCAGACTCATGGGCCTTTAAGAGTGCTGCAGCGGCATCCTTCTTTTCCAGAGCTATGCTCTTGTGGCTTCGTCAGCTCCAACCACACCTGCCTCCAGATGACTTACGGGGCCAACAGGATTTCAACAAAATCTTCGCAGCTGCCCAATATGTAGCAGATGCTACCCTCCAATCTTCCAGATTTGCAGCCAGGTCAGTAGCAGCCTCCACAACGGCCAGAAGACTTCTATGGCTCCGCCCTTAGCAGGCGGGAGTAAGACAGAAGTGGCAGTTAGCCATGGGTCCGCTGAAACGTGACCTCCTCTTCGGAGACCTTCTGGACCCTCTCCTTACAGAGACCACAGACAAGAAAAAGGTCTTGGGACCTACCACCAAGAAGGCCCCTAAACAGTAGCCCTTTCGGCGCACAGGGCGTCTACAGGATCAGGGCTTCGCATTTCAAGGAGTCCAGGTCAGTATTCCCCTCGGTTTCGATCCCAATCTAGAACCACCAGGGGCAGAGGTTCCCGTTATCAGAGAGGATCCTCCTCTACCAGGGCTTCCAAAAGAGCCAGATGGTAAGTTTTCCTCCTTTCCCATAGGCGGTCGCCTAGCCTGGTTCTCTTCCGCCTGGCACCGTTCTTGTAAGGACCCCTGGGTCATTGACTCTGTGGAAAGGAGCCTAAAGTTAGAGTTCATTTCACCTCCCTCTAACCGTTTTTATTTCTTGTCCTTCTCCCAGTTCCCCTCCATCTCGTATCCGAATGGAGGAGGCTATTTCTCATTTGTTGACTATTAGAGCTATTCAACCGGTCCCCTCTCTCCAGAGAGGTTTAGGCTTTCTCCCATCCTCTTCAGGGTCCCTAAGACCTCTGGAGGCTGGAGAGCCATCTTAAATTTTAAAAAAATGGAACCGGTTCATAAAATATAGGATTTTCAAAATGCATTCCTTATCTTCCATTTTTAGCAGCTCTACATCGGGGAGACTTTATGGTGTCTCTGGATCTCACGGAGGCCTCCCTCCATATCCCCATTGTCAAGGTCCATAGGAAATTTCTGCGCTTTGCCTTTCAAGGCAGGCATTTTCAGTGTAGGGCCATGCCATTTGGGCTCTACTCAGCTCCCAGAGTCTTCTCTAAACTCTTGGGATCCTTGGCGGCTCATATCCGAGCTTCTCCCATTCATATTTTATGTTATTTAGATGACATTTTAATTCATGGAAATTCCAGAACTGGGTGGCGGCAGACCTCTCTTTTACCATGTCGGTTCTACAGAATCATGGTTTCTCCATAATTCTTGAAGGGAGCCACCTTGATCCATCCACTTCCATTCTGCATCTGGGAACTATCATTAATCCTGAGTTATCCCAGGTTTTCCTCTCCACTGAGAGAAAACGCAGCTTTTTGGATCTCATTGCTCGCATCCTGCCCCAGCAATCTACCTCCTTTGCCACCCTATCTTCCCTTTGGGTAAAATGGTGTCATCTATTGGTATTGTCCCCTGGGCCTGTCTTCACGCCAGGGAACTACAGTGGCTTCTATTACCTCCCAGAGATCGGGCCACAGCTACTCGAATCGTCGCCATTCCACCGACGGTTCGCAGGTCCCTCAAGTGGTGGACTTCTCCAGCCCTAGACAAGGGATCTCCCTTCCAGTGTCCCGACCAGTTGTAGTCACCACAGATGCCAGCCTCTCGGGCTGGGGAGTCCACGCCCAGGGTCTTTTAGCTCAGGGCACATGGTCACTGGAGGAGGCTTCCAGGCCCGTCAATTGATTAGAATTAAGAGCCGTGTCTCTAGCTCTAAAACAATTCCAATCTCACACCTCCAACCAGCATGTGCTGATTTTCACCGACAATATAGCCACCAAAAGCCATATTTGCAGACGGGGAGGCACAAGAGCCTAGGCCTCAGGAGGGAGGCCCTGAAGTTAGGCCTTTGGGCAGAGAAGAATCTCCAGTCGCTTCTAGCCGACCACATCTCGGGGAGCCTCAACGTCCAAGCGGACTGGCTCTCGCGAGCGACCATAGATCCAGGCGAGTGGAATCTCCATCAGTCACTGTTCCACCAAATCTGCCTCAGGTTCGGCCATCCAGTGTTGGATCTATTGGCGACCAAAGCCAATGCCCAGCTCCCTCACTTCATCTCCAGGTTCCCGTCTCCGGGAGCAGAGGCAATCACTGCTCTCAGGAGTCCTTGGCCTCCAGGTCTATTGTATGCCTTCCCTCCAATTCCAATTCTGCCAGACGTGATCAACAAAATTCTCCTGGAGAAGGCCCGAGTAATTCTGATTGCCCCTCACTGGCCTCGCAGGCCCTGGTTCGCGGACCTCCAACAATGTCCGTCCAGGACCCCTGGCGACTCCCCGTTTCGGAGGATATGTTGCGACAGGGGGCCTCCTTCCATCCAGACCCAGAGTGGTTCCACCTCACCGCCTGGTTATTATCCGGAGGGACTTAGACCTGCGAGGGTATGACCCGGACACAGTGGAAATCATCCTGAAGTCTGGAAGAGGGTCTACCAACCGGATCTACGACCATACTTGGTCCAAATTCCATCAGTGGTGCTTGCAGGAGGGCTTATCTCCCCTGTGTCTTCCCATCCACAGGATAATCACCTTCCTCATGAAAGGCTCCCACCAAGGCCTCTCTACCAGCACCATCCGCCGACACCTGGCCGCCATCTCTTCCGTCTTGGCGGGGCCTCGCAGGCAGCCCCTCCGCTCCCTTCCAGAAATCCAAGAATTTCTAAGAGGAGTGGCCAACCTCAGGCCTTCTAAAATCCACAGATATCTCACCTGGGTCTTGCCACGGGTTCTCCACTCTCTTACTCAGGCACCTTACGAACCCCTGAACTCTGCGTCCCTCAGGTACCTATCCTTCAAGGTAGCATTCCTGGTGGCGATTACATCCGCCCGACGCATATCTGAGTTGACAGCCTTTTCTATCAGACAGGACCTCTGGCAGTTTCATCAGGACAAGGTGGTTCTGCGACTGGACCCCACCTTTCTACCAAAGGTCAGTTCCATGTCCCACAGATCTCAGGTTATCATATTACCTTCCTTCTGCCTCCAACGAGAGCATCCCCTGGCAACTAGATGGCACACTCTGGATCTCACTAGAGCGCTAAAGGTTTATATCCAACGCACAAGACCCATCCGGAGGTCTGAAGCACTCTTCATAGCCTACCATCCCAGATCCTTGGGATCCAGAGTGTCTTCTACAGTAATAGGTCGTTGGATCAGAGGGACCATCTCTAAGGCCTACGAGACAGCTTCCCTTTCCATTCCAAGGAATATTACAGCGCATCCCACCAGAAGTGCTGCCACATCTGCCGCTTGGGCGACTCAGGCTCCGTTGGAAGAAGTCTGCAAAGCAGCCACTTGGGCCTCGCCAAATTCCTTCATCAACGATTCGTACGCATCAGCGGACGCTGCCTTCGGCAGAAGAGTACTCCAATCCGTTATCTCTCACGATAGCAAGGTACTCCCACCCTAGGGACCTATCTCTTGGGTATGTCCCATGTGACTGCTGGACCCACTCCTTCAGTACGGAGAATAGGCGTTGATTGCTTACCTGAACGCCTCTTCTCGTACGGTGAGTGGGTACAGCAGTCACTTCCCTCCCTTTGTGTGGTCTTCTTTTCCTTCTATTCTATTTTCTTATAACACATGAGAGTTGAACATTAAAGAGCTTCACTACTGAGCCTAGTCTATGGATTCGCGAATTCTGGGGAAGGGGCGGATCCAGCAGTCTTTTTTAATACTAGGCTCAGTTCCAACGGATTGGACAGGAGCAACCCATGTGACTGCTGTACCCACTCACCGTACGAGAAGAGGCGTTCAGGTAAGCAATCAACGCCTATTTCCTTTTATCTTAAAGAATATGTTTAAATGCAGATGCCCTGATTTCAGTACCAGACATATTTCTTGGGACTGTTCCCTCGTCTTTCATTAATTATCTAAGTTGATGAAATTTCCATACTACTTTATGGAACTTTGAACAAAAGGATTTTGTTATATTTTTTCCTGCCTGTATCTTCATGGTATAATGTCATTTTTCTTGCATGACTTTGGCTTTGTTTACCATCAACATACTGTATTTCAGAAAGCAAAGCTCTTTCATTTCTAATTACAACAGAAAAGGAAACTCTATTACTAGTATTTGAAGGTTATACAGGAAAATATTATTTAATGCAGCCTAACTGAATGTGGTGTGCTGCAGATGTGTTCTTTGAGGATTATGGCATTTCGAATCCAACACATACTGAAGAGCCCAGGAAAGATGACTGATTGATTGGGGCTGTTTGGTGCTTACCTGGAAAACAGGAAAACCAGGGAATTATCAGGGAATTCATGAAAAAAACCAGAATAAATCAAGGAAAAAACCCAAACTATTAAAATGCTTAAAAGTCAGGGAAAATCCATGTTAAAATCAACGCCCCGAGTTTTTGGAGAGGGGTGACATACAAATCTAAATAATAATAATAATAATAATAACAATAATAATAATAATAATAAATAAATAAATAAATATAAAAAACAACGGATTGCGCTGCCTGGCAGAGTCAAGCAAAAATGAGCATAACTGTGGCAACAACTTGCTTCTTCAGCTACCGATATTTCTCTATGGCTTAGACGTTTGGTACGACATCATCTATGACTGTGCCTTAACTAGGTTGCAAGTTACAGGGAAATATTGGGGAATTTCAAAATGCTTTCCCCCTGGATACCCTGTGCTTAATTGACTATAATATTATACTCTGTTCTGATGGAAATTCATATAAACTATATGCAAATCCTTCTAAACGTCAGTGTTGTTAGTTGAATCCAAGAGTACTTCTCAAGGACCAACCTTTCCATTATCCAAATGTCTGATTCCACAATTGAAACAAAGCACAGGAGCAACTCACTGTTATACTCAGTAGGTATGCAAAGAGGCTAAGGCAATGGTTTTCATCCTTGGTGACTTTAAGATGTGTGGAATTCAACTGTCGGGGGTATTCTGGAACTCATCTTTAAAGTTACCAAGGTTGAAAAATAGTGGGCTAAGGGAAAGGACATGTCTGCAAGTAAATCCACAGTGTTGACTTGAGGGCCAATAGCCAATCAGCATTTATTTCCTAACCTAGTCAATAGATGAGCTCAGTGGTGTCTCACCCATTAGTATTTTTTTTACTGGCCAATGAAAAATGCTTTCTACTTTCTCCTTTATTTCACCTCCCCCTGCCCATCTCTGTAACCACAATAAAAAGTTACACTACCAACATTTTTTAATATACAGTAAGCAACTGTCAAGCTTTTTATGCTTGTTTGTGTTTGGGTCCTACCTTGTTGTGATGCTTTTTGTTGCCATACCGGCAAAATGGGAGATGAGGTGACTCTCCCAAGTGGCAGCCCAGGCTACACCATTATAACAGTAGAGTGAAACAGCAATTATTTGGCTGGGACCATCACTGCTTCAAATGGGAAATTCTTTTGAAGAACGGTTTTACATTACCACTTAGGAAAACTATGGACTGATGTCATGGTAAGGTTAGAACACAGCCACAGATCAAGCTTCCCCATCATTTGTGGGGAAGCTTGATCTGCAAGCTGATCTGCCTCCATATTTGCAAATGACTCCGTGTTTCCTTGAGAGTACTGTGCTTGGCTGGATGTTTTAAGCGATGTAGCCTTTTAGTCTTGGTAACACCTGTAGGTGTTATCTGAATGACAGCCACAATTATAATATGGATCATGCAGTGAATATCTGTGTTGGTTCGCTACACATGGAAGATATTATTGAGCAACATTTTAGGCTAACCAGCACATAGAGCTATTTTTGCAGTGTATGATATTCATTGCAGTGTTTAAAAATCTTACTCTTGACGTGAAATATTTTCCTAATATAAACAAGTGTATGAAAAAATGTGAACTGAAGTGACTTTTTTTGCCAAGGGAGGCACATTTTTCATCTCTCTGGATATGAACATGTTGGCACACATGTTCCTGTGGATTTCAGCATTTTAATCTGAGGATTTCCTCTGAGCGTCTCCTCCCTTGTACTTCCTTCCTTGAACTTCAGAATGTATCTACAAATTGAAGCAGTTTGCTCTTTGGTTAAATAGTTGAAGCTGTGATCACTAGGAGTTGTTGCCTAACCTACTAAATCATGTTTATCTCAGAATGAAACTTCATCTAATTGCCTTTCTGTTGAATATTATCCATGTGTCCCAAATAATTTCCTCCTCCTGTGCCTCAGTTGTGCATTGGCCTTTCCTACCTTCCCAAGAATTGTGCCATAATAATAATTTTGCCTTAAAAAAACATTATATGAGATAAGGAATATTGGAGGAAAACTGAAGAGAATTTAATGTAAGATTTCTAGATGGCTGGCAAAGTCATCTGGATCTCTGCAAAGTTATATCAACAAAATGTTGACTGCTTTGTTTTTAGAAAGTTGAACTGGAAACATCACCCAGTTAGGGAATGTTTCATTTCCCACTAATAAATAATGGCTCTGCAGCGGTGAAATGCTCCCGGTTCGCTTGTGCCTGTCAATCATTGGAGAACTGGTCGCGAAAGGAGTGTTACTCTCCTCCCACCCGCCAGGCACTGCCATTTGGGTTCTTTTACTCTCTGCTCATGCACAGAACGCTTTCTGCATGTGCAGAGGGTAAAAGAACCCAAATGGTGGCATCCGGCGGATGGGTGGAGAGACCTCCCATTCCCTTCACGACTGGTTCTCTGACAACCAACAGGGAGGAGCAAGCATTTCACCCCCATGACTCTGTAAAGTTTTGGTCAGACAACAGTTCTAATCCTTCTGGTTTAGTATCTTTGCAGAGAATAAATCTAGATTTATTTATTTAGATTTGTATGCCGCCCCTCTCCGCAGACGTTCTGCCTTAAGTTTGTTTAACAGAATGAGCCATCTAGTCCAGCATTTGTGACTGTGATGTTATCCAGCATTGGTTTGCAATCCCCATCAACTCTAGACATCATGGATTTTCCCCACCATTGTTATCTGATGCAGTAGTCCATAGATTTTCAAATGAGGTTTTTCTTCATCTGGCTGGTGATCTCTGTTGCAGATTTCAAGGGTTAAATTCTGAATCACAGACTTATTGAGTGATTATATAAATAAATAATGCCAACGTGACATACAATCATTTTTGGCCTACATTACTAAGAAATATGGTCTTACTAGAGTTTCCAAACCATCCCACATTTCTGTTATAACTTTATATAAATCTAAAGAGTAATACACTGCTCAAAAAAAATAAAGGGAACACTTATACAACACAATATAACTCCAAGTAAATCAAATTTCTGTGAAATCAAACTATCCACTTAGGAAGCAACACTGATTGACAATCAATTTCACATGCTGTTGTATACATTCAACTTTGTACAGATCAAAGTATTCAATGAGAATATTTCATTAATTCAGATCTATGATGTGTTATTTGAGTGTTCCTTTTATTATTTTTTTGAGTAGTACATTAAAAAAAAAGATGTCTAGAGTATTTTGACATTCAAAGAAAGTATTTTAATAAACAACAATTTAAACATGAATTCCCTTGACAAATCCTTTCCAAGTAATCTTGTAACTGTTGGATGGCTTTGCCAAATGATCTTCATTTCTGGAATCTCATGTGGCCTTTTTGAAAAAATATTAAAACTATTTCAAATTTGTCCTTCCTAGTCTCCCCCCCCCCCCCCCGCCCCAGTATGCATTACTAACATATCCAAATTATAATGATTTGTAGGACTACCGGTAAGTAATCTTCAGTTAGCTGGATATGAAGCTTCCATTTCTAACTGCTGTTTTCTTAAACAGCTCTTTATGTATAATAGAATGAATCTTTTTGTATACATTGAATATTTTAAAACCCGGCTCTTGCTAGAGTGGCACAAAGGAAATGTTGATGTTGGGAGACAGTGAGGAAAATGGTTTTGAAACATTTTATGACCTGGCAGTGGCAGCTGCAGCAAGAAATGAGTTCATTATTCAAGAACTTTGACTTAGCTGGTAGTTTAGGAATATAGCCATATTTAAATGTAGGGTGTCTCTAAACTGGATGGCTTGGTAAGGTTAATGTATGAGAGAATGAGCCAGATTCAGAATATATTTTTTCCCCTCAAGGAAAACTTTTACTAGATATTAAGGGATTGGATTTGTCTCCTCTCCTATCCTGCAAAGGATGGCTTTATCCCCAATTGGACCATTCTATGTTTGCATTGGAGTTTTAAAATCTAGTAAAGAAAACCAGTGTCCAGCCAGCCATTACAATGGTGGCTAGAGTGGTGGGTTTCTACCGGTGCGCTAGGGTGTGCCGTTCCAGTAGCGACCTGATTGTGCAATTTGAATGTGGCCGCTCCAATGCTGTCTTCACCGGTCTGATGCGCAGCACCATCTTTTAATTCTTGGCCTTTTTTTGCTTCCTGTGCATGTGTGAAATTTTGCCGAAATCACACACACGCAACCGTCTCCTTTTGAGATTTTGGTGCTCTTTTGCTTCCTGTGCATGCAGGAAGTGTGAGGGGGTGCGCATGCAAGTGCCTGAATTGTCAGGATTCATGCACAGCGCATCATAAGCTGGTAAGAGGAACCTGCCCTTTGGGTGGCTAGGATACCAGTTGAAGACAAGAAGGGGTTGGAAGCTGCTCTCAGCACTGGCATAGCCAAGTTGTTCCTTCTCTTTGATAAATCTGTGTTAGCTGTGTGAATAGCCCCATTAGATGCATGAAACACCTGGAAATTTTGGTGACAGGTAGGCTTTGTGTATCTCATTTGAATGATTTCAGCATGACTTCCAATATTTGCATAACCACCTCAAAGATTGAGTAAGTGAAGAAGTACCCGCATACCAGGTTGATTCAAATAGGATTAGATAAACTAATCACTGAAGTACTATAACATAAATATGTTATATAAAGATAATTATAGCAAATACTGACATCATGAAATAAATCTTAATAATTTAAGTGGTGTGTATAAACCAGAGGTGGACCTGGTGGTGACTTATATTTCCATGCTCTGTACTTCTCCATTCAAGGGGCATTTATAGGATTGCTGTAGAAATTGTTTTTCTTCGCCTGAGGTTGAGGGATAGTGGAAATCTAGGAGTCTTCAACTTTGCTGTGTAAGGAAAAGAAATAAACCTATTTATAAAAATCATAATTCCATATTATTTTAAAATGTTTCTCTAATGTTTGGATTAATTGATAGTGTGCGTAATACTGTCCATGTCCAGCAAACATTCCATACATCCTTCTTTCTGAAAGCTGAACAGATCAAGCTTTGAAAATCTTTCCATCATAGAAATAGATAAAATGTTCTCTATAATCATTCCCTTTTTCTTTCTTTTTTGTTTTTCTATCCAAATTTCAGACTTTTCTATTCTGATTGCTTCTATTTCACTTCATTGACAAAATAAACCTATCAACTAAATACAGTCATACCTCGTCTTACGAACCTAATTGGTTCCAGGGGGAGGTTCGTAAGATGAAACATTGTTTCCCATAGGAAACAATGTAAAGTCAATTAATCCGTGCAACCAAAAAAACCCCCCGCAAAAAAAACCGCTGCCGCCTGGCTGTCACCTTTTAAAACAGCCTGGGGGCTTCTCAGCGACCTCCCGAACGCCGAAGCCAAACCCGAACTTCCGGGTTCGGCATTCGGAGACTGCTGGGAAGCCACGCGGCTGTTTTAAAAGGTGATAGCCGGGCTGGGGGGCTTCCCAGCAACCTCCTGAACCCCAAACCCAGAAGTTCGGCAAAAGTTCAGGGTTTGGGAGGTTGCTGGGAAGCCCCCCAGCCCGGCTGCGACCTCTTAAAACAGCCGGGCGGCTTCCCAGCAGCTTCCCGAAGCCGAATGCCAAACCCGAACTTCCGTGTTCGGCGTTCGGAGACTGCTGGGAAGCCGCGCGGCTGTTTTAAAAGGTCGCAGCCGGGCTGGGGGGCTTCCCTACAGCCTCCCGAACCCTGAACCCGGAAGTTCGGCAAAAGTTTGGGGTTCGGGAGGCTGCTGGGAAATCCCCCAGCCCGGCTGCGACCTTTTAAAACAGCCGGGCGGCTTCCCAGCAGCTTCCCGAAGCCGAACGCCAAACCTGAACTTCCGCGTTCGGCATTCGGCGACTGCTGGGAAGCCGCCCGGCTGTTTTAAAAGGTCGCAGCTGGGCTGGGGGGCTTCCCTACAGCCTCCCGAACCCTGAACCCGGAAGTTCGGCAAAAGTTTGGGGTTCGGGAGGCTGCTGGGAAATCCCCCAGCCCGGCTGCGACCTTTTAAAACAGCCGGGCGGCTTCCCAGCAGCTTCCCGAAGCCGAACGCCAAACCTGAACTTCCGCGTTCAGCATTCGGCGACTGCTGGGAAGCCGCCCGGCTGTTTTAAAAGGTCGCAGCCGGGCTGGGGGGCTTCCCAGCAGCCTCCCGAACCAAACCCGGGGTTCAGAAAAATTTTGCCTCTTCTTACGAACTTTTTTTGAGTTACGAACTGGCGTTCGGGAGGCTGCTGGGAAGCCCCGCCGCCCGGCTGTCACCTTTTAAAACAGCCGGGGGGCTTCCCAGCAGCCTCCCGAACGCCGGTTCGTAACTCGAAAAAAGTTCGTAAGAAGAGGCAAAATTTTTCTGAACCCCGGGTTCGTATCACGAGGGGTTCGTATCTTGAGGTACCACTGTAATGTAATTTGTAAGTTTATGTCATTTACATAAGATTCCTTTATGTAAATGACATTTTTCAATGTTTAAGCATTATTAATTCAACCTGCACTAGTGATTAAAGGACAAATTTTCTTCAACCAAACAACTGCTAGATATGTTGAGGCTGGAACCCCTGAAGTTTTAAGCCTAGCTTTAGAGGAGGTCAGAGTATTGAACGATGGACAAATTAATAGGATGCTTTGTGGCGTGGGAGTCTATGACACTGCATGATGCTAAACTGGCTGGAAGAAAACTCTTAACTTTTGCATGTAGCTGGGTAGTTTCCAATGCACTTGATGAAAAATATATAACAACATATATCTACATTTAACTTTATGTATTTTCCCCCAACAGCTGGTTTACCTCTTGCTGTTCTAAACTTGGCAAAAGTAAAGCCGTATCAGAGGGGCTTTTTCTGTAATGATGACAGCATCAGCTACCCGTTCCATGACAGTACCATCACATCTACTGTCCTCTACACAGTGGGGTTCACTGTGCCCATTTGCTCTGTAAGTAGCAAAATACATAGGCAGCTGTTTGGGGAAAGTATTAAGTATGTGTAGAGAACTCACCATTTCATAAAAGCTTTGAACATAAAGATTTTGGAATACAGTGATACCTCGTCTTATGAACTTAATTGGTTCCAGGAGGAGGTTCGTAAGGTGAAAAGTTTGTAACCTGAAACAATGTTTCCCATAGGAAACAATGTAAAACCGATTAATGCATGCAAGCAAAAAAAATATCGCAAAAACGGCACTCTGCTGGGCGCTGCCGCCCGGCTGTCACCTTTTGAAACAATCAGGCACTTCTTGGCGTTCTCCTGAACGCCGAACCTGAAAAGTGCGGCAAAAGTTCGGGTTCAGGAGAACACCGAGAAGCGCCACCGCCTGTCTCTCACCTCCCAAAACAGCGGGGGGGGGGGGGGGCTTCTCAGCGTTCTCCCAAATGCCGAACCTGGAAGTTTGGCAAAAGTTTGGGTTCAGCGTTTGGGTTCAGGATAATGCCGAAAAGCGCCGCCGTCCGGCTGTCACCTTAGCAGAAGAGCCGTGGAGCTGTCGGCTAGTTGGGAGGCTCAAACGGAGGTGGGGAATCCCAATAGGGAATTCCAGGGGCGGAGCTTTGACGTAACGAAGACGTCCTTCCTGGAGTCCACGTTTCAGCCGGCCAGGAAGGACGTCTCTGTGATGTCAAAGCTCCGCCCCTGGAATTTCCTATTGGGATTCCCCACTTCTCTTTGAGCCTCCCGATTGGCCGACAGCTCCACGGCTCTTCTGTGAAGGTGACAGCCAGGCGGCGGCGCTTCTCAGCGTTCTCCCGAACCCGAATGCCGCACCCAAACTTTTGCCGAACTTCCGGGTTTGGCATTCAGGAGAACGCCGAGAAACCTCCCGGCTGTTTTGGAAGGTGACAGCCGGGCGGCGGCGCTTCTTGGTGGTCTCCCGAACCCGAACCCAAACTTTTGCCGAACTTCCAGGTTCGGCATTCGCAGTGGCGGGTTCATAAGGCAAAAAAAGTTTGTAAGAAGAGGTAAAAAGATTCCGAACCCCGGGTTCGTATCTTGAAAAGTTCATATGACGAGGGGTTCGTATCACGAGGTACAACTGTAGTTGACTAATTATCATAATAGCTGAAAATCATTAAACTCTGTAAAATGTACTGAGGCTCCTGCTTATTACTCCAAATCAGTTTGACTCTTTCCGATTCTTTTGAAATGACAAGGTGATAAATTTGGATTTCTGTTGGTTGGGAAATCTGTTGGTTGGAAAATAAATAGCTAAAGAATTGAAACCTAAATGAGCAGAAGGCAATGCAGGAGATGCAAAGAAAACGGAAAAAGAAATAATGACAATGAAAACTAGTTTGTAGAATTTGTTTTCCCATTGTAGTTTGTCACAATGGGAAAACATCTGAAATCAAATGGCAATCCTAGCCTCACTTGTCAGGGAATACCATATAAGTCGTGGAACAAGATCAATTGTGCTAATCAGCAGATTGCAACCGAGCTGCCGTTTCCTTATTCAATGACACAGTAGGGTAATGATGGTGAACCATTTTTGGTTCGTGTGCCAAAAGGGTGTGTGTGTGTGAGTGTGTTAGCATGTGTGCCCATGCCCATACCCCTCCCCCCTTCATGTGCACCCTCCCTGCGCTGCCCCCCCACTCATGCGCACAGGCCTTGCTGAAGCCTGGTACATGAAAAAAATACCCAAACAGGCAAACCAGAAGTTCAGGAAAATGCACTTCCAGTTTGCCATTGTGCTGTTTTTTGCACTCCGGAAGGTTCAGGGAAGCTTCCTGCAACTCCGGAATGCAAAAAACAGCACAGTGGGCAAAACGGAAGTGTGTTTTCCAAACTTCTGGTTTGCCTATTGTGCTGTTTTTTGCACTCTGGAGCTTCAGGAAGGTCCCCTGAACTCTCTGGAGTGAAAAAAAAAAACAGCACAAAGGCAAAACGGAACTGTGTTTTCCTGAACTTCTGGTTTGTCTGTTGGGCGATTTTTTTGCCTCTGGGGCTTCAGGAAAGTTTCCCTGAAGTGTCCGGAGGGAGCAATGGCCTTTCCCAAGGCCGAAAATCAGCTGGCAAGCACGCACATGCGTGTTAGAGCTGACAAAAGACAAAGTTTCGCATTCCCTCCGATATGGCTCTGCGTGCCACGTGTGTTCTGTCTTTTGATAACATCTAAGCACCCAGAAACAGAGAGTTTATGGATATTTGGTACCCATGATTTGTTTTTTACTCATGATAAAACAGTGAGTGATGCAGAATTTGTTTTAATTAGAGTGGTATTATGTATACATGAACTCTTTTTCCAGGTGTATTTTTAATACATAACCCAGCCAATTTTAAGCAAAAATAGATACTAGAGGGAATACCTGGGTGTTTTCTTTTACTATTTATTATCTTTATTAGGTTTGACAAAGTTTTGTTTAGAACTACAGTGAAGTTGTTGTCATTAAACAAATGGTTGTAAGTCAAGGGCAACCGATATGCAGAAATATTTTTCATAGGAGACCTCATAAGACTTCTCATAGATAAAATCTGAACTAGTATAGTTCCAAAATAGTTTTACAATATTATCTCAGCTAATCAGTATGAACTCATATATATTAGGATAAAATGATGTATTCTGATAGCTCATTAAGATCGCCTGCTAAGCCCACAGGAATATTCTTATTTCTTTTTATACTCTCCAAATTCATGTCATCTGTATTCTGTTCAGTTATTAAACTAATACTAATGACTAGTAAAAAAAGTAACATAAGACTATAATAAAAAGGAGATCTGCACAATGTATTTGAGATTGAGTAATTGAGTTGAAACAAGAACTTGAAGTTTCTTTGCAAATAACAACTTGAAGCTTGTTTCTGAATGGTATATGCTATTAGTTTATGCTATTGGTGGTTTGTCTAAATCCCAAAGCTCACACAATGTTTTAGGCTTCATAAAATGGCTCTATTTCTCAAACTTTCCCATCGTCAATCAGCATTTTTCAGGGCAGTGTTGGATCGCTTATTCTCTTCATATACTCTTGTTCAGCATTCTCTGATTTGTATTGCAAGTTTAGTTACCGCATACCACATATGAGCTGATGCTTTCAGATGTATTCATCTGACCATAATCTGCATGACATAATGTTGGCGTTTCTTTCCAACTGCTTAAGCAGGATTTCATATTGGATAGGGTCCTAGCTTCTTAAACAGAACATGGATAATTCAGGGATTATTGTGTTTCATTCTGATCATTTCATCCCTTCTCTTCCTGTTTGTCATTTTGCGTTTCAAGGCTACTAATTATAGGACCTCTTACGCCTTTCTTCTTTGACAAAAACCAACATTTAGACCCTTAATTCTGCCTAAAGATGCTGATTCATAAATCAGATAAATGTATGATTCTAAATTTTGATTAGATAAAACATAGTTAAGGAAAAATGTACATCTGGTAACTTAAAGTATAGTGTGATTTCTCTAGAATGGTTAATAGAATGTTTTTTGATTGAGCTGGTTCAAATTCTTGGGTTAATTTTGTGAAGATAAATTCCAGTAAGTTGCAGACTCATATGTTCATGTTTTTTATTGGGATCATCAGGCAAGTAAAAATTGCATGGAATTTTTAGTTAAGGATTGTTAATTTAATGGTCTAAATACTAAACTAGTAGTTTATTTATCATATTTTTTGGAGTATAAGACGCACCTTAATTTTGCCATACACCATTTCTGACAGATGGCAGTCCAGTCTCTTCTTGAAAGCTTCCAGTGATGAAGCTCCCACAACTTCTGAAAGCAAGCTGTTCCATTGGTTGATTGTTCTCACTGTCAAAAAATGTCTAGGTTGAATTTCTCCTTAATCAGTTTCCATTCATCATTCCTTGAGTGGCCTCCAGATACTTTGGAAAATAGGTTGACTCCCTGCTCTCCGTGACAGCCCTTCTGATATTGGCACACTGCTACCATGACTTCCCTGGTCCTTCTCTTCACTAGACTAGCCATGCTAATTTCCTATAACTGTTTTTCATATGTTTTAGCCTCCAGTCCCCTTAATATTTGTTGCTCTTCTCTGCACTCTTTTTAGAGTCTCAACATCTTCTTTATAGTGTGGTGACCAAAACTTAATACAGTAATCTATCTGTTAATGCAATTTAGGATTGCATTGGCTTTTTTGGCTGCTGCTGCACACTGCTGGCTCATATTTAATTGGTTGTCCACTAAGACTTCAAGATCCCTGTCACAGTTAAGCCTGATTTCTCCCATTCTGTATGTGTACTTTTGTTTTTTCTTGTCTAAGAGTAAGAGTTTACTTTTTTCTGCATTGAATTTCGGAGAAGGGCGGCATACAAATCTAATAATTATTAATTATTATTATTATTATTTATTTTGTTAGTTGGGGCCCAGTGTTCAGGTCTGTCAAGATCCATCTGGATCTTGAGCCTATCATCTAAGGCAGTGTTGGCGAAGCTTTTTGGCACCGAGTACCGAAATGGGAGCACACACATATATGTGGAGGGCACTAGAAATTGGAAGAGCAATTCCTTGGCACACATGTGCCTGCCAGGAAACTGAACGTCTGGTTTCAAGTGTGCACATGCAAGCCATTCATCTGGTTTGCTGGTATCTGGTCTGTATGCATGCGCGAAGATCAGCTGGTTGGTGAAAATATTGAAGAGTATTGGGCCTAAGTTGGAACCTTGTACCCCACTGCAATGTATTTTTTCGGAGTTTAAGATGCCCTTTACTTTTCAGGGAGGAAAAACTCTACCTACCAGGTATTAATCTGGCTAGTGTCCTTAGCCTGTTCAGCTTCATTTTATCCCCTGGTTAGGGCTGAAATAACTTTTTTCAGGGAGAGTAGGAATGAAAACAAGTCTGAAAAGTCTTAGGGCAGAAAAAACTGCTTCGGTGTGAGTAGGAATAAAAATAAATGCTGCAAGCCAGGGAGATCAGAGTATAAGATGCATCCAATTTTTCAGGCTCTTTTAGGGAGGAGAAAAGTGCATTTTATACACAGAAAAATATGGTATTTCGCACATGCAGAGATGGTATCGTTAAGGATTACTTGTTGAGAATGGTTTGTCAACCAGTTACAAATACATCTGATGGTGATGCTATCTCTCCCATTTTTTAATAGCTTACCAAGAAACATTGTCTATTTGCAAATTCAATTACTCTTATATAGAAATATTACTTTTGCCTAGTCATAATCACCCTAAAAAGATTTATGATATATTACTGTTAAAGGTACATTTATTTCAAAATGTTCAAAATGTGTTCAACCCCTCTTATTTCCAGATAGGAATACTTCAGTAATAAGCTACCGTACCATTCAAACAATAGTAGTCTTTTTATATGTAAGCATCCTACCTATGGGCAGATATGCTATAGCACAAGTATAGTTTGTACTGGTTCTTGGTAACAACATTATATAAAAGCTTATATTAATTGTAAATTTATATAAATATTTTAAACACAGCTTACTAGTATGCCTGAATGATGAAAAAATATTGATTTCAATTTATTGACACTTTTCCTGTTAATTCAAAAGTTGATACTTTTATTGGAATTCAACCCTGTGCCATATGGGAGTTTTGATATTTCCCGCAATTGTCATTGCCAGGACCTTGGAATAAAAAGCATTGCAAATCAATACAAGCATGGAATCTGTGATAGCAGATTTGTTTTTTCCATTCGAACTTTAAAAAAATCTTTAGAGTTTTGATTTTCAATGGAGGGATTTCAAAGGTACTTGAAAAATAATTTACATAATAACCCCCCCCCTCCAATTATCACTTATTATTTAAATTCTGCACATCAAAGTTCTTATCCATAAACAAGTCATAACTAAAGATTTTGGCAATAGTTACACAGTTACATAGGACAGGGGTCCCCAACTGCCGGTCCACAGACCAGTACCATGGGGCATGTTTCCTTTCCTGTCTTTCTTCCCTCGTCGAAAGTGGTCTATTTCCTCCTCGCGAAGCCCTCACTCTGCCTGCAACTCGTGCAGTTCTTTTTTTGCTAGGCTCCCCCACCCTATTCCCAGGGGCCTGGGTGGGAGCGAAGCCAGGGGTGTGCGTGTGACCATGAAGCCCCCACCACAAGCTCCGGTAATTTTCTTTTGGAAGGATTCCTTGCTGCAAGAAAATTGCCAAACCTGGCAGTGGTGGGCGCTCCAAGCAGGCAGCGATCGCAAAGGAAGGCGACTGTGTCCATGGAGGCACCTCCCCACCCTCTGGGATTCCTTGCTGCAATCCCAGCTGGAGCGGGCGGTGGCGGGCGGTGTCCTCTGAAATTGCCGGAAGAAAGCAAGCAAGCAAGCAAAAGTTTTCTCCCTCAGGTGGACCGCCTCGACCCGAGTCAAACGGCGGTCCTGAGTGAACGGGAGGGGAAAGAGACAGGAAACCGCCCCTCCTACCCTTCCTCCCTCTGTCACCTTGGCTCCCCTGCAAAATTAAAAAGGGGGGGGGAGGAAAGAGAGGCAATGGAACATAAGCTACACCCCCATGCCTAATCCTGTCCCCAACCACACCCCTTTCCGCCCCCACCGGGCCATAGAAAAATTGTCTTGCTGAAACTGGTCCCTGGTGGAAAAAAGTTGGGGACCACTGACATAGAAGACAATATACTGCCTTTAAACTAGCCTCTGTTCTAGTATTACTGATGATTACTGTAGGGGTATCTTTATCATAAACATAATCTTGTTGCAACATGATTAAATCTACATTTCCTGAGAACGCAGTTTCATATTGTCTGAGACCGCCTATTTCTAATCAACATGTTCTGTACAAGAGTTATTTAAGACTTTGAATTTTCTAACAGTTATCTCAGGGGTGTTCAGTATGATGCAGAGGAAAAGATAATCTGTCTCAACGCCAGGTTGTCTTGTCAAACTTTTTTATTCTGTTTTTTTCTTCTCAAATTATTAAGTATCCCTCCCTCCCTCCTTCCCATTTAGAGTCAATAAGTGAACAATCTAGAAGTTTCTCTTGTGTTCAATTAAATAGCATGAAGTCTATCTTTAGCATGTATTTTAGAAAGAACATTATGCAGAACTGAGGATAAAAATATGCAAAGGATAGGCACTACATTAATGAGCTCATTTGGCTGCTGAACTTTTGAACCTCATATGACACAAAAGGAATCATACTGCGTCTATTCACTGAAAGTTTGAACAGTTAAAAGCATCCATTTAATGTTGATGAATACAAAAAATCTAATTGTGTGTTAGCAGCCTGTCAAACCTGCTTTCTTGTTAGTTTCTTTATGCAAAGTAAACTCAATTTCATTAGATAATTTTTTTACTTTTGAAATGCAGAACTGTGTTCGTATGTAAATAAAAATAAATATTGTTATTAATAGTATTTAAGAGAAACGGAACTGAACTGAGCAATTCAATTATGTATCTTTTAAAATGTTCTTAAAAGTGTAGATTTTAGCCTCTGGATTCTATTGACTATAGCCATGATGGCAAACCTATGGCATGTGTGCCACAGATGGCAGAAGGAGCCATATCTGCCAGTACGCGAGCCATTGCTCTACCTCAGCTGCAGCGCGCATGTGTGCATCGGCCAGCTGATTTTTGGCTCACACAGAGGCTCCGGGAGGGCATTTCTGACCTCCTAAGGGCCTCTGGGGAAGTGTGGAAGGCGGTTTTCGCCCTCCCCAGCCTCCAGGGAAGCCCTTGGAGCCTGAGGAGGATGAAAAACAGGTCTACCAGGCCACCAGAAGTTGGGGAGCGAGTGGGTGTCGTGCATGCATGCTCAGGGGGTGGGACAGCATGGGGGGGGTCATACATGCATGTGCAGGGGGTGGGGCACGTGAGGGGGCATTGAATTATGAGTCATTATCATTGGACTATAGTTATTGGAGATATAGTATTAGAAATTATGAACTTGTCTCATTTTAATATTAACTGTAGCAAAACTTTCTCTATTGGTACAATTTAGACAGCAGCTTTAGAGGACTTGCTGTTATTTGGACTGGTACAGGAAAATAATTAATATTTCAGAACATGTAAAAATGCTACTTCTTTGCCCGGTAATAGGAGTGTTTGTGTACATGGTTTCATCTATTCACTTTGTCTTCCAAGAAATGCTCCATTAAACTCCCTGCCAGACAAGAATAGTATGTTTCTGTCCCTCTCTCTCTCTGTATCTCTCTGCTTCTCACCGCCCTCTCTCTGTCTCCCTCCCTCTCTCCTTTCTCTCTCCCTCTCTCGCTCTCATGCACACACCACACACACACACACACACACACACACACACAGAGGCAAGAGCAGAACACTTCCTTTACAGGATTACTCCCTCTGCATTCCCCCCACAATATAAAGTGAATTTAAGTCTTTTTGGAAGGTGTTTTTGTGCTACATCTGTGAGAAAGTAATTGTTGGATTAAAATGGATCTTGAACAGCAGTACTACTCTTGTATTCTGGAAGATTATGCATTTTTTGAGAAGAGAAGGCCTGTGTCAAGGTTCCAGGTAGCATCCAAGCTAAATCAGAGTCCAAGTCAAAGTGTACTCCTCAAAGTTCTAGTTTATTGCTGGAGCCATTCTGGCATCTACCACTGGGAAGCCTGAATCTGAATTTCCCACCCAGTTGAAAGTTCACATCCCGTGTCCCCCACCCCACAAACTTGTCATGTTGCCCACTCAGATTGTGCCAGCATGGCAAGTCCTCCTTCCTCTTCGGCCCAGGTGGATAGGCATAAGATGGCCTTGAACCACTTGAAAAAATGCTTTATGGACTCATCTGTTCCCTCATGAAAATCACTCCTCCCAAGTTCCCATAAACATCAGGCCTTCTATAGATAGTGTGGCAAGCCGTTAAGTTATCACCAACTTCTGCACCGGCTTGACAACCTGCTTAAAGGTGCTATGTTTGTAATTGTGGGTATTCCCAAGCATCTTTGAAGCCTGAATTTGATATGCTCTGAAAGCCATTCAGAATTTCCTCTTAATATTGCTAGGCTACAGTTCCTTCATTTTTTTTTTTTTAGTCTGTAATTGTACAAAGTTATCCTTTGGTTAAATGTGTTAATATACTTAACTTACTATTCTTTTCCTACCAAGCATCATAGGACATAAGTAATTCTGTGATAGAGTTCAATGTGGGTGGGTTGTGTACAGATGCTAAACAAATAACCTTCGCCTTTAAATGGAAAAAAATTAACCACTGAGACAGTTACACAGTTTAGTAATAAGTTTTTATTAAGGTCGCAAAAGGTTGCAAAAGTTTTTTGAATGTTACTGCTTTAGTTAGGAATAGTGTGGTGTGGTAACATTAAAGTTTCCCAAACAAGTTAGGACTTGATTGCTTGCTATATTATTACCTGTGTTTAGGGGTAAATGATCCTAAGATGGTAGCAAAAATCCAAAAGGATATAAAGTGGGTAGGAAAAGCTAATGTGGGGTTGGGGACCTAACAAAATCATAAAGATTCAGTATATACTGCTCAAAAAAAATAAAGGTTACACCCCCAAATAACACATGCTAGATCTGAATGAATGAAATCTTTTCATTGAATATTTCGTTTGCACAACTATTCCATTTGCACAACAGCATGTGAAATTGATTGTCAATCAGTGTTGCTTCCTAAGTGGACAGTTTGATTTCACAGAAGTTTGATTTACTTGGAGTTGTTTAAGTGTTCCCTTTATTTTTTGACCAGTTGTAAGATGGTGAATGAATTTAAGATACTGGGAAAACCACGAATTTAATAAGAATGCTTAACGCTATTTAACTATAGATCTCACTTGTTTATTTTTGTTCAGAGTGGTTGATGGAAAGAACTAAGGAAAGATGTGGAAACGGATGGGTTGCAAGTGAGAACTAATAGTAAATAGAAAATTTATCACAGATTACAATTATATTTCTTCCTTTTCATCATAATTTATATTTCTTAAGTTAATTCCACTGTATGTAACATGTGATCATGCTTTGCCTGTTGCTTTAATAGGAAAGTAAACACAATCTGAGGTTAGTTAGGGGAAAGATCAGAAGCAACGTGAGAAAATATTATTTTACTGAAAGAGTAGGTAGGTGCTTGGAACAAGCTTCCATCAGATGTGGTTGGAAAATCCACAATAACTGAATTTAAACATGCCTGGGATAAACACATATCCATCCTAAGATAAAATACAGGAAATAGTATAAGGGCAGACTAGACGGACCATAAGGTCTTTTTCTGCCGTCAATCTTCTATGTTTCTATGCTCCACCTTCCCAGTTTGTAGCAAACCAAAGTGTTTGCATTTTATTAAACAATGAGTGAAATTTGGGTAATATATAAATGCTTCTGGGGGGTAATGATATTTAAAATTCAACATTTAACATTAACAGTTTTATTGAATTAAAATATTTTATTGTATTGTGGGGACATAATGCTTCTATTTTTTTGAGTCGAAGGTTGTGTGTCTTTGGAATTCTGTGATAGTTGCACGGAAACAAGTCTAATCCAACTTAATTATGGAACTTTCCAGTTATATTTAAACCTAAACACTATTAGGACATGGTTTATTCTAGTATACGGAATTAGTTTTATAGATGATACTTTTTTAGATCTGGTGAGAAGAAACCTTTAAATGGTTGGTAGTAGATTGTGGTGGTGTGTATTCAGAGTGCAATAATTCAGGTTCGTGCTGTTTATTAGTACAGTATTTAGATTCTGTGGCATTTATAGACAAGCATACTTTCACTTAACTTTTATATATGTTTTTCTATATGAAATCAGGAATGTGAAGTTAAAAAATCTCCAAGGAATGAAATGAAAAACTACTTCCTTGTTGCTATAAAGAAACCATCATGGATATTAGCAAGAATTGAGTTTAACTAAAGGGAATTCACTTTTTTAAAGCAAGTAAAGCTTGGTTTTGAACTGGATTCCTTAACATTTTCCTGCTAGATTGAACATAGATAATATTTAGATACTACATTCTTGGTTCTAGAATTCACTTAATTTCTTCTACAGTGAAGACAAGGTGAAGTTTCTGCAGCACACTGCATTACATATTGTAATCTTGGATCAACCTTTTCTAATCTGCCCAAATGTGTTACATTACAGCCCCCGCCAACCTGTATTTTCTTGCCTGCTAAATTGAGAGCATATTATGTCTTTGGGTAAAACAGGACTGAGCCCTATTCCTGGCAGATGCCTTTATTTTTCTCTTGATGTGTCAGCTACTTCTTCAATAGCCACCAGATTCATTTAAGCCAGTGCCAATTAAATATGGTACATACACTCATTCAAGCTCAGATTTTCAAATTCTACTGTTTTTATAATTACATATTTCTGTCTTGTATGTTAATTACAATAAAATTAATGTTCATGTTAGATGAATATATGGAGAAAATGTTTAAGAAAGAAGCAAACCATAATATTCTATGCATTTTACAATATAATCAGTGACCAAGTTTTCCATGTTCTTCTGCTTGATTCTTCTTATGTCCTGCTTTGATATCTTTGGTGTATTTACTAATCGCATTTTCAAATTGCAAGTACCTGTCTCTGAAAAAAACTTTGACTTAGAGAAGATCCTAAATATCTTATTTATTAATAACTTATCAATAAGAAATGAATGGGTGGAGAATCTAAGAATGCAGCTTTTGCTATAATTTAATGTAGGTTTCAAATTACAGTAGTATTTGTATGGGGTGAAGAGGAAGTCAAATAAGTTCAATTTATTCCCTACACTAGATTTTATTGTACTATAAGCTTCAAGGTATACTTCATACAAGTACTATATGTATAGGAAATAATCCAACTTGTTGCATCCATGACTTTGCTCCCGATTCTGGATAGAAAGGCTTGGGGAAAAAGATTTCCAAAAGATCCTGTATAACACAATTATCTTATTCTTTTTGCTAGCTGCCTTGCCTTTTGCAATTCTGACTGCGAGGGGTGCTCCCTTCAAACGAGGACTGTTCTGTAATGATGAATCCATCCAGTACCCTTACAAGGATGACACCATTTCATATCAGTTGTTAGCGGGGATAATTATTCCTCTCGATATAATTGTTGTAAGTTTTATCCCTCATTTTCCTCCATTAGACTATGTCATATCTTGCATTTTTGGGGTAAATATGGTATCTAAGATGGTACTTTCTGGCAGGTAGATCGATATCACTGATTTAAGTCTTTCATTTGAACAAGAAGAAATTGTTTTGGATGGAGGGTGGGTGTTTTTTTTTAATGTTAACAGAATTTTTCTATATTTTTTAAAACCTCAAATGCAATGTTTCCTAAAGTTTTTATTAACTTGCTTGCATGCTGTATAAGTCTCATTTTATGGGAAGGAAGTAGAGGAGATAATACTAGATTTAAATTGTTCAGTTTGAAAAATATGTACAGGGAAGCAAACAGTAAAACTATAGCTGAAAATCATCAGTCCCATATATTGCATACTCTACCGCTGAAATTATAAAGGCATTCTCCAGATCAGTGTCCTTTTGTAAATGTCTTTATCCTCTTTGACATGTTTTGATCTGGATAATCATTTACTCTGGAATTTCCACAGAAAGAGAAAACCAAGTCTAATATCATGTTCCAGACTGTAGTAAAAGTAAATCTGGATAACTTCACACATGTTCTTCTTTTTTCTGTTTGAGACATGTTTTTCCAATCTGGCCAATTATCTTTTTAAAAAAATCTGGTTGGCAAATGGCTAGATGGAATTTTTCTCTACTAATAGTATCAGCATATCTGAGAAGAGTCTCCCCCTCCCCTTTTCTCCTCTCCTTTTCCCCCCTCCCCTCCCCGAATAAATATAGTGCACTTAAAATATTTAAACTCTGTAAATATTGTTTTCCTCTCCAATATTTCTAAAGTAAACATGATCTCCATCCTACACCCATCATGCAGTTGGAACTGGGAGAAGTATGAAGCATTTTGACTCATGATCACCTTGTCCATGATCTTGTGGATTTTTAAAAGCTAGTGTTCATTCCTGGTAAATTTCCTGTAAGGCAAAAATCCAAAGTCAAGTCCCACAGGAAATCCTTGAGGAATTATTTTATATACTTAATCTGTAAACAAGAGATTGCAATCCTTCCCAACTGTATCCTCCCTATTTCTTGATTCTCTTTGTGGACTATATTATCCACAAAGAAGAATAATGAGAGGAAGACTTTGTTTGGGTGTGAAGCTGAGAGGAAATTCAAACAAGGTCAGCATCTTTAGCACAAGCAGAAAGAAAGAGAGAATAAACATTTGGTCCCATCTACTCTGCTAAAGATCACTTCACTTTGTCTCTGAATTACCACCTACTGGAAAACCTCAGGCTATCTACCCATTCCTGTGTCATGTAGCTGTGACTTTTTGTGATCTTATGATCTATTCTTTAAGTTTCTTTTTAGCTCTCCCCCATCTTTTTCCTTTTAGTTATAAGGTCGGAAGCAAAAAAATGACTTTAAAGATTGGTGAGTCATGCTGGAAGATATTCTTCCTGAAAAATGCTTCAAATGAAAAGTTTCTGTGACAGTTATCTTGGTCTGCATATCACCTTGCTCAGGGCCTTGTGTTCAGGAATACTGCATAGTATTTATTCTTAATTTATCATTACAGCTTGGGTCATTCTTAAGTGGATCCAAATAAAAATACAATGACTGAATCTTTCAAAGTGCTTCTTTTTATTTTATTGGCTGACAGTCCTGGGGATAAGCTAAATATTCTTTTCTCTCTCCACCTACCCAACCTTCCTTTGTTATGAACAAACGTCCAGCAGACGTGGTTGGTAAATCCACAGTAACTGAATTTAAACATGCCTGGGATAAACATACATCCATCCTAAGATAAAATATAGGAAATAGTAAAAGGGCAGACTAGATGGACCATGAGGTCTTTTTCTGCCGTCAATATTCTATGTTTCTATGTAAAATATACCAATTACTTTTTTTTCCAAAAGAAAGAAAACTGCTTAAAATGCCCATTACAAGGTTGGTGCTTTTATGTCATTTGAACATTTGTGAAAAATTCATTGGTTCCAGCTGCCAAAAGCTGTAAGCTACATGGGATCTCCTATAGGAATCTAGATGATGAATGATTGTGGTATTTAATATTTTTATGTTTGCGTTTTATTTTAAATTAGTTTTTTAAGCAATTTGGAACAGCTGCTACTTAATCACTTGAGCTATAGGAGGCTGCCAACTTGTTTAATTTAATGGGAGTTTCTCCTTCTCCCTCTCTCTCCCTCTCTCCCCTCTATCCCTCCCATCGAGGAGTGGGCTACTGCCCAGATGGGGTGGGGGAGGCAGTGGGGTAGTGAAAATGGAGCTCCACCCCAGAGCACCCAATTTGCACTGAAAGATGTTGAAAGAAAATGCAGGGCGTCCTGCATAACCCACGTCCACAGTATGGTAGTAAAAAATTTGGTAGCCCTTCACTGCTCCCACCTCTCTGCTAGGGTTCCCATTATAGACAGAAATAAAATAATGATCTATAGAGAGAGAATGTTGTTGGAGTTCCATCTGTCACCATTCCTGTACAGTGGAACCCCGACATACGAGCAGCTCTACTTACGAGCTACTCGAGATACGAGCTGGGAGAGTAGAGAAATTTTTGTTCGACTCACGAGCTTCCATTCGGGATACGAGCCGAGAAGAGCCGGCCTGGCTTGCTTTGCTTCCGAGCTGATGCAGAGCCGAATAAAGCGTCACGCCCCTCTGACGCTTTCGGCGGCTTCCGAAGCGATGCTGGGCTCTTTTGCCGCCAAAAGCGTCAGGGGGGCGTGACGCTTTATTTCTCCGAAGCAAAGCAAGCCAGGCCGGCTCTTCTCAGTACAATATCCAGCTCTTGGTGAGTCCTTGGCTTCTGCTGGGGGTGCAGAAGCGGGCGGGGGGGGGGGGGGCGGCAAAAAAAAACGCCCGGACAAGCACTTGCTGCGAGGCGGGCGGGGGGGGGGCAAAAAAAACACCCGGACAAGCACTTGCTGCGAGAGGCGGGCGGGGGGGGGGGCGGCAAAAAAAAACGCCCGGACAAGCACTTGCTGCGAGGCGGGCGGGGGGGGGGGGCAAAAAAACCGCCCGGACAAGCACTTGCTGCGAGAGGCGGGCGGGGGGGGGGGGCGGCAAAAAAACCGGGGCACTTTCGCTGCGAGTGGCGGGAAAAAATAAGCAAGAAAAAATAAGCGGCTTTTCCGCTGCCTCCTAAAGCGGGGAAGTTCGCCAGGAGGCAGCAGAAAAGCCGCGCGTGTCTTTTAAAACATCGGAGCCAGCATGGGGAGGCTCTCAATCAACCCCCGAGTCCGGGTTTGGGGCTCGGAGGCTGATTAAAAGCCTCCCCGTGCCGGCTCTGATGTTTTAAAACACACGCGCGGCTTTTCCGCTGCCTCCTACAGCGGGGGCGTGTGTTTTAAAACATCGGAGCCGGCATGGGGAGGCTCTCAATCAACCCCCGAGTCCGGGTTTGGGGCTCGGAGGCTGATTAAAAGCCTCCCCGTGCCGGCTCTGATGTTTTAAAACACACGCGCGGCTTTTCCGCTGCCTCCTACAGCGGGGGCGTGTGTTTTAAAACATCAGAGCCGGCACGGGGAGGCTTTTAATCAGCCTCCGAGCCCCAAACCCGGACTCGGGGGTTGATTGAGAGCCTCCCCATGCCGGCTCCGATGTTTTAAAACACATGCCCCCGCTTTAGGAGGCAGCGGAAAAGCCGCGCGTGTGTTTTAAAACATCGGAGCCGGCACGGGGAGGCTTTTAATCAGCCTCCGAGCCCCGAACCCGGACTCGGGGGTTGATTGAGAGCCTCCCCATGCCGGCTCCGATGTTTTAAAACACATGCCCCCGCTGTAGGAGGCAGCGGAAAAGCCGCGCGTGTGTTTTAAAACATCAGAGCCGGCACGGGGAGGCTTTTAATCAGCCTCCGAGCCCCAAACCCGGACTCGGGGGTTGATTGAGAGCCTCCCCATGCCGGCTCCGATGTTTTAAAACACATGCCCCCGCTTTAGGAGGCAGCGGAAAAGCCGCGCGTGTGTTTTAAAACATCGGAGCCGGCACGGGGAGGCTTTTAATCAGCCTCCGAGCCCCGAACCCGGACTCGGGGGTTGATTGAGAGCCTCCCCATGCCGGCTCCGATGTTTTAAAACACATGCCCCCGCTGTAGGAGGCAGCGGAAAAGCCGCGCGTGTGTTTTAAAACATCAGAGCCGGCACGGGGAGGCTTTTAATCAGCCTCCGAGCCCCAAACCCGGACTCGGGGGTTGATTGAGAGCCTCCCCATGCCGGCTCCGATGTTTTAAAACACACGCCCCCGCTTTAGGAGGCAGCGGAAAAGCCGCGCGTGTGTTTTAAAACATCGGAGCCGGCACGGGGAGGCTTTTAATCAGCCTCCGAGCCCCGAACCCGGACTCGGGGGTTGATTGAGAGCCTCCCCATGCCGGCTCCGATGTTTTAAAACACATGCCCCCGCTTTAGGAGGCAGCGGAAAAGCCGCGCGTGTGTTTTAAAACATCGGAGCCGGCACGGGGAGGCTTTTAATCAGCCTCCGAGCCCCGAACCCGGACTCGGGGGTTGATTGAGAGCCTCCCCATGCCGGCTCCGATGTTTTAAAAGACACGCGCGGCTTTTCTGCTGCCTCCTGGCGAACTTCCCCGCTTCAGCCGACGTCTTTTCCCCTCAGCCCTCGGGCTTGCACGCATTAATCGCTTTTACATTGTTTCCTATGGGAAACAATGTTTCGACATACGAGCTGTTCGACGTGCGAGCATCCTTCCGGAACCAATTAAACTCGTAAGTCGGGGTTCCACTGTATTTGCTAAATGAATCAATTGGACCTCATAGTTATATTTGAATTTTATTTTTTAATACATTTTGGTAGATTAGGGGTGTCAAACTTAAGGCCCAGGGGCCAGATCTGGCTCATGAGGTGCTTAGATCTAGCCTTTGTGTGTTTTCACTGGCAGAATGCACGGGCCATCAAAGGCACTCCTAACATGAGTGACATTGAACTGGTCACACCCACCCTTGCCCCCAAGGTCAACTACGACCCTGATGTAGCCCTCAGTGAAATCGAGTTTGATACCCCTGAGATAGATGATTGTGGATCTCTAATATTATGTTGCACATTTATTACAGTTTAGCTTATTTCTAGTAAGTTTTTTCCTCCACTGAAAAAAATGATTGTACAATAGTTAAGACATCAAAGCAGCCCTTTTTCTTAATGACAGTGTGGATAAATGTCTTGCATGCCCATTTCGTTATCCCAGATGTGTACATATTGAAAGAGAGACAGCATTTATTACTGCATTTTTAAGAAGTGAGAAAAGTGGCTGTTGATGATTTAAAGCATGATGTGTGATGCACTCGCTACACCCATCCCCAGTTTAACGAAAGGGAAAAAAGTTGTGATATGTCACATGACGATAACATGACACCACGAGTTTGACACCCCTTAATTTAAAGAAACATGGTTTACATTTTTGCAGCAGAAATGCAGCTTAAGTGAATGGATTAATCTTTCCTTCTGATTTCTATTCTTTTCCTGTCTTGAATTTAACTAAAAATAGCTTGATCTCAGTAGTTCCTATAACACAATTCTTGCTGTTTTATTAGTGACTATTTTAAAAGTGGTTTCAAAGAGTCTTCTCACGGTTCATGACCACATTCACTAGAAAAGGCTTTTGATGGATTTTCATCTGATTTTCTGTATTCTTATTTTGTTGAATACCAAGTTTCTAAAAAACAACAACTAATCTTCTTGACTAGTAATGTTGCGCTCTCAAAGACTCATTCAAATTATATAAGCAGAGAAAAGATAGTTTTATGAAAAAGTTCAAGCATCCCTGATTACATTTTATGTTTCAGCAAATCCCTGAGTAAACAGAAACTGACACACAGTACAAATTCAAATGTGACATCCTTCCTCAAATTTAAATGCATACTTACTATTTATGTGCAATTGTTTAGAGATTCCAAATAAGAAAAAATGAATATGATAGATATGGAAAACTGGACACCCTTTCTGTCAGTACTTTACTGTGTCTCTTTTGGCAGAAATAATCGTTTCTAAATTATTCCGATTTTGCATTTTATTTTTTTTCTCCAATCTTCCCTAGTTTAAAAGTATTTTAACAGGTCCTTGCATGCATTCCTTGTTTGGGAGCTCGTATAGATTTTGAATATTATTCAAGATGGAGGAATATGAAGATTTTCCTAAACTTTGGTATTTTTTCCTCTCTTTTAAGTATTTTATGGATGATAGTAAGGTATGTTCCAAATCCTTGCCTTCTTGAAATATCCAACCTCTTTTCCTCCAGGAAAAATTGATTTTTGCCAAAGGAGGTGGTAAAAATCAAAGGAATGTCAGATTAGATCAGATTATTGTACATAAGCACTATTTTCTTATTTTGAATAGGTAATGACTGTTTATAAAAAATAGCCTGCATTCAGATTTATAGAAAGATCTCACATTTACCTTTGTTCGATATACACATTTTGTCAAATTCTGTTTACTTACAGATTCATTTAAATATATAATTTTATTAAGCATTCCTCAAATTTAATGTAGAATTGTATAATAGAAAAAAACCCCTTAAACTGTATTAAAATAATTCAAAACAGTGAAATGTACTATGTTAGTCCAAGACTGTTCAGAAATTGCTATAGCAATTGAATAAGAAAGTTAATAAATAAATGAAATAATACAGACATTTCGTTGTGTTTAGCTTTATATGTATGTTGGGTAGAAAATAAATCAGAATTAGGTAATTTAATTGTCATCTGCAGAGCCTCAAGAATAACCCCAAAAAAATGTTGTTTTATTTTTATTAAAAAACACCCAGACCTGTGTGGAATGTGAAGCATATAAATGGAGAAATCATTCTGACCTCCCACTCCCACTCCCAGTATGCATTTTTTAACACAGATGTCTTCAGTCTGGATTTTTTCCAGTCTTATTAACTAATCTATATATTTAGTACATACTGTATTCTACTTAATGAAAAATATAACTCAATGCCTGGAACTGGCTTTTTGACTGTTCCCCCTCTGAAAATCAGATGCATTTTATATTCTTTTGTGAACAATAAATTGCAGCATTTAAGTGAAAAGCCTTTAAATGTTGATTTCATGAAGATAGAAAAAGCAAGTTCAGGTATTTTCCAAGATGAAATGAAAGTAGGCAAACTGTATTTGGGCTGATAAAATGATAACAAGAAAAGTATTTATTAAGTATTTTGGAATTCAGATATGTATGTTCTCAGTAATCAGATTGAATAACTGGGCTGACAAACTCCTACTGCCATATGGAGTGAAATCAGTGATAAAATTCATTTCCCCCCCTACCGGTTCTGTGGATGTGCCTTGGTGGGGTCATGTGACTGAGTGGATGTGGCCAACTTGACTCATGGCAAGGTGGGGCAGCACCATCTGACCAAGTGATGTCCACCAAGCCATGCTCACAGAACCGACAAAAACGTTTGGCCAAGACTTCTAGCGTTCAACCTGGCTACTTCTCATGTTTGCTCTAAGAGTGTGAGCCCAAGAAGGAGGCAAGAAGCATCCATGTTGAATGCTGCAGGAGAGAGAAGCTGAACGTTTCTCCCTCCCTTCACAGGGGAGCTGCTCAAAAGGCAGTTCCTATGACTGCCTGTTCCTTTATGTCCCCTACCTCCCCCTGCATTGAAGTACCTTTAAGACTGCAACCAATAGTGGTCATTTTCAGCTGTCTTCCGTGCAGTTGTGCAAAGGTAGGTGAGTGAGGCCGAAGGTGAGCAGTCAGCAGCAGCTCCAGAGCAAGGCCAGAGCTGGGGGATGGCACATTCCCCAACTTGGCTGAGGCAGACAGCGAATGGGCAGTGGCTCCAGGACAAGGCCAGAGCAAGGCAATGGCACATTACCCGGCTGAGGCAGGTGACGAGCGGAAGCTTTGCGGAATGGTGCGTCCCTGGGCCCGAGCCCCCAACCCAAGGCAAAGGGTAAGCAAGTGCCATGCATTACTTACCTTTGGTGAGCTGAACTGAGTGGGTGAAGCAACTGGCGAGGTGATTAGCTGGGCAACATGGCGAAGGCAACATATATGGGATGGGGTGAGCGGCAAGTGGCTGGAGAGGGTGAGCGGCCAGAACGGTCAAGCTGTGACTAGGCGGGCATGAACGGGACCAACCAGGGGTGGTTTTTACCGGTTTGGCGAACCAATTCAAATTGCCCCTACCAGTTCGCCCAAACTGGTTGAACATCACCCCTGAGTGAAATGTCCATAAAATTATTTGGTATTATACCCAATTACCAAGTATGATCAACAAACCTAGGCTATCTCTGTTTATGACATCCCTCAGTTCAGATATGGTATGTCTTATTGAACAAATTATACATTGTTACCTGAGATGATGACATTTCTAGTTCTTGCGGGCTCATAACCTTATTTTCAGCATTATGTTCTCAGAAATCAAGTAGATTATAGGGAATCACTAAGGAATGGGTTATAAAGGAAGCTAAGTCTACTCACTCTTTAGGACCTTTAAAAGCAATATTTTTTAGTGAGACATAAAGATTGCAGCACAGATATAATAAGATTACTATTATTAATTCAGTGAATAGCCACATTGTTAAATTTTTGACAAGCTGTAACCCAGTGGTTCTCAACCTTTCTAATGCCATGACTCCTTAATACAGTTCTTCATGTTGTGACCCCCAACCATAAGTATAGCGTCAATTCTCCCAACAGAGCTTTAAGCTGATTGGCAGGAAGGTCAGCGGGCACACCCACTATATATGCCTGGTTAATTGGATTGTAAAAATATGTTCCAAGGCGCCATAATAGAAGCTTTAGTTTAGTTATTTATTTATTAGATTTATATGCCGCCCCTCTCCGAGGACTCCAAGTTCTTAACACCATGGGAAATTTGTCTTTTCTATTGTCCTTGGTGACCCCTGTGAAATGGTTGTTCAAGCCCCCAAAGGGGCCCCGACCCCCAGGTTGACAACCACTGCTGTAAACAGAACTCTTGATGGGACATAATAGAAATCATGTCTTGTGATGACATACAAAGGCACATTTACCCTTATGAGGATTTTCGTAGCTGAATATGCTGTCTTGTAGAAATAAATGATTTTGTTCCACTCTGGCATCAAGATAAATAATTTTGTTCCACTATCTCAACATGTAGGGAAAATAGAGAAACAATCATAATGTTTTTCCTTCCAATCAATATTTTTTCTATATTCCTATGTTCTGGACCTGGGCTGATCAGGCTGAGTGTTCCAATAATAAGAGCTTTACAGGCTGGTAATATTCAAAATAACATTTCTTTTATTCCTTCCACTTTGGATCTTGTCACTACAGCTCCGGCACGGAGAAATGGATTCAACTCTTACAGACTAAATTATGAAGTTATAAGTCTTTCTAATTAACAAGCTGTCTACTTCAAAACAACTTATCTCTGATCAGGTTCACACTGTTCAAAAGCACTTTTTTATGCAATAGAAACACTCACTTATTCGGAGAGATGACATAAATCACCATATTGGTTTTCTATCACTTTGAAGAAACTGTTCTTAATTTCTGTTGAATTCTGGAAGTAATGTAATTAATTAATTAATTTACACACTCTGAAATCGCATATTAAACACCCCCCCCCCCCCAATTTTGTCCTTTCTTTTCTACAACCTTCTGAATTTTGGATTTAACCAAGGGCTGTCTTCTAAGCTTCCAGTATCAGAAGAAACATGACTCTTCACACTTTCGTCGGATGGCTGTTTCACTTTCCTCGCTAGCTTCCCCCACATCTCTTAAATCAGGGTAATTGACAGCTTCTACGTCATCTCCGTCTTCTGAATCTGAGAATTCTAAAGGCTGACAGGGAACGCACACAACACTAATGAACAAAAGCATGACATTCTGACTCATTTAGCTTCTGGACTTCTATCAAACTTTCTAGAAACTGGAAAATAACTTCTAGGACTCCTGATACAAGATACTTCTTGGTGTCTCATCCGTAAAAGGGTTACTGTATATTGCTTTTGTAATTTCTGTGAAAGACTTTTGAGTAACAGGAAAAATGAGAGAACTTTAAGGGACACCATATCATAAGACACTTGACGATGACAAATAATCACCCATTACTACCACTGATACTGGTTTGTAGACATTTCTGAAGTTCAGTTGATATCTCCAGTCACCTTTATCACACATTCAAAGAGATATATAAAATTCACTCATATTTAAGAACCATGTAACTCATCTTGCTGTTTTCTTCTGTTTAAAAGTATGTACCAAAGAGATGAGCGAATCACATAAGAATTCAAAACTAATTCAAAATGTTTAGTCCTGTATACCAGTTGACATAGCTGCCAGCAATTAACTAAACAAGCTGCTTGGATTGAACCATTGAGTTAAATGCTGTTAACTGGATGGCTCTGAGGAGTTTCTGTGGTCACAAAATGATCGTCTGACAATAGTGCTAATTAAATCCCTGCCCTGAAACTGACAAGGTAATCAAACTTTGTGCAACAAGTGTGACATATATTAAACTATAAATAATATTTCAGGAGAACTTCATGGAACTTTACATAATAGACAAGATATTAAACTTGTCCATTCTGTAAAACTCCATGACGATGTATATATTATATTTGTGCGTGTATGTGTGTATAGAAATCTAATGAAACTTCTTGAGAAGATGTTCCCAAGATGGTTTACCACCTACTCTAACCCCGAGAATAATAAAGGAAATTGACTACTCTATGCTGGTTTTTCTTTTGTTAGCTATTGCTGATGTTGCTGCCTTCATATGTGAGCCTAAGACAGTTGTTCCCATTCTCTATAGAGCTTTTGAAAACTCCAGCTTTTGTGTAATTCATCAGATATTGATATTTCCAAGATTACCACTTACTAAGCCATTATAAGTCACTATACAGGAGGAATTTAAAGCTGTAGCATCATATACAAAGTCAGAATTATTAAATGATCCTTAAAGTAAACCACTTTCAAGAACAAAACTCCCTCAGGGCAACTTATGAGAAATACATGGATGATAAAAGTTTGGTAATAAAAGCATAATAGAATATTGATAAAACTGATACACATTCATAGTTAGAACTTGCAACATTATACAGTGATACCTCATCTTATAAACGCCTCATCATACAAACTTTTCGAGATACAAACCCGGGGTTTAAGATTTTTTTGCCTCTTCTTACAAACTACTTTCACCTTACAAACCCACCACCGCCGATGGGATGCCCCATCTCTGGACTTCCGTTGTCAGCAAAGCGCCCATTTTTGAACTGCTGGGATTCCCCTGAGGCTCCCCTCCATGGGAAACCCCACCTCCGGACTTCTGTGTTTTTGTGATGCTGCAGGGGAATCCCAGCAGGGGAATCCAGCAGCTCAAAAACAGGCGCTACGCTGGCAACGGAATCCCCCTGCTGGGATTCCCCTGCAGCATCGCAAAAATGCAGAAGTCCAGAGGTGGGGTTTCCCATGGAGGGGAGCCTCAGGGGAATCCCAGCAGTGCAAAAACGGGTGCTTCGGCTGGCAAAAGGGGTGAATTTTGGGCTTGCACGCATTAATCGTTTTTTCATTGATTCCTATGGGAAACATTGTTTCGTCTTACAAACTTTTCACCTTAAGAACCTCGTCCCGGAACCAATTAAGTTTGTAAGACAAGGTATCACTGTATTAGAATAAGATGGTTATAATTAACAATCCACTTATTATTATAACTTCAGTTATATAGATAAGGACAAATGCTTCCAGCCAAGTTGAATACCAACACTATAAAATGTTATTTTCCATAATTCTAAATTTCCACCTTTGGCGCCTTTGTTTTTGTTTTAGGAAACCATTATATTCAGAAGGAAGTGTGTCCGGTTTAAAAGATTCCATCTAGCTGAAACCTGGGAGGTTCCCATGTTTAAAAGTTGGCCTTTAACATTTCTGGCAAGAACATACTGGTCTAGCCCTTTCACTTGGTTCCTGAATTTCCAGAACAATCATGTTTTTGGCAAAGAAACCATTTCTTTTGAGTAAAAGGTTAAGAATGGGTGGAAATTTGATGAAAAGTTAAAAGTGTTACTTGCGTATGGTGCCATTGCTAGATTTTCCAGGAAGCAGTGTTTTGTGTGGTGGTAAGGATAGAGGGAAAGGTTTCTAATTCATGTTATCTGTTCATAAAAACCAAGAGAGGAACCAAAAAAGAGAGGAAAAATTATATTTCCTTTACTTTGTTTTTGATTACTCTTTGAACCAGTCACCTAAATGTTCTATTTTTATAGAACCTTTATAGGCTTAATTGTTACCTAGTTAAATGGAAGCCCGTGTTCAGACTTGAGTATGTAGCATGATCTTACTTGTGTTGCAATTTTTAAAACATTCTTTTCTTTTTTATTCCAGATAATCATAGGAGAGGCCCTTTCAGTATATCACAATTGTTTGCACTCTAATTCATTTGTGAGAAATAACTACGTTGCTGCTATTTACAAGGCTCTGGGGACATTCTTTTTTGGTGCAGCTGTTAGCCAATCTTTGACAGACATTGCCAAGTATTCAATAGGTAGATTGAGACCTCACTTTCTGGACATATGTAAACCAGATTGGCGTCGTATCAACTGCAGCGCTGGTTACATTGAAAACTTCAAATGCCTTGGAGACAAAGTAAAGGTTAACGAAGGAAGGTAAGTCTGTTAACATAAAACATGTTCTGTATGAAAATACTTCTTTTTTGATAAAAGTGGGAATTTAATGATTTTCTGAATAGGTTTCACGATGTCTCATCATTTTTTCTTACACTAGCACACAGAGAATATTGTGCATTTTGATCTCATTAGCAGCAACAACAAAAACCATTCCAGATTTTATTCCATTAACTAGTACTGTACAAAATTATTGATTGGTTGATTGGTTGATTGGACTTATATTCCACCCCTCTCCGTGGACTTGAGGCGGCTTACAACATTTTGATAAAAAATATACAATATATAAAACAATTAACAGAATAGTTAATTTAAAAATTATCTTAAAAACTAAATATTTAAAATCGAACAGTCACATGGATACTATCACATCCAACACATTCACTGGGCAAAGGCTGGGGTCTAGTGACCGCAAGCCTGAGGACATAGGTGCATTTTCAGATTCTTACAAAAGGCAAGGAGGGTGGGGGGAGTTGATTCCAGAGGGCCGGAGCCCCCATAGAGAAGGCTCTTCTCCTAGGACCCGCCAAACAACATTGTCTAGTTGACAGGACCTGGAGAAGGCTGACTCTATGGAACCTAACTGAACACTGGGATTCGTAAGGCAAAAGGCGGTCCCGTAGGTAATTCGCATATGTGAATTATTGCTGCCAGTACAATAAGATTCTAGTTATAAAGCAACTGATGCCATGAAAAAAGAAAAGTGATCTTTTTCTGCCGTCAATCTTCTATGTTTCTACATTTGCATTGGTAATTTGATAGGTATTATCACTTGGGTCTTTGATGCTTAGGCTTTATGCAGAGCTATATAGATGTGTAACTTAAGGATTAATGTGTTACTGCACATTTCACATTCTTGAAGTTGTTTTTCTGTACAAAATCATTCCTTTTATTTCCTGCTATTCAAGCTTGAAGGTTGTTGGTATGTAGCTGGAGTTGCACCACCCAGACATGGGAGGAAAGGGATTTGAATTTTTATGGGAATGCCAGGGCTTACAAAAATACAATGAAAAATGAAAGAAACCCACCCAAAAGATCCTTGCAGTTCTTGCAGTTAGGTTGGCAATGTGCCATGGCTTAGATTCTAGCCAGAATTCCATTAAAATCTCAAATTTGTGCTTTTTTTGAATATCACAACCCATTTCCAAAATCTGGTAGCAGGAGGGAGGGAGGGGGGAAGAAAGGAAGGAAATTTATTTATTTATTTATTTATTATTATTATTTATTATTTATTGGATTTGTATGCCGCCCCTCTCCGTAGACTCGGGGCGGCTAACAACAGTAATAAAAAACATCATGCAAATCCAATACTAAAAACAACTAAAATACCCTTATTATAAAACTAAACATCCATATAACAAACATACCATACATAAATTATAATGGCTTAGGGGGAAAGAATGTCTCAATTCCCCCATGCCTGACGACAGAGGTGGGTTTTAAGGAGCTTACGAAAGGCAAGGAGGATGGGGGCAATTCTAATCTCTGGGGGGAGTTGATTCCAGAGGGTCGGGGCCGCCACAGAGAAGGCTTTTCCCCTGAGCCCCGCCAAGCGACATTGTTTTGTTGACGGGACCCGGAGAAGGCCCACTCTGTGGGACCTAACCGGTCGCTGGGATTCGTGCAGCAGAAGGCGGTCTCGTAGATATTTATTTATTTATTTATTTATTTATTTATTTACTTACTTACTTACTTACTTACTTACTTACTTACTTACTTACTTACTTACTTACTTACTTACTTACTTACTTATTTGACTTCTAAGCCGCCCAATCCCAAAGGACTCAGGGCGGCTTACAACATAATAACAATACAAAAAGGTACAGCAATAAAAAAGAAGTTGAATATAAGCTTTAAAAACCTAACCCCAATAAAACCCATTTATATAAAAACCAATCAAATATTATGCATGCAAACCATTCATAAAATAAAATTTGGCCATGAAAGATGGATATTTCATGGCCCCCTGGCCTGCCGGCAAAGCCAGGTCTTTGTTCTTTCTCCCTTGTTTATTTTTACTTTTCAGAAAATGTAAACTCTTTCCACTGAGTTAAATCAAGATTTCTGTATGAACTAGGAAACATTAAATTATTCTAATTAAGAAATTTGCTTTTCTCTTCAGTACATTAAAAAGAAAATGATAGTTCATGTCCTTTATTCCAAAAAAGAAGTAAAATTCAGGAATCATTTTATTAAAAATGTGCTGTGAATCATTGGAGTTTCTCTTGGAGATGAAAAAAAAAATTAGATTTTCACTTTATTTAAATAAGTGATTTGGGAGGCAACAATACAGAAAAAACTGACAGCCTCTTTGGAGGGCTTCTCTTGCATGGTATACATTGACTAAAAGCCAAAAGCAACATCCATCTTTCCAAGAGGGAACTCCTCCCATGATGGATGTTTAAATCTGGGATATCCGCCCAGTTTCGGAGGCAAATTTCTAACCCCACTGAAATTAAAAAAAAAATAACGCTAAGGATATTTACAAAATTGGGGGCTGAGGGTATCTGGATCTTTTTCAGCATACAAGTGACTGTAAGTCTTCCAACTCTGGTTTTTTAACTGAAAAAATGCCCAACAGCCAGAACCTTTATTCAGAGGCTTCTCTTACTACAGGTCATGAGTGCATATAAGAAAGAGAACCAGTTTGCTGTAGTGGTTTAGTGCTGAACTTGAAACTGACTGAATAAGTAAAAAAACAGAAGATTCTTTGCCACTACCAAAAGTGCAATCCTTTTCTCCATCATAGGTTATTTTTTTTAAGAAAAAAAGAAATCCCCGAAGTTTTCTTGGCAAGATAGGTTTGCCATTGCCTCCTTCCCAAGGCTGAAAGAGAACGACTGGCCCCAAATCACCCAACTGCTCCTTCCATAAGGCAGGACTAGAATCCTACCTTAAGGAAGGATTTTCTGGCCTGATTTATCCTCTCGCTTTCCAGACTGAATCTACAAGATTAAACATAGAGCCTGACTTTTGACTTTAAATGAGCACTTTGAAAAAGTTGACCAGAAATTCTGTAAGTGATTTTTTAAATATAAATGTTTTAAATTTCTTTTCAAAATGCATCCCAGGGTGTTTCACAAAGTGATTAAAGCACCTACTTGAGTATTGTAGTGATGTGGCATTCTATGCACTGTGTGACTATGAACAGTGGCACCTGGCAATACAGGTTATGGGACTAAACTGCAATGATTATATTGTCTTCCGTGGATATTGCCTATCTGGACTTCAGCGAAGCCTTTGGTACGGTTCCACGTAAAGAGCTAATTGATAGGTTTGTGAAGATTGGACTTAATTTCTGGATAGTTCAGTGAATTTGCAGCTGGCTAAAGCGTAGACATCAGAGAGTTGTTAATGGCAAGTATTCTGAGCAGAGACTGGTTACAAGCGGTGTGCCACAAGGGTCTGTTCTGGGTCCTATTCAGTGACATAGGGGAAGATTTGGTAGGGAAGGTTTGCCTATTTGCTGATGACTCTAAAGTGTGCAATAGGGTTGATATTCCTGGAGGCGTCTGTGATATGGCAAATGATTTAGCTTTACTAGATAAATGGTCAAAGCAATGGAAACTGCAGTTTAATGTTTCCAAATGTAAAATGCACTTGGGGAAAAGGAATCCTCAATCTGAGTATTGTATTGGCAGTTCTGTGCTAACAAAAACTTCAGAAAAGAAGGATTTATAGGTAGTGATTTCCGACCGTCTCAAAATGGGTGAGCAGTGTGGTCGGGCGGTAGGAAAAGCAAGTAGGATGCTTGGCTGCATAGCTAGAGGTATAACAAGCAGGAAGAGGGAGATTGTGATCCCGCTATATAGACCGCTGGTGAGACCACATTTGGAATACAGTGATCCTTCGATTTTCGCGATCTCGATCTTCGCGAAACGCTATATCGCGATTTTTCAGAAAATATTAATTAAAAAATACTCCACGGTTTTTTTGCTATTTTTTCCCACCCGATGACGTCACTCTCTTCCTTCCTTTCTCATCTTTCTTTCTCTCTCTCTTTCTCTATCTTGCTTCTTCTCTCACACTCTCTTCCTCCCTCTCTCATCTCTTTCTTTCCTTCTCTCTCTTTCTCTATCTCTCCCCCTCTTGCTCTCGAGCGGCGAGCGAGCGGCCGGGCGAAGGGCGGGCGAGCGGTGAGCGAGCTGACATTCTTCATCAGCGGGGGCAGAATTGCACAAGCGTTTTGTTGAGGGAAATTGCCTCAATTTTAAACGCGAGGCTGCAAAAGAGGGAAGCCTCCGGCGCGCCGTTTCCTAAACCGCGCACGCACGGAGGCGCCGGAACACCCGGGTGGCTCCGAAGCCGAGGCGCCCGGGAAGCCTCCCATCAACCCAGAGGGCCCAAGAAACCCGGCCCGCTTAGGCCGCTCAGCGGAGAGGCCAGCGCAGCCTAGGCGCTGCAGGGAGCCGCCTCCACCTCCGCTACTACTACTACTCCCGCCGCCGTCCCCTCCCAGCCAGGCAACACGAAGCAGCAATGCGGCTCCCCAGGCTCGGTCCCTCTGGCACTCGCCGGGGGACGCCTGAGGGGGCTCCCTGAGGAAAGCGTGAAGAGAGAGAGAGAGAGGTGGGCGCGCTTTCAGCTGCCACCCCCTTAAAATCTCTTCTGCACGGAACGACCCTCCTCTGAGAGGAGGAGGCGCAACTCTTTCCCTGCCAGCGACACCCCCGTTTCCCCGAGGCGGCTCCCCTCTTCTTTCTCCCACCCCCTTCGAGCCAAACAGCCGAGACGCCCCCTTCTTCTAGTTTAAAGAGAAAGCAGAAGACATTATTAAAGCCCAATTTTGGATCAATTCTTCGCTGCCCCTTCCCATTCTTCCTTCCCCTGCTCTAGGGAACCGCACGCCCCTCATTCAAGGAGCAGCAGACAACCAGACAGACGCCTGTCTCCCTCCCCTTTCGGGTGCCTGTCTGCCTCCCTTTTCGGGTGCCTGTCTGCCTCCCTTTTCGGGTGCGGAGCCCCTCAAGTTGCCTCACGGGGAGGCGGCGGGAGAAGGAGAACTCCGGCTAAGCCAGGCTGTCTCTCTCTCTCTCTCTCCCCCGTTTCGGTCTTCCCGGCATCAGTGCCTTCGCCTTCCTCCCCCGACAGCGCCGTGCGCAAGCTCGGGTTATCCGACAGCCGGGAGCGTCCCTCTTGCTACCCACCTCTGAAATAAAAGTGAGCGAGCGGCCGGGCGAACGGCGGGTGGGTGGGTGCCTACGGGGAACGTGGTGGATCGGGCGGGCGGGCGGTAGCAGCGAGGGCGCCGGAGGCGCTGGGGGAGCGGGGGCAGCCAAAAATGGTGTTTTTACTTCCGCGCCACTACATCGCGAAAAATCGATTATCGCGAGGGGTCTTGGAACGTAACCCTCGCGATACTCGAGGGATCACTGTACTGTGTTCAGTTCTGGAGACCTCACCTACAAAAAGATATTGACAAAATTGAACGGATCCAAAGATAGGCTACAAAAATGGTGGAAGGTCTTAAGGTCAGGAAAGACTTAATGAACTCAATCTATATAGTCTGGAGGACAGAAGGAAAAGGGAAATATGGAAGGAAAATATGATGGAAACATTTAAATATGTTAAAGGGTTAAATAAGGTTCAGGAGGGAAATGTTTTTAATAGGAAAGTGAACACAAGAACAAGGGGGCACAATCTGAGGTTACTTGTGGGAAAGATCATAAGCAACATGAGAAAATATTATTTTACTAAAATATTTTTCTACTATAATTAAAGATTACGGTATTGTCTAAACTATAATAAAGTTTTCATGAGGGAAAAGGAGCCTCCCTCAACAATAAGGGTGGACAGCTTGGAAATGTTGAGGACTGTAAACCAAGGCATCTAGAGGTTGCCAGAAGTAAGGAATTCTCAGTTAATTTCAGGGAGGAGAAACTGAAATACTTGCCCATGGGGCTTAGTAAAATTAAAGTTTGATATACACCTCTACTTACTAATTTAATTCGTTCTGTGACCAGGTTCTTAAGTAGAAAAGTTTGTAAGAAGAAGCATTTTTTCCCATAGGAATCAATGTAAAAGCAAATACAATAATGCATACGATTGGGAAAACCACAGGGAGGGTGGAGGCCCTGTTTCCTCCCAGGAGATTCCTGGAAAGGCGTCACGGAGGCTTCTCCCCACCTTTTCCGGCACTATCTCCTCCCAGGAGATTCCTAGAGAGGCCCCACGGAGGCTTCTGCCTGCCTTTTCTGGTTACAGTTTTGGAGGCTCGGGTTTGTAAGTGGAAAATGGTTCTTGAGAAGAGGCAAAAAAACCACCCGGTTCTTATCTAGAAAAGTTTGTAAGTAGAGCCATTTGTAGTTAGCAGTACCACTGTATTGTACTTCAGTTATTACCTGATTTTGAACCTTCTGTACTACTTGAAATATCTATTTTCTGTATTCTTGTTTGTCTCTCTCCTATGAACTAATAAACTGGCTTGCATTCAGAAGGATTTCTGCCATACAGCTGAATTAAATCTAGGGACTGCTGCACCTTGGAAGTTTCATTACAAGTGGTGTCTTCTGGATGAGTATGTGTGTGGAAGTGCCTAGCAAAATTAACTTCATTGAAAATAAAACAGGGCACAAAATGGGAGCCCCTGGTTTGTCTGGTGAAAAGGTGTTCGGGCTGCTGCCTCTTTTATTAGCACATATGATAAGGTGATCATGCTTGATATCATGGGAAGAGGTGGCTTGGCATTCTCCAGCTGTCTAAGATTACAAATGATATAACCTGGCATTGGTTATGCTAGTTGAGGTTATAGGGGCTAATAGAAGCTACAGACCAATTTAAGATCAAAGATACGATTTCCATACAGAAAAGTAAAAGCACTGTAGAACACAGAAATATTATTTACTTTTTCCCTGCTGTCGTCAGTAACTTTATAAGTTCAGTAAGTTGCCAAGGTTAATGCCTCCCTGTTTTTAAAATTGTTTTTTTATATATCTATAAGTAAATGTGAGGGTCAGTTTGGTCTGGGAGGTTTTTGTTTGTGTCTTTAAAGTATATACTAATATGGGCTGCCTTACTACAATGAGCTTAAAATTCTGTTTTAATGAAAGAGAAGTTCTGAGAACCATATATAAATAAGCATTCTAATTTTAAATGGCCTTTGTTCAGTTTAAGAAAGGACACATGGTATTTTAAGTGAAAAGAACAAAAACAGTAACAAGGAACAAAATGTAAGTTATTTTGAAGTTATATTCTTTACAGTAAAGTTTTCTGGGTGTGCATGCATTCAGATCCTTAGATAGTAAGCGTAAAAGTATGTTATTAAAAAAAAAACAAATTAACATTTGAATTGCTGCACCTAAAATTGTTGAAGTTATTTTCTTAGAATGAAGGGGGAAAGTCCTCCTCATCTTCAGTGCTTTGGTAATCAGAATTGGGAGTTTTGGAAATTATAATCCAAGATTTCTAGATTAGACCAATGCTTCTTAAAGTATGCTCCTAAGACCATGAGAACACCCCCTCCCCAAAACCCTCACAAGCACCCACAAAATCAAAATGATTTCCTTGCTGAAAAAATACAATATTAAATATAATATTAAAATCCAATCAAACAATCGTGGCAACCAACGAATGTAACAAGTTTAATTTGTAATATGGTAAATATAGATAAATATAAACCAAACAAATAAACAGCTCTTTTGAAGTTCTCCATAATTTTTTTAAGTGGGAGAGTCTTGAAGAAAAAAGTTTAAAAAACACTTGTCTAGAGAATTGTGGAATCTCCCAGAAAAGATTGAGAAGGTATCTGGCATGAGAAAAAAAATTACTTGCCTGATGTTGAAGGAACATGTTCAAATTAAAGCATCAGATTCTTAATCAACTAAGAACTTTTTAAAGGCTGAAATTACCATCAAAATGTGCTTCTGGTATGGGTAATCCTTGACTTATAACTGCAGTTGAGCCCCAAATTTCTGTTGCTAAGCTCATTTGTTAAGTGAATTTTGCCCTATTTTACAGCCTGCCTTCCCTCAGTTCCTAAGTAAATCACTGCAGTTGTTAAGATAGTAGCATGGTTCCTTAGTGAATTTAGCTTCTCCATTGAGTTTGTTTATTAGAAGGCCGTTAAAGGTGATCACATGACCCTGGGACACCACAACTGTTATAAATATGAGCCTGTTTCCAAGCATCTGAATTTTAATCACATGGCCCTGGGGATGTTGCAACAGTCGTAAGTGTGAAAAGGGTCATAAGTCACTTTTTTCAGTGCCATTGTAACTTTGGTCACTAACTAGGGTACCCCATTAATTTGCCTTCTATTGAAAATATTCTTATCTTGTGGTAACTTGTGATCCGGTATGTACAGTTTGATTTGTCATGTTTGAAATGACTGGCTGACCAACTGCACTCAATGTGTAGTCCTTAATGGAACTGCATCTACATGGAGGGAAGTATGTAGTGGGGTATGCTCCTTATACCCAGTGCTCTTCAATAGCCGCCCCGAGTCTTCGGAGAGGGGCGGCATACAAATCGAATAAATAATAATAATAATAAATAATAATATCTTCTTTAAAGATTTAGACAAAGGGATAGAAAGGGGGAAATTTGCAGATGACACCAAGCTGGCAGGACTAGCCAATAGTCCAGAAGAAAGGCTGTATCTAACAAAATAAAATTCAATAGTGAGAAAAGTAAAGTTCTATATTGACCTGGGCAAAGGGCGGCCCGCCCTCTGTCTGTGACCGGCCTGCCCACTATCTGTGATCGGTCCGCGGAGGTCAGGGTCCGCTCCAGTGCGAGGATGAAAGAGCTCACCGTGTCTGCCAGGACTCCTCCGGTTCCTGCTTTCTACCGAGCACAGAAACCACGCAAACACTGTAGCGCTTTGACTGTGGTGCACCGTGTTGCCGTAAAGCAAACAATTAGGGGTCTGTAGAGTGGGTCTGGATGTTAAAGTCAAGCCAGGGTCTGAGTCTTTACAGTATTGGGTAGAACTGAGTTAATTATATTAGTCCGGCCCTCTAAAACCATCCCAATTTCTCATCCGGCCCCATGGCAAAATTAATTGCCCACCCCTGCAATAGATGGTTCTTGGCTCAATAGTAGTAACTGCATGATCAGGTACAGTGAAAAACAAATCTGGATAGCAGATTGTGGCTTGAAGGTGTTCCCTTGATTTTACCTGATGATAGAGTCAGAAATTCTAAAAAACAATGAATGTGGATAAGACAGAGAAGGACAATTAAGTTATTTAACTTAATACTTAAATACTGATTTTTGCCCTTGTCCAAGAAAATAATATATTAATAATGCTTGTTATAGTTTGTTTATTATCAAATTATCCTAGAGAGTTGTTGACAAGTGTTTCATAACTTGGGCAGAGGTTGGTTTTCCACGAAGCAAGGCAATTTTACATCCAAAATTCAATTTCCTGGTGCTGCGTGGGAAAGCTAGAGTTATTTGAGAATTTGAGAATTAAGAATTCCAAACTTCTTACAAAGGCTGAGCAATTCCGTTGCTTTGGCAGAGCAACAGTGGTCTTCTTGCTGTCTACAGCAAGATTCAAGTTTATTCATGAACTACAGTAATTGTGATACGGATACTGCAAGCAGAAAACAGCTGCTCTTTTGTGAAGGAAAGGGTGCAGCTTTCTACTTGATATCATACTTATCTTTTGCACCTTGGAATTGTTGTTTTGTCAGCAGAAATGCAAGTACTGCCCTGTTGTGCCTTGTTATTACAGTGGGATAAATGCTTTTGTGTGGTGGCTCCAAGCGAAGTGTTAGCGAAAGATGTTTAGGCAGAAAAGTATTATACAATAATGCAAATGTTCCTGGAGTTAAGCTGCACCCAAGAGGACTTCCCTAATCTTTAGGAATCTATATTGGGCAAAATATAGCATCATCTGAAACTGGATTGATGTTGCATAGGATTTAATATATCAGTAACAGTATCCTCTAAATAGAGATTAATTTGCAGCATTCCCTGTATTCTGTTGGGCATCTATAGGGAATGGGAACTACAGAGTTTGCATTAGACTGAAGAAAAGCTCAGAAATTGGCTTTCACAATCTCCATTCAGTATTACATCTTGTGTCAGTGTGGTGCTTTATTTATAGGATGGGAGCATTCTAGGGAGCATCACAGTAGAGTATTTTAGGGAATTTTAACACAATCACTGAACTAACCCTGATGGAAATATGCAAGAATTGTTAGTATCAAAGGATACTAAAACATATTTTACACCCTGAGAAATGAGATAATGTTCAGAAGTGTTCAGGCTCCTACAAATATCCTGATTCATTGAAATATAAGAAGGAGTAGTGGTACAGCACAATCAAACTTGCAAGGTTATGCTATTATAGTCAGTTTCAATAAAAGTAGATTTAGTTTTCATGTGCAGCTTTAAAAGATGTGTGTATGAAAAAAAGGTAGATAACTTCATTTTTTTCTATAGTGGATCACTTGTGTCTTGAGTTTTATATTAGCTATCCAAACTAGCAATGTCTTTCAATGGACACAAGACTTTTTGCCACATTCAAGATACATAAATTTATTATATGCTATTGTCTCTCTTTCAATTCAAATACAGTGGTACCTCAAGATACGAACCCCTCGTCTTACGAACAACTCGAGATACGAACCTGGGGTTCAGAAAAAATTTGCCTCTTCTTACGAACTTTTTTCGTGTTACGAACGCCAAACCCGAACTTCCGGGTTCGGCGTTCGGGAGGCTGCTGGGAAGCCCCCCGGCTGTTTTAAAAGGTTACAGCCGGGCTGGGGGGCTTCCCAGCAGCCTCCCGAAGCCGAACGCCAAACCCGAACTTCCGGGTTCGGCGTTCGGAGGCTGCTGGGAAGCCCTGCCGCCCGGCTGTCACCTTTTAAAACAGCCGCGCGGCTTCCCAGCAGCCTCCGAATGCCGAACGCGGAAGTTCGGGTTATGGCGTTCGGCTTCAGGAGGCTGCTGGGAAGCCGCCCGGCTGTTTTAAAAGGTGACAGCCGGGCTGGGGGGCTTCCCAGCAGCCTCCTGAACCCCGAACTTTTGCCGAACTTCCGGGTTCAGGGTTCGGGAGGCTGCTGGGAAGCCCCCCAGCCCAGCTGTCACCTTTTAAAACAGCTGCGCGGCTTCTCAGCAGCCTCCGAACGCCGAACGCGGAAGTTCGGGTTTGGCGTTCGGCTTCGGGAGGCTGCTGGGAAGCCGCCCGGCTGTTTTAAAAGGTCACAGCCGGGCTGGGGGGCTTCCCAGCAGCCTCCCGAACCCCAAACATTTGCCGAACCTCCAGGTTCGGGGTTCAGGAGGCTTCTGGGAAGCCCCCCAGCCCGGCTGTCACCTTTTAAAACAGCTGCGCGGCTTCCCAGCAGCCTCCGAACGCCGAACGCGGAAGTTCGGGTTTGGCGTTCGGCTTAAGGAGGCTGCTGGGAAGCCGCCCGGCTGTTTTAAAAGGTGACAGCCGGGCGGGGGGGCTTCCCAGCAGCCTCCCGAACCCCGAACTTTTGCTGAACTTCCGGGTTCGGGGTTCGGGAGGCTGCTGGGAAGCCCCCCAGCCCGGCTGTCACCTTTTAAAACAGCTGCGCGGCTTCTCAGCAGCCTCCGAACGCCAAATGCGGAAGTTCGGGTTTGGCGTTCAGCTTCGGGAGGCTGCTGGGAAGCCGCCCGGCTGTTTTAAAAGGTCACAGCCGGGCTGGGGGGCTTCCCAGCAGCCTCCGAACACCGAACGCGGAAGTTCGGGTTTGGCGTTTGGCTTCGGGAGGCTGCTGGGAAGCCGCCCGGCTGTTTTAAAAGGTGACAGCTGGGCTGGGGGGCTTCCCAGCAGCCTCCCGAACCCCAAACATTTGCCGAACCTCCAGGTTCGGGGTTCGGGAGGCTTCTGGGAAGCCCCCCAGCCCGGCTGTCACCTTTTAAAACAGCCGCGCGGCTTCCCAGCAGCCTCCGAACGCCGAACGCGGAAGTTCGGGTTTGGCGTTCGGCTTCGTGAGGCTGCTGGGAAGCCGCCCGGCTGCTTTTAAAGGTCACAGCCGGGCTGGGGGGCTTCCCAACAGCCTCACGAACCCCAAATGTTTGCCGAACTTCCGGGTTCGGGGTTCGGGAGGCTGCTGGGAAGCCCCCCAGCCCGGCTGTCACCTTTTAAAACAGCCGCGCGGCTTCCCAGCAGCCTCCGAACGCCGAATGCGGAAGTTCGGGTTTGGCGTTCGGTGTTCGGGAGGTTGCTGATAAGCTCCCAGGCTGTTTTAAAAGGTGACAGCCGGGCGGCAGCGTTTTTTTGCGGGGGGGGGGGTGTTGGTTGCACGGATTAATTGACTTTACATTGTTTCCTATGGGAAACAATGTTTCGTCTTACGAACCTTTCGTCTTACGAACCTCCCCCTGGAACCAATTAGGTTCGTAAGACGAGGTATGATTGTATCACTTTTGAAAGCCAACTATGTCCATCAATTACCATTTTCATACTGATTATGGTACTTAAAAGATTCCTTCAAATCAAGAAAGAAGAAGAATATCAATTCGCTCTCAGAATATTCATTTTGTGAGAATGTTTCTTTATTTTTTAAATTTTTTTCCTCCTGTGTTGGCTTTAGCAGTAGTCAGAGGGATGTTTTTTAGCAGAAATTATTGTTCTTTTGGCTCACAATTTCAGAATTTGTACTGCCAAGCTTGCCACATCACAGAAAATGCTATGTGATTTGATTTATTTGACACTTTTTTTCCATAGAGCAGTGCAAAAATCATTTGGGACATGCTATTGTCCCAGCTCTTGCACTCACCTTTTGCCATTTCAGTCCACTTTATAGCTTAACACCTCTTATTAAATATTTTTTTCTTGTTTGCTTGTGGTGCTATAAAACAGAAGTTGAAACCCAATCTGCTGAAATAGTTTTATCATTGAAAGGGATATTAAAGGTAGGGGAATAGGAAACAGTCCTTTAAGTTAGCTCACTTTTCATGTTACAAAGCTATAAAGATTTATATCTAACAAATCTTGGAAGGAGAAGTGTAAATTCAGAGAAATGTAACATGGGGAGAAGACAAAAGGAAAGAAATATTTTTCTTAGATGAATGCATGGACTTTGAGTAAGGGGGAAAAAAACACTTCATATGAAAGGAGGACTAGGACAATGGGGTTTAAGTGTAAAGTTGGCAAAAGAAGAGATCCTAGGATCTATTCATAGACAAGACAGCAACGTGAGAGAGGAAAGGAGAAAAGGTTTTAAAAATTAGCTGCTTCTCTTTAATTCCATGCACAGTATTAACTCCAAAGCTGTAATTTTCATAGTTAGAAATCAGTGTATGCATGATAAAATGTAAGCGATTCATTGTCCTTCCATCCAGCTCAGTCTTTTTGCATTGTCTGATTGCCTGCTGTACCCTGTTCCACCGATGCAGGTCCTAGCTCTGTGACCGAGTTTCAGCACTGGAGCATATGTCTTAATGCAGGGTGTACCCAGTAAAACTGGGAGTCAACATCTCTGCATGGCAGGAGAAGTTTCAGTTCCTCCTAAACAAAATTGAGTTTACAAGCAAAATGATTTACAACCAGTTGCAGCATGACCATGATTTGTAACAGTTTTTGTTGGTTTCTGTCTGTCGTAACTATTGTAAAATGTTTGCTGTCTTGGTGCCTTGATTTACAATCACAAAGACTTAGAACTGAAATTCCATGCTCCTCTGTGGTGGTAAGGTGAGGATCATCTGTACCGTTTTAGTCTTTTAAACAAAAGCAAAAGCCTTACAGAATCTTAATGGTTAAAAAAAAATTATTGCTGTAAAGCAGAAGTCTTCAAACTTGTGGACTTTAAGACTTGTGGACTTCAATTCCCAGAATTCTCCAACCACACAGCTGTGTTGGCTGGAGAATTCTGGAAATTGAAGTCCACAAGTCTTAAAGTCCACAGGTTTGAAGACTCCCGTTGTAAAGATACCATTATACTATTCATGATATTAAAGGAACATAGAACATACAGTGGGGAAAAGAAGTACAGTATTTAGTCAGACACCAATTGTGCAAGTTCTCCCACTTAAGAAGATGAGAGAGGCCTGTAATTGACATCATAGGTAGACCTCAACCATGAGAGACAACATGAGGAAATACATCCAGAAAATTTCATTACTGGCTTAAGCAGGGGGACACGTCTGGCACCAGTCCCTGGTGATGGTGTGTGTTACTGATGGTAGCCTTTTTTACGTTAGTCCCAGCTCTCTGCAGGTCATTCACTAGGTTCCCCCGTGTGGTTCTGAGATTTTTGCTCACTGTTCTTGTGATCATTTTGACCCCACGGGATGAGATATTGCGTGTAGTACCAGATCAAGGGAGATTATCAGTGGTCTTGTATGTCTTCCATTTTCTAATTATTGCTCCCAGAGTTGATTTCTTCATTGAAATCAACTCTGGGAGCTGCTTGCCTATTGCAGATTCAGTTTTCCCAGCCTGATGCAGGGCTACAATTTTGTTTCTGGTGTCCTTCAACAGCTCTTTGGTCTTCACCATAGTGGAGTTTGGAGTGTGACGGTTAGAGGTTCTGGACAGGTGTCTTTTATACTGATAACAAATTCAAACAGGTGCCATTACTACAGGTTAATGGTTAATGGTTATACAGTACAATCTTGTCTTAAAAGCCTCCACAACTTGCGAAAGCAAGCCATTCCACTGGTTGTTTTCACTGATTAAAACCTGAGGAAAACACACCCTTCAGATATAATGGATTCCCAGTTTTGTTAGTATTGGCACACTACATATAATTTGTGGACAACTGTAACAGTTTATTTCATATTCGTTTTGGATGACATCATTTGTTTTAATTATTTAACTAAAGGCAGAATAAATAGTTTCTAGAATAACGTCTATTTGTACAAACATGCATTTACAACTACATAGAATGAATATGTAAAAATATATGTATATATGTATATATGTTTGTGCATGTGTGTGTATGTATATATGTGTGTGTGTGCAACATATTTTTTGCTGATAATGAAAAGAAAAAACAAAAAACAAAACAGACATACACACACATTACACACATTATACACACACACACAGTAGTCTCCCTTTTCATTATCAGCAAAAATGTTACACACACACACAAACACACTGTATATGTGTGTGTGTGTGTATATATATATATATATGTCACATGTTTTTTTTTGCTGAATTTGAAAATTAAGGGGGACTAGGATAGCACTATTTCGGCCTTGTTCTGGCCTCATCAGCTAGCCATACCCTTACTGGGATTTGATAATATATGATAGATAGATGATAGATATAGATATATAAATACAGTGGTACCTCTACTTACGAACTTAATTCGTTCTATGACCAGGTTCTTAAATTAGAAAGGTTTGTAAGAAGAAGCAATTTTTCCCATAGGAATCAATGTAAAAGCAAATAATGTGTGTAATTGGGGAAACCACAGGGAAGGTGGTGGCTCTGTTTCCTCCCAGGAGATTCCTAAAGAGGCCACGGATGCTTCTCCCCACCTTTTCCGGCCCTGTTTCCTTCCAGGAGATTCCTAGAGAGGCTCCACGGAGGCTTCTCCCTGCCTTCCGGTTACAGTTTCGGAGGTTCGGGTTTGTAAGTGGAAAATGGTTCTTGAGAAGAGGCAAAAAAATCTTGGACACCCAGTTCTTATCTAGAAAAGTTTGTAAGTAGAGGTGTTTGTAGGTAGAGATACCACTCTATATAGATATACAACTGTTTGCTGCCAGAATCATGTTGAAATGGGCAACTACACAAACATAAATAAATAAATAAATCTTATGTAGAGGATATTTTTTGAAGATTAGTCATGTCTTTCAGCGTAACCATATCCTTATTTGTATTCAGGTTTTTAATTTTCTTTAAACTGCAAGCTAAGCCTTTCTTTGAATATGTCAATATTGATATTAAAATGACATTTAAATCCACCTTTCTGAAAACATTTTAAAACCCACCTTATTTGACTTATTTCTCCAGATGTCAAATGTGTAATTAAAGGGACCAAGTCCTTATTTTAACTACTGTTAGTATCAAACGCCTTCTTTTAATATTGCATGGCATAGTAGCTTAAAAATACAGTATTTTAATTTACCTAAAAGGACAGCCTAATAAAACAAAGACATTTCAAAACCGAAGCAGTAACGTTTTGCCTCCAAACCTCTTCTGGTCTGCAAAACTCCACCATCCATTTTATTTTGTTTATTTTAGATTCTTTTAATTAAGAAAAAAATAGGAATCTTGTGTATTGTAATGTATCAGCTTCAAGCATAATTTTAATTTTCATGGATGCTTCTTTAAGTGCTTGCTAGGATGTCAATTTCCAATGCATTTGCAATCTAAAAGTTGGGAACTGTGTGTTAATGATTTCCTACAATGAAGCCCTATAGTGTTGAATCTTTATATGTATAAGAAGGTGAGAAATAAAGCCAGCTTAAACTTTTTTCTGGGATTCAACCATTTCTCCATTTTGGCCACAGCACTGACATGAAGGTGGAGTTTGATAGATGACATCAAGTGTTTTTGCCTTTGTAAAGACGAATGGTTCTGTATTTGTGCTTGTACATCTTAGTTACATAGATAAACTACATTAATCTATGAAGTGTACTACCTGGTAGGTGAAACTTGTAGTTCTTGAGATCAATGACCAGCTTTAATTATTAAATTCCAAAGGAGATGAATGTATAGCTGTGGATGATAGGCACTCGTTCCATACACCCTTAAGAAGTACAGTCAGTACTAGAACCATGCATATATAGAATACACGGAATTTAGAATTAAATGTGTTGAACAACCTGATAAGCTAAAGTAAAAGTATCTATTTATAGATTATTTAATACCAGCCACCATCTTTAGTTTGCAGATGGTCAGTGGTTGAGCTTGTAGTCATGATTGAAAGCAATTTTCTTGTTCATACATGGTTATAATTGACCGTGCAAGATACTATGGAAACTTTTGGTCTATATGAACTTGGATTTCAAAACTGGCTAGGAGCCCTTTAGTATATGAGGGACCCAAATACTTTTTGAATTTGTGAAATGGCTTCTGTCATTTTACGGACCTGATTTACAATGTATTGTGCGCATGGGGATTTTGGAGAGTTATATATTGATATACTACAGGTGGAGTATGCATAGATTGGGTAGGATACAGTTTCATTGCCTATAATCAAAGCAGATTCTGTCTTTCTCATCAAACAAACTGTGTCAAGGGCTTTCTTACTGAGGTAATACTCTTTGTATTGTGGAAACCATTTCAAATCCCAGAGCACAGATTCAGTTTCACTTGTCTAAAACCTTGAAATTAGATATTCAGAAGTTTTAAAATTAGCTGTCTTTTCAGGGATGAATAGAAAGCAGGTCCTCATATTCTCAACTACATGATCAAGAGCCAAAGACTCCATAGCAGGGATTGATTAATTGATTTGACTTCTGTGCATTTGGTGTAAGTGAGATGGCACTTGGCAATCAGACATAAAAATGGAGTATACAGTACTCATCCATCGCATGACCTTTAACAGAAGCATGTGTCCAAAAACATCTCCAGAGATAGCTGTGTCAGTGCTTTAGCTGGATACGTGTGTGTTGGTTTTGACAATGAAGACAAATGAGTACCGGTATATAGCTGCTCATACTTTGCAGACGTTTCAGATTAATAAAGGACTGCCCTGCAACTTAAAAAGGCTTGGTGCAATGATTTCTGCAGAAGCAATGGTTTGTTTCAGCCTACCTGAAAGAGTTGGAAATGGCACAAATGGAATCCAGTTTTTAAAATCCCGTTTGATGCTTATAGCAGGAAAAATGTAGCTGGTTATTCAGGCTGCCCGACCCTTGAAGAGGCTTCTAAAAGAAAAAAGAGTTGCCCTCTTTCCTTCCTTCTACCACGGAGTGTGCAGATCAAAATCTGAAAGGGCTTGGAGAGAGCATTAACATCTTTTGGCTCCTAAATCTTTTGCCATCTTGCCTCCCTTTAGACTAGTCTTAATGTATGCCTCTTCCCATTGTACATATGCATGCTTATACTTTTCAGAGGTCTGATATTGTTCTATGTGCAATCTTTGTTTTATTGATCACATGTACTATTCTAATTTTCTGAGATGAGGGATTTGGGCTTTTCATGAGTTATACCCAATAATCATCACAATTATGACAAATCAGGGCTTGAACTTTCTTGCCTTACATATAATGAGTCTCTCATATATTACGTTTCACTTTTTAAGTTGTATTACTGAAATAAATGAAATTTTGCACGATATTCTAATTTTTAGAGTTTCAGGTGTATTCTCTTGTGACTTAAACACCCCAGCTCAGGTCCCTCGTCCTTTTTAAGAGGCTTCATTCTATTCAGGGTGGCTCCTTGAGTTAACTTTTAGTGAGGTGAAATATGATTTTGTAATATGAGCTAAAATGGTTAACATAATTTGGTTGCATTCATGGTCACAATACAAACTGATTTCTAATGCTAAACATGCCATTTTCAGTATCCAAATTATTATACTGATGGCTTTGTGAAAGATACCTTCTTCAGATAATAATGAATTTTGGGCAAATCCATAGAAGAATTGTTCAAAGCATGTTTAAGAAAACATTACAAATCTAATTTCTCAGTACAGTATGTTGATAAAGGTAGTCCTCGACTTACAACCACAATTGAGCCCAAAATTTATGTTGCTAGGTGAGAAATTTGTTAAGTGAGATTTGCTGCATTTTATGAGTGTCTTTGCCACATTTGTTAAGTGAATCATTGCAGTTGTTAAATTAGTAACCTGGTTGTTAAGTGAATCTGGTTTCCCCATTGACTTTGCTTGTCAGAAGGTTGCATAAAATCACATAACCCAGGAACACGGCAAGTGTCATAAATGTGAGTCAGTTGTAAAGCATCCACATGGAAATCACAGGACCACAGGATGCTGCAAAGAAACGGTCATAATTCACTTTTTTCAATATTGTTGTAACTTCACAGTTCACTAAGTGAACTGTTGTAAATCAAGGACCACCTGCAGTGTTTTTCCATGAGACGTATGGTATGTATGTTTTGTGATGGAAAACCCCCCATCTCTTTCTAGATTGTTTCTCTTTTGATGAACCTAGAAAGAGCTCTGGTGCCAGATATCTTTAGTAGCTCCTTCATATTTTTAAATAACTTATTCTGGAAAGAAGTGTTAACATTAGTCTTAAGGGCCAGGGTGAGAAGTCCAAATAAAATGTATACTCTAGGTTTATATTATCTGACTTGTTGAAATAAACCTTTCTAAGAGAAAAGTATGCAAGGGGGCTTGTTATGTAACGATAACTTCCCGAAAGCTCTTGAGACCTGATGTATGATCTGCTATTGGGATGATTTAAATAATTTAACAACATGGCGAGAGAGGAAGATGAAATATAACTACATAAGAGATGGACACTTTCTCATTGTGGTTTGCTTATTTACCATTTAGGGCTGGAGGGACAAAGACTGAAGGACGTTTGTCTTCAGAAACGCTGCTAGAGTTTGGAAAATAAATGGCTGGCAGGAGGGACAAAATGTCCTGCTCTGAGGCTGCCTTTGGAAGAAAGAGTTGTAGATGAACATTTAGCAGTATCTCTATTGTGTCTCTACTTAAAATATTAAAATTATGGGCAGGCAGTGACTGAGAGAAGAAAAACAAAGGCAGCTGGGGAACTGATAAGCTATAAAGGACAGGTATTTCCAGCTGGAATTAGAGTACCATTAATAACTTTCTCTGAAGTTCTCTAGGAGAGACATGATCTTGACGGTAATCTGCGTCTGGAAACATGAAAGTATAGCTAATACAGTGATCCCCTGCTCGTTGCGAGGGTTCCGTTCCAGGAGCCCCCGCAACGAGCGGGTTTTCGCGAAGTAGCGATGCGGAAGTAAAAACACCTTCTGCGCATGTGCAGATTGTGTTTTTATTCCCACAGCGCTAGCGAGGAGCCGAAGATTGGGGGCGGCACGGCTGTTTGCCGCCGGCATGGAGGGCTTCCTAGCAGCCCCCCAAACCGGGGTTGGAGGTCCGGGGGGCGCTGGCTCTCGCCGCTTTCGAGCTGAATCCGGGAGCGAATTCGCTCCTGGATTCAGCTCGAAAGCGGCGAGAACGAATGGCAAGGAACGCCTTTTCTACGCCGTTCATTCTCGCCGATTTTGAGCTGAATCCAGGGGCGAATTCGCTCCTGGATGCGGCTCGAAAGCGGCGAGAACGAATGGCAAGGAACGTCTTTTCTACGCCTTTCATTCTCGCCGATTTTGAGCTGAATCCAGGGGCGAATTCGCTCCTGGATGCGGCTCGAAAGCGGCGAGAACGAATGGCAAGGAACGCCTTTTCTACGCCGTTCATTCTCGCCGATTTTGAGCTGAATCCAGGGGCGAATTCGCTCCTGGATGCGGCTCGAAAGCGGCGAGAACGAATGGCAAGGAACGCCTTTTCTACGCCTTTCATTCTCGCCGATTTTGAGCTGAATCCAGGGGCGAATTCGCTCCTGGATGCGGCTCGAAAGCGGCGAGAACGAATGGCAAGGAACGCCTTTTCTACGCCTTTCATTCTCGCCGATTTTGAGCTGAATCCAGGGGCGAATTCGCTCCTGGATGCGGCTCGAAAGCGGCGAGAACGAATGGCAAGGAACGCCTTTTCTACGCCTTTCATTCTCGCCGATTTTGAGCTGAATCCAGGGGCGAATTCGCTCCTGGATGCGGCTCGAAAGCGGCGAGAACGAATGGCAAGGAACGCCTTTTCTACGCCTTTCATTCTCGCCGATTTTGAGCTGAATCCAGGAGTGAATTCGCTCCTGGATTCGGCTCGAAAGCGGCGAGAATGAACGGCGTGGGCGGGCGAAGGGCGGGCGGCAGCGAGGAGTTTGCGTGGGCGGTGGGGAAACTCCTCGCTGACGCCAGCAAGAGGGGGAAGACTCAGGGAAGCCGCCCAGCAGCTGATCTCCCGGTTGCCATCTACGCATGCGTGCCCACGGGCACGCATGCGTAGATGGTATTTTGACTTCCGGGTTGAAAAATAGCGAAGTACCCTGTTCGCAATGGTTGGGGACGCAATAAACGGGGGATCACTGTATACTATGGTGCATTCTGATGTTGAAAGGTCAGGCTATATTGGCTGTGTCTTTTGGCAACGCTGCATCCAAGAATAGAAGACTAATTGTAATAGTCTGAAATCCTTGGCATGAATGTGCTTAGACACAGTGTTTGCTCTTCTCTCACTCTCATCCTTTCCATCCATATATGGAGATGATATGGTCTAGTCCTGCGAGGTTATGATCACCCCTTGCATCAAGGCTAGGAATTAAAACTTGTGAGGACCCAAAAAGTCAACTGAGCACCCCAAGCTATAAAATCCAAAACTGAGCAATCCTACATCTCCGAAGCTGTTCACATTTTATGTTTTAATCATGCTGCATCGCTTATGTTGTGGAGTAATACTCTCATAATCTTTTGAGCAGACAAGCTGAATTTCAAAGCAGAGCAGAATCAAATGGATAAATGCTAAAAGCATTGATCAATATATAGATGAACTTTTTAATTTATTAATTCAAGTGAACTCTGGCTAAAAACTCATTATGAATACAAATTACAAATTGTATATAAACTGTAAAAGCACTGTTATTGCTCTTCTTGTTTCTGTTTGGATCTGTTTATATCTTTGACTTTTCTTCCATGGATTCGGTGTAGCATTTTTTCTTCATAATTTTCCAGTAAGGAAAGTATGAGAAATAGTAACTTGTCCAAGATTATTCCATGTATTTTACCAAATTTTGCATCTCAAATGTGAAAAAAAAAAATTATGTTTGTTCTTCATTTCTCCCCTCCCCCTTTTAAAGGAACAGAGTTTTGTATGCTGAAAAAAACAAAAAACAAATACACAATCACTTATTTGGATTTATTATTCTTATTTTTCAGACTGTCATTTTACTCTGGACATTCATCGTTCTCCATGTATTGCATGCTGTTTCTAGCAGTAAGTATACATATTTTTAGCAGCTGGTTATGATGTTTAAAAAGTTTGAGGTGGAAATATTTGCTGCCTCAGCAGAATTTCTTTTGGGCTGTTTATGCAAGGTACGCATTAAATAAAAGTGATATGGGGGTGGAATAGGAGTGTTTGGAATGCTGGTCAATACCTACCAGCAGACTTCCATTGAATGAACAGGCTGTTTTCAGGACAGATGAACAAGTAATCAGATTGGGGGGTAAATGTAGTTAGCATTCTGCCTTTTGTATATTTGGTCTTAAATAGACCTGGTAAATTAATTTGACCATTATGCTGGTAAGGTATCAATAGCAAAGGGAACATAGCCAAACTCAACAAAACTAAGGACTCATTAAAGTTGAATCTTGCCTAAGAAAAAAGTGCAAAGCACAGCAACTGGCAATACTTAAAACGATGCTGAGATGCACATCTTCACCCTAGAGCAGGGGTAGGGAACGTTGGCTCTTCTGTGACTTGTGGACTTCAACTCCCAGAATTCCTGAGCTAGCATGATTGGCTCAGGAATTCTGGGAGTTGAAGTCCACAAGTCATATAAGAGCCAACGTTCCCTACCCCTGCCCTAGAGGAAGTTGACCTTCTGATGGCAGTACAAGAGCCTAGTTGCAGTATTTTTGATGTGGAAGACATCCCTCTTTCTTTACCATTACAACACAGTTAAACCAATTCTAAAAGACAATTTGTGAAACCCCAATTGCCATTTGTCTGAATCCCAATTACTGTATTTATTTATTTATTTATTAGATTTGTATGCCGCCCCTCTCCGTATACTCGGGACGGCTCACAACAATAACAAGAACAATGTAAAAACAAATCTAATAATTTAAAAAACACTAAAAACCCCATTATTAAAAGCAAACACACACACAAACATTCCATGTATAAACTGTATAGGCCCGAGGGAGATGTGTCAGTTCCCCCATGCCTGACGGCAGAGATGGGTCTTAAGAACTTTACGAAAGGCAAGGAGGGTGGGGGCAGTTCTAATCTCCGGGGGGAGCTGGTTCCAGAGGGTCGGGGCCGACACACAGAAGGCTCTTCTCCTGGGTCCCGCCAAACGACATTGTTTAGTCGACGGGACCCGGAGAAGGCCAACTCTGTGGGACCTAACCGGTCGCTGGGATTCGTGCGGCAGAAGGCGGTCCCGGAGGTATTCTGGGTAGCATGTGTGAATGCTCAATTTTTTAAAAAAATCTTTTACATTGCATAGAAAGAATGTAATGTTTATATAGTATATCATTCAATTGAAAGTTTTAAAAACAAAGGTTAAAAACTAATATAAATCAATATAAAGTAAAAAAGAAAAAGAAATTGGAGAGAGCTAAAAGTACAAGAAAGGAAAAGGGGAAAAAAAAGATGTTTCAAATCTTCTTTACAGCAGTTACAGGCAGGGGTGGGCTACTGCCTGGAGGGGGGGGGAGAAAGCAGTAGGGTAGTGAAAATGGAGCTCCACCCCAGAGCACCCAATCTGCACTGAAAGATGTTGAAAGAAAATGCATAAGCCACACCCACAGTGTGGTAGTAAAACTTTGGTAGCCCTTCACTGGTTACAGGTATAATGGTAAATTTATCTTTTTCTACAGTTATACCGTGACTTCCTTCTTTCTCTGATCTATCATGTCTAATTATCAAAACAATAAATCATAAGTTCATTTTTTTTCTATTTTATGCAAAAAGTGCATCAGTTATTATCTTACATCAAAGAAGTCAGTTTTGGTTATCTCAGCTAATTCTAGCATCTTCATCAAACCTTTCCTTCATTATAGAGATTGCTGATATATTTATTCTCTTGAGTTTATGTTTTTCAGTATCCATATACAAACCTAAAATTGTCCATCAATTTTAGTAATTTCACTAATATATGGTATCTACCTCTCATGCCATCCCAAACAAATTATCTCTTGAACCTCCACCAGGAAAAAAAAGATGCCTGTATTTCTATGTCTTGCAACTTAAAAGTGAAATCAACTTCAGAAAGATTAATGACATCCCATGATTTTTATCTAATAGAGTAAACAGACAGAGGGTTTAAAATATGAAGCTGCCTCTTTTTTAATGTGTTACATGCACTTCCATATGAATGTGAAAAAGGGGTAGAGCTTCAGTTACATAGAGCTGTCATGGCTGCTACTTGACTATTTTTAATCACTTGCTTGAACACTTCTAGGTAGAAGTGGAGAACTATAATAGTTTTTTGTAGTGCTGAGCTGCTTTTTAAATCACATTCAGAGTAGCCCTAAACAAATTTTAGAGCAGTAATTGAAGCAAGACTACAGTATTCTTATTTTCAGTAAATAAGAATGTTCCTTTGGCCACTACAATGAACGGGCAAGAACACAATAAAATCTAATCATAAATCTTGAAAGTCAGCAATACAAAAGTAGATAAAAAAATAAACATTAAAAAATAGTCAATGAATCATTTTAAGCTGATGCTGAAAATAATTCGTTTAGTACTAGGCACTCATCCATGAGAAGAGCATTCTTGCCTCTTTTTATTATTCACAAATTTCTCATTTGCTTCAGTGGGTCAGAGTAACTGGCAAACCTAATTTGTATTTGTCTTGACATTGTTTTTTTCTTCAGTTTAGAGAAATTGCCCATTTGTTTTGAGGGATTCCTTCAATTTATAAAAGAAGGAGGGAGTGGTGCTCACATTTTTATTCCCTCAAACTAACATTTCCTAACCCGGCCTCTTGTTTTGATTAAACTGCCACTAGTCCTGACCATATGAAGGCATATAGCCAAACAAAGTTGCCTTGTTGGGCATGGTTGACATGTCACAAAGTATTCACTGCCTTGACTTATTTATATAATAAAGATGGGATTTAAGAAATCTGAAGAAATAAATTGAAAGTGAATTTTGGTTACAAGACGTCTAACCAATTTCTTTTTAATAAAAGCTGCACAGTTTGCCTTAGCTTCATGTTCTTAATTTACAATAAGAATATTGGACAGAAAGGATTCTTGACAATACATTATAAAGCACTAATGACATGTTGAACTTCATGGGGAAATGCTCTCCCCCTCCTTTCCTTGGGCATAGCATGAATTAGAACGGATGTTGAGAATGTCTGAGGAATTTCTCTGTAGGAACACTCTTAATTCTTCAATGAGTTGGTGGTATTCTTGAATGTTGCAACGAAGAGTTGGTTCGGTTGTGAAGCTCTTTCCTATTAAAGTGTCTTGCCTCTTGCAACATACAGAAGTGGGCTCCATTAAATAGTGCAGGATTTTCTCCACTGTCAGTCGGAGACATCTGCTAACCTGTTTCAAATGTTCTTTCCAAGCTGCTTCATCCTGGGGCTTGCACGCTTGGCTCCAGCTGTGAGTCTGTGCTGCTCGTGACTCTCCAGTTCCTCACATGTGGCATTACTCACAACTTGGATTAATCATCAGCAGACGCTTCAGACTCACAGCCTCTGGAGGACCAAAGGAATCTCACATATGTTAGTGTGACTGACTGCGCACACAAACAAAAATCCCCAAGCCAACCCCCAAAACTACAGTTGTGCAATCCAGCCACATTGACAACTAGATTGCAGTTCTGAATAAACTGTTGGCACTTCATATTCTCCTTATTCCGTCACAATGTTCATTTCAAATTCTGCCCTTTAAAACCCTCCAGAATGTAATAGGGTCCACATGCTTTTTGAACAAGGTTTTGTTTGGACTGGGCAGATCTTCAAACCTGCTGGTTACCTACCGTATTTTTCAGAGTATAAATTGCACCTTAGTTTTTTGAGATGAAAATAGGGAAAAGAATCTGCTTACCAGGTGTTCATCTGGCTGGCATCCTTAGTCTGGTCAGCTTCAGCACATTATTTTATTCCTTGGTTAGGGCTTTAGAAAAACTTTATTCGGAGAGAGTAACAATGAAAGAGCTTGCAAGCTAGTAAGAGCTGGGAACATCATTAGCACCTGGAAATAAACATTCAGAGCAAATAGAGCAATGGAAAAAACCCTGCAAAGACTTAGGGCTTGGAAAACATTCTTTGCAGAAAGTAACAATGAAAGAGCTTGCAAGCCGGTAAGAGCTGGGAACATTGTTAGCACCTGGTTAGGGCTGGAAAGAAACATTCGGAGCAAGTAAAGCAAAGAAAAACAAAACAAAACAGAAAACAACAAAGACAGGGTTTGGAAAACTTTTTTTTGCAGAGGGTATGGGTATGTTGTCATCTTGATAGGCTTCAGTGGTAACTAAGTGAATATTTTGCTAGGTAACTCTGTTATAAAATAGTTTGTGGGGCTTTTCCACAATGCTTTAAAAGTCCCTCTTATCATATCTTCCTTTTTATGAATAGCATATGCTGTTAACTTCTTTTCTCTTGAACTCTTAGAGATGACCTACTGTTATGCTGTCAGCTAAACTGACAATACTGTACAATACTCCCCCATTGTTAAAGGGCTGTTTGACCTGCAAAGCACAATGGAAAAACTCCTCATTTCTGGGCAAAATGTTGTTTGATGACAATTTTTCCTACTATTAATAATTAAAAATACCAATGTAAAGCCACTTCAAAGGAACTTTGGGTACATTTATTACAGATTAAAGGAAACATTGAGTCCTGATTAGTATTTTCTTTTTAAGGGCTGAGTGGATGGTACATTACTATTAGGTTTAACTCAGACTCACAGAATGCATCTTTGGTTTTCATCCACACTAGGGGAACCTCAACTGCTAACTGATCATTTGTTTCCATCCTTTTGCTTAGGGCCAGCAAGCTTAGAAATGCCTTGGCACTGTCTTCATGGCGGGCATCTTTCAAACTCCCACCTGGATTGATTGATTGACCGATGATTAACTAATATTAAGATCTGATTTTATACCATTAATTATTAATTTTATGAATTTTCTCTACTTCTATTTTTATATGTATTTATTGTGACACATTTTATTAGTGTTTTTAACTACTATTAATTTGATTCTTTTTTAATATTATTGGAGGGTCTTTTAATTAATGGATGATTGGAGTAGACATAATCTTGTGCATGGAGTGAATGATTGGTATGAGTGTGATGGTTGGGGTGGGTGGGAGTACGGTATGAATGAGAAAATTGGAAATAGTATGAATGATGGATTTGGCCCACCTGACGCCGGAGAGGCGGGAGGAGCGGGGGCACTAATCTCTGGGGTGAAAGAGGGTCAGAATATCCCGGTGTTGCTGGGGAGAGGCAGATATGGCGGGGGCCACAGAGTTATCCGTTCCAGGGGAACGAGGGATCGTTGCTTAATAACGATCCTTTGTTCTGGCTCTGTGAGCTCAACCTTGGGTACTGGTGATGAGTGTAATTCTGGCCCTGGGCTCAGGTTGCTGCTGCTTAATGCCAGGTCGGTGGTAAATAAAGCTCTCCTCATCCGGGATTTAATCCTGGATGAGGAGGCCGACCTGGCATGTATTACTGAAACCTGGCTGGGCCCAGAGGGGAGTTCCTCTCTCTGAAATTTGCCCAGCTGGATTTCAGATATGGCATCAACCTCGACCCCAGGGAAGGGGGGGGAGGAGTGGCTATTATAGCCAGGGAGAGCCTTTGCCTACGTAGACTCATAGAGATTTGCTCCAGAGATTGTGGATTGCGAGTCTCTCTTGATGAAGTTGGACTTAGGGGTTCAGGTGGGCTTGTTTCTCACGTACCTACCTCCCAGCTGCGTGTCAAAAGCCCTGCCTGTGCTGCTCGAGGAGGTAGCCGGGTTGGCGGTGGAGTTCCCCAGACTTATTGTCTTGGGGGACTTCAACCTGCCGTCACTCGGCGAAGCCTCTGGACTGGCACAGGAGTTCATGGCCACCATGACAGCCATGGACCTGACTCAAGTAATACAGGGTCCGACGCACGAGGGAGGGCACGCACCTGACATGGTATTCCTCTCTGAGCAATTGAGCAATGGTCTGAGACTAAGGGGCTTAGAAGTATTGCCTTTGTTATGGTCAGACCATTTTCTACTATGGCTTGACTTCCTGGCTCCAATCCTTCCCCGCAGGGAGGCGGAACCAATTAAGATGTTCCGCCCCAGACGCCTGATGGACCCAGAGGGCTTTCAGACGGCGCTTGGGGTTATTCCAGATGCACTCGTCCACAGTTCGGCGGAATCTCTTGCGGAAGCCTGGAACAAGGCTGCAGCGGAGGCTCTTGATCGGATTGCGCCTTTGCGACCTCTCCGTGGCGCTAGACCCCGTAGAGCTCCATGGTTCAACGAGGAGCTCCGGGAGTTGAAACACCAGAAGAGACGTCTAGAGAAGTGATGGAGGAAGAGTAAGTCTGAATCTGATTGAACACTTGTAAGAGCTTTTATTAAGACTTACAAAGTGGCGCTCAAGGCGGCAAGATGTGCGTAACATGCCGCCTTGATTGCATCAGCGGAATCCCGCCCGGCCGCTCTGTTTAGGGTGACCCGCTCCCTTCTTAATCATAGGGGAGTTGGGGAGCCCTTACAGAGTAGTGCCGAGGATTTTAACACGTTTTTCGCTGATAAAATCACTCAGATCCGGGCGGACCTCGACTCCAATTGGAAAACAGTCGGCTGACGAGTCAGTTGAGGTGACTGGGGCCCGTACTTGTTCATCTGTCTGGGAAGAGTTTGATCTGGTGACACCTGATGAAGTGGACAAGGCCATTGGAGCTGTGAGTTCCGCCACCTGTTTACTGGATCCGTGTCCCTCCTGGCTGTTTTCGGCCAGCAGGGAGGTGACACGGAGCTGGGTCCAGGAGATTATCAACGCTTCCTTGGGGAGGGGATCCTTCCCATCATCCTATAAAGAGGCGCTCGTGCGCCCCCTCCTCAAGAAGCCTTCCCTGGACCCAGCTGTACTTAATAACTACCGGCCAGTCTCCAACCTTCCCTTTACGGGGAAGGTTGTCGAGAAGGTGGTGGCACTCCAGCTCCAGCGATCCTTGGAAGAAGCCGATTATCTAGGTCCCCAGCAGTCGGGTTTCAGGCCCGGTTACAGCACGGAAACTGCTTTGCTCGCGTTGATGGATGATCTCTGGCGGGCCCAGGACAGGGGTTTATCCTCTGTCCTGGTGCTTCTTGACCTCTCAGCGGCTTTCGATACCATCGACCGGCTGGAGGGGTTGGGGGTGGGAGGCACTGTTCTCCAGTGGTTCTCCTCCTACCTCTCCGGTCGGTCGCAGTCGGTGTTAGTGGGGGGTCAGAGGTCGACTCCGAGGTCTCTCCCTTGTGGGGTGCCTCAGGGGTCGGTCCTCTCCCCCCTGCTATTTAATATCTACATGAAACCGCTGGGTGAGATCATCCAAGGGCATGGGGTGAAGTATCATCAGTACACTGATGATACCCAGCTCTACATTTCCACCCCATGTCCAGTCAACGAAGCAGTGGAAGTGATGTGCCGGTGTCTGGAGGCTGTTGGGGCCTGGATGGGTGTCAACAGACTCAAACTCAATCCGGATAAGACGGAGTGGCTGTGGGTTTTGCCTCCCAAGGACAATTCCATCTGTCCTTCCATTACCCTGGGGAGGAAATTATTGACCCCCTCGGAGAGGGTCCGCAACTTGGGCGTCCTCCTCGATCCACAGCTCACATTAGAGAACCATCTATCAGCTGTGGCGAGGAGGGCGTTTGCCCAGGTTCGCCTGGTGCACCAGTTGCGACCCTATCTGGACCGGGACTCACTGCTCACAGACACTCATGCCCTTATCACCTCGAGGTTCGACTACTGTAATGCTCTCTACATGGGGCTACCTTTGAAAAGTGTTCGGAAACTTCAGATCGTGCAGAATGCAGCTGCGAGAGCAGTCATGGGCCTACCTAGGTATGCCCATGTTTCACCAACACTCCGCAGTCTGCATTGCTTGCCGATCAACTTCCGGTCACAATTCAAAGTGTTGGTTATGACCTTTAAAGCCCTTCATGGCACTGGACCAGAATATCTCCGAGACCGCCTGCTGCCGCACAATCCCAGCGACCGATTAGGTCCCACAGAGTGGGCCTTCTCTGGGTCCCGTCAACTAAACAATGTCGGTTGGCGGGCCCCAGGGGAAGAGCCTTCTCTGTGGCGGCCCCGGCCCTCTGGAACCAACTCCCCCCAGAGATTAGAACTGCCCCTACTCTCCTTGCCTTTCGTAAGCTCCTTAAGACCCACCTGTGTCGTCAGGCATGGGGGAACTGAGACATCTCCCCCGGGCATATACAATTTATGAATGGTATGTGTGTATGTATGTGTGTTTAGAAAATGGGGTTTTTAAAATGTTTTTAGTAGAAATTTAGATTTGTTGTAAATTGTTTTTTCACTTTGTTGTGAGCCGCCCCGAGTCTGCGGAGAGGGGCGGCATACAAATCTAAATAAACAAACAAACAATAAACAAACCACTTAACCCCTTATACTCCCTGCAATTGGCAGCAATCCAAAAGCTTGCACAATATTCATGAAAAATCAATTGGAAACATCCCAATTATATAACTCTTGGTTCCCGTGTATTATTGATAGAATTATACAGAGCTGGGGTGGCGCAGCAGGCAGAGTGCTGTACTGCAGGCCAATGAAGCTGACTGTAGATCTGCAGGTCAGCAGTTCAGATCTCATCACCGGCTCAAGTGGGTAAAATGAGGACTCGGATTGTGGGGGCAATATGCTGGCTCTGTTAACAAGTGCTATTGCTAACATGTTGTAAGTTGCCCTGAGTCTAAGGAGAAGGGCGGCATAACAATCAAATAAATAAATAAATAATTATATGCCACTCCAATTTAAAGATTCTAAAGTATTAAATTATTAGCTACCCAAAACTTGCAATAATCTCAACCTTGAGATGCCTAATGGCATCCAAGTAACAGCTTTTTGAAAGATGGTGGAACTTGGTGTTTAGATGAATATAAGATTGTAATTACTTGTGCGGATAAAGGAAAGAAGATTACAGAATCTTTTTGGTTTAATATACGATATCTTGTGTAAATGTTAAAGAAAGACTTCTCGAAGCTTTGGATGAATTGGTAAATCTGTCATAAATTTATTTCATTTCCTCATTAATCACATTATTTTAACATCTGAAGAAGAGAGGCAGCAGCAAATGTTGTTTCTTCTTTATTTCTGCCGGGAGCCTGGCAAAACACTGAGCAACTTGGTGCCCCTAATATATGGAAATAAAAATCCATGAATAAACATTAAAGCCACCTTTCCTGTTTTGCCATCTCAGTTGTTCAGAGTCCTGCTTTATGAAACCATTCCTACTTCAGGGAGGTTCAAACACCACATTTTAATCATTCATTCATTTTTGACATATTGGCAAGTCGGATAAAATCCTACCAGCTACCACCTAGCTCACAGGCACTCAACCCGTTTTGTGTTCAAACCACAAGCTTCTAAACTACTGTCTTAAGGTTCCACCTTTTCTCCCACTCATAACCACATATACCACCTTCCCTCCTACAAGCGTGATGTCGCTCTGCCAACTACAGCAATTGCTTGTGTGTGGAAAGCATATTAGCCAAATAAAGCATTTTTCAATGTCTTCAGTGGAATTCCTAAACTGGAAAAAAGGATGAATGCCAGGACACTATTGCCAGCCTGCTTTTTTTAGACCACCAGAATAATTCTTGACTCTAGTTCCCATTGGAAATAAAATGGTTTACCTTAGTGTAACGGTCACAGACACAGAAAAGGTCTAGAGAAAATTGTTTGGCTTGGAGCACTACTGTGCAATTTTACTATGTTGAACTTCATTCCTGCCTTCGTGTCAAAACTCCCACATTCATCTTTGAAGAATATGCCTGCAGCATGTCTTAAACTTCAATCATACAAACATTTAAGAAAATCAGACCAAGTACAGCTTGAATCCAGGAAAAACTTACCTGGTTATTTAAAAATTGCTCCATATAGCATTAAACATCAATCTTTTTATAGCGGAATGACACAAATGAGTACCAAAAGGGTAATGTAATCACTACTTTCAGAAATCTAAGTCTGCATATGTGCATTCAAATAGATCTAGTGTTTCTAGCAGGCAGGTAGCTTTTTATGTTTATCTTTGGAAGCACATGAACTGCATGCGACTTGCAGTTCAGTTCATAACTTTACATGATTTGCTTCTGTCAGTATTTTTCATGCCCAGGACACTAAATAATTAATTGTTGAATAGTTATAGTATATGAGGATAAATTACTTGCCAACACCTTAGTGCTCCTCCCTTATGAATATTAAGGAACTAGGATCAGTTCTAGCCAAATATTCCTTGGGAAGAAGGAGCAGTTTTGTGACTATTCTGAAGACAAGTGGAAGCTCCTTCAGAAGATGCTACGTCTCAGTGATGGTGAACCTTTTCCCCCTCGGGTGCTGAAAGAGCATGTGCACATGTGTGAGTGCCCACACCCATAATTCAATGCCTGGGGATGGTGAAAACAGCTTCCACGCCCCCTGCAGCCCGGAAACGGCCTGTTTCCCAACTTCCAATGGGCCCAGTAGGCTCATGTTTCGTCCTCCCGAGTTTCCAAAGTCTTCCCTGAAACGGGGAGGATAAAAACATCCTCCCCCCCCCAAGAGGCTTTCAGAATGCCAAAAATGCCCTCCCAGAGCCCCTGGGCAAGCCAAAAATCACTTGGCCGGCACCCACATGCATGTTGGAGCTGAGCTAGGGTAACGGCTCGCATGCTAGCAGATATGGCTCCATGTGCCACCTGTCGCACCCGTGCCATAGGTTTGCCATCACTGCTATGTCTGGTTTTGGTTATATTACTGCTACTGTTTTGTGATTAATATTGTCATACTCTATTTACACACCTCAGAATATTTGTAAGGAAATGTTTTTTTCACAGTGACCGTCAAAGAAATAATTGTGGCATGGACTGGCTCCTTATTCAGAAAAGACAACCATAACAACATTTGTAACTTATTGAACACCATACCACCTTGAATTTAAAAATGGGCAACACTATACATACATATACAGGCCGCTAGAAAGGGTGTCTGTAAAAATGTTACGTACAATACTGAATATGGAGAAACAGCACTCAAGTTGTCTTTATGCTTATATTCGCAAGGTGATCTACCCGCCTTTTGGAATGCTGATACTATATCCATTACTATCCATTATATGATTGTATTTTCTTTAAAAAAATCAAACACTTTTGACAGATCTTCCATACTCTTGCTGAAAGTGCCTTTCTTGGTTTTAGCTTTATCTGCAGGCCAGAATGAGACATGACTGGGCAAGACTTTTGCGTCCTACAGTGCAGTTTGGACTTATCGCTTCATCCATTTACGTGGGCCTCTCCCGTGTCTCTGATTACAAACACCACTGGAGCGACGTATTGACTGGACTCATCCAGGGAGCAGTAGTAGCAACCCTTATCGTAAGTCTGTAACCATTTTTTCCCCTACCACCTGATCAATTCCATTTTCAAACAAGTTAATTTGACTTAAGCCTTTCTAGGGGTTTTTCCCCTTGAAATAAATCACAAACAGGCTTTCATTTATTTAAACCACCAGTTGTGTGTGGCATAGGTTCACTGCAATGGGGAAAAGATGACATAAAATTTTGCATTTGCCAATACTATACTGCTCAAAAAAATAAAGGGAACACTCAAATAACACATCCTAGATCTGAATGAATGAAATATTCTCATTGAATACTTTGTTCTGTTGAATGTGCGCAACAGCATGTGAAATTGTCAATCAGTGTTGCTTCCTAAGTGGACAGTTTGATTTCACAGAAGTTTGATTTACTTGGAGTTATATTGTGTTGTTTAAGTGTTCCCTTTGGGGTTTTTTTTGAGCAGTGTCTATTCACCAGTATTGTGGCAGCCTTTTGCCACATTTCAGTATCCCATTATCGCACATATTGGTCTTTCCCCGCACCTGCTCTGTAGATCAACTGTTGAGTGTCAGCCACCACTTCTAGAGAGAATCTTCCAGTTAGAGTGTGCACAGAAGGACAGTAACAATAATATAAGTTCTGTCCTATCTGCTGATGTGTAATACCAACTATTGTGTCCCTACAGGTTGTGTATGTCTCAGATTTCTTCAAGGAGAGAGGCCGTACATTTAAACAGGAGGAAGATTCACATACAACTCTACATGAGACGCCTACCAACGGAAATCACTATGGCAGTAATCACCAGCCATGATATGTGCAACAGCTATGATCCTGTGGAATCTCCTGCTATTTAAAAGGAAAATTTCACAAATAGTCCTTTTTTATGTATAAAAAACAAATAAATGCCTTTTGAAGGGACTGCTGCTGCTATACCTCATAAGTGCTCACTTTACATGTATATAGTTAACAACAATGTATCTAAAAACCTCAAATTTCTATTGGTTCAAGCTTATGCTTTATAAACACAATATCCTGACTTTTTTTTTAATTAAAATAATGTATATAATACTTATTACAAACAACAATGGAATACATTCAAAATAAGAATCTGTCTTGCTTGGAAAGAGGAAGCACTGGTCATTTTAGTGGCTCTTTCTTGTAGTAACTGCTGCAGAATGAAGCCTGTTCAGACACCACACATTCTTCCTATAGGTAAAGACTTGCAGCAAACACAATGTCTCTCTTGATTTTTGTAATTGCTGTTGAGAATTAAAAAAAGAAAAGAATGTATCCAACATTAATGACATAGTTATAGTCAGATGCTACCTGCTCATGCTAATACGATGGAACTAAAATCCAGTGCTGAATTTTCAAGATATTGTACAGCTATTTTGACTATGGGGAAACATTAGCAGACTCCTAGATAACTCCCCTTTTCTACACAAATCAAACTCTGCAACAAGCAGATTATAATGAGCTGGGGTGGCACAGCAGGTAGAGTGCTCTACTGCAGGCCACTGAAGCTGGCTGTAGGTCTATAGGACAGCGGGTCAAATCTTATCACCGGCTCAAGGTTGACTCAGCTTTCTATCCTTCCCAGGTGGGTAAAATGAGGACCCGGACTGTGGGGGCAATATGCCGGCTCTGTTAACAAGTGCTATTGCTAACATGTTGTGAGCTGCCCTGAGTCTAAGGAGAAGGGAGGCATAAAAATCAAATAATAATAAACAAACAAATAAATAAAGGCATGTTCAGTTCAAATTGAATACTTGGGCTTGGGGGCCAAGCAATTTTAAACAGGTTGTAAATATATTCTATATTTTAAGACGCATGTATTTATGTAATATTGTACATACAAACCTTCTGCAAATTTGTTTTCCAGTTCTGTATTTCCAATGGCCTTTGCTGCTTGGCACATCTGTCTAAGCAATTCTTCTAACCTCCTCATACATCGAATGATGCTACCTGAATGAGGAAATGTACATAGACAGAAAACGATAGATTCATGTTAAAAGTCATTTTCTACAAAGAAATGAGCCCTTTCTATGAAGCAGGACTGTTGCCTCTAATATGGAGTTTTTGGGTGGAGCTGTATATAAAATCAAGCTCATTCATTCAATTTTCTTCTGCTGAAGCAAAAAGAACACAATTTTTTAAAAAATGGCTCTGATATCCAGAGATTATTTCTTTTATGTAGGACAGGCTCTGGTTACCCATTCCTGAAATTTATGTTTAACAAGGGGTCTACTTTGTGGTCTTTGAGGCATTCCAAGATATCCCCCACCCTCTCTGCTTCGGGAACAGCATACGAGAGACTTCGTGTATTATATCTTGGCCTTAGCATATGCCATAAATTTATTGTAAAAGCAGGTTATTTAAAACAAAGAACCCAGAATATAGCTATCCTCCTTCCTGTATATTTTCAGATTTTGCATTGACACCTATGAAACACTCTTGTTTCAAACATTCTGGGAAGCAGGAATGAAAAGAGCTGGAACTGGAAAAGTAGCCTAGGGAGTATAGATTAAGGCAGGGAACAGATTTTTTTTGCTATTGATGACAGTTTGAAGAAATGAGGCCCACATAACGAACAATTTCATCTATTTGAAAGATTAAATTTGATTGCCTTATTGCAAATCTAGCAACTCTTTTAAAAAGTCATCTGGAGCCTGTTATCAAAAGGAAATAAACCTGAGCCACAAGAGCTTGACCTGCTGTTTAAGCAAACTTATTCTGAGAAAGAATAATTTTTATATCAAAGGATATAAAAATAAGGGGTATAAAGAAGATATTGACATCAAGGGAACCGTCCTTGTCATATAGAAAAAGTGTTACATCAAATCAGGCAACAAATAAATTCCATTTGCCAAGAATCTGCCGCTTGTATTTTCCCACTTTCTCTACAAATTGACAATATGTCACTAAAACTTTACTTCAATGTACTTTGCTGTGACAGAGAAAAGTGCCTTTCAGTATTACTGTTCACTTTTGGAAGCATTTCTGTTTGCTTATCTGATGTATGGAAATAAATATTTGCAATTTACATGGAGTTAACAAAAAACAAGTTATGCTGGTATTGTCAGTGCCTTGTCTATGTTTTATATAATTTTCTACCTTAACAGTGGATATTGCTATTGTGGGCACCTTAACCGAATTTATTCATCCCATTCTGCCTAGTATTGAACCACAACACTACTAGCTCATTGTGCAACTCTGGTCTCTCATTTTAAAAATTGTCAATTTGCTTACTGGAAAACCTTTTATCGCATGGGGAATGAAAGAGGAAATTTTTATATCACATTTATAAATGCAACTGTTGCCTGGCTGTTTCACTGCAATCAATAAAATACATACCTAACAAAGGTAACTTCAGGCCTCCTTTATTTTACGTTCCTGGGACCCCTGATCCTTGTATCTCAATAAATGGCATAGTAGAAGACGGACATAATGAAAGATTTACTTATATCTAATCTCATTTTCCCCTGATTTATAAAGGGTGTAGATGCTAACAATCTCATTATAAGAAATTATTTTTTTCCTTGGAATAATGATTTAAACAGCTCACAAAATCTTTTGAATCTGCAAAAATTTAGGGACCCTTTAGTATTTTAAGGAAATACAGTGGCACCTCTACTTAAGAACTTAAGAACCTGGTCATGGAACGAATTAAGTAGAAAAGTTTGAAAGTAGAATCAATGTAAAAGCAAATAATGCATGCAAACCCATTAGGAAAGAAATAAAGCTTGGAATTTGGGTGGGAGCAGGAGGACACTGCAGAGGAAAGAAGGTGAGGTGAGGGGAATCAAAAAAATCCAAAACTTTAAGGCTTTTAAAAAAAAGAGGGACTCTGAGGCAGCGAGGAGGAGCAGGTGCTTCCCATACACCCAATGTGAGGCTGCCTCCCATATACTGCCAGAGAGAAATCCAGGCGGGCGAGAGGGGGGAACCTGACTCCTTTGACTGAAAGGCGGCTGCTACTGCTGCTACCTGCTTACTCTTCCTTCCCATGCTGAAGGGCTCCCCTCTTCTCACGGTTGCTCGCTTTGTAGCCGGCGCCTTTCCTTCACTGTGGTGACTCCTCGGTTTGGCTGAAGCCGAGTTGATCCGGCTGAAGTGAAGCACGCCCTTTTGCCTTTCCTCGCCCAGACACTCCGGGAGGCAACCTCACACCAGGTGTATGGGTGGCAGCATGAGGGCGTCACCACAGTGAAGTGTTTTATTCCCTCTCCAAGTGCCCAGAGAAAGGAAAACGCTCCATTCGCTCTGGACTGCCAAAGCCTCCTTAAGCGCCACCAAAAGGCTCCTCTGGCAGCCCAGAAAAGCCCGAGATAGCTGGGATTAAAGGGAAAATGACAGGAAACTGGACGGGCCTTCGTACCGCTCTCAAATTTCCTGTTTCTTATCTAGAAAAGTTCTTAAGTAGAGGCGTACTGTACTCTAATTCTCAAAAATTAAGTTTTTATAACTTTTGTTTGTTAGTAAAGTAAAGATTCACTATATAAAAAACCCGTCAACTTGGGAAAAGGGGCTTCAAACAAGTACATGTACAAGAAAGGAAGAAATCCTTTGGTACATTTATATTTACACCAAGTTTCAACCCACAGTCAGAGAATTTCTTTCTAAGTCACATTTACCAAATACATAGAACTTGTCCGCCCGTTGTTTATCACGTTGCAACCTTTGAATTTTGCAGTGATTTTGGCAAAGAAACCCTTTGACATTTACTCTGGCTTTCAAAGTAACTGTTGTCACAGCAAACAATATGTTCAATATTTGCTAATGTCGGGGAAGGGGTTGGGGAAAAGTAAAGAATATCTAGTTTTTATACAACCAACAAGGTTTGAAAAGCTAAATGGTCAATACTGCAGTTTGTTTATACATTCAATTTACATTCTGCTTTTCTAGGGAGTATTTAATTTAACAATTTAAAAAAATGTTTCAAACCAAATATTACTACTGTCTATTTATCCTGCAGTACATCCACTTACGTCCAGTATAAATACTTCTAAAGTTGAATGAAGGATGCAGTACATGCGGTATTACATATTTCTCACAACTCTGATTTAGAACCCTTGAGCAGAAATTTCAATGGAAGCCCTGAAAGATTTTTAATTCCAATCATTCTATTGGATTCCTCTATTATTGGCAATTTCCCCTCTATTCCTACCAGAAACTACTGTTTGCTGGGTGTATTCAGATACAAATGTCATAACATAGTTGTTTTTTTTTAAAGAAAATGCCTATGAAAAATTGTAATGGGATTGGGAAAAGAAAAACTAATTAGGTATTTTTCAATGTTTGTGAAAACCAACAGGAACTGGGGAAAAAGGCAGAATAATGTATCAATTACTAGGACACAATGCTGTGTTATCTTATCCTTTGTTGGGCATTCTTTCTTTCTTATGAATTTACCAATGTGAAAAAGACACAGTATAAGCACGATTATACAACCTAAGATATTTGATTCTTTAACTCCAGTAACAAAATAAACATACACACCTTCAAAGACATCTGTCATTTTACATATATGAGCAAACGTAGCTCCATTGGCCCACGTGTATACCACATCCATCAGGTTTGGTCTGAACAAACTGAGATAGTTTTCCTCATCAACGTTCAATTTAGCTTCTGCTGAAACTTTGGCAATCCTTTTCGCACATTCCTGAAAAAGGGAAAAACCATTTTATTTAAACCAACAAATCAAACACAAAATAATTGTCCTTAAGCACACATCAGTTTCATTGAAGAAGAGGTAAAATTTATCTCTTACCCATTTTTGGTATGTTCTAAATGAAATAATTATTTGAATATACAGAGATACCTTGTCTTACAAACTTAATTGGTTCTGGGACGAGGTTCTTAAGGTGAAAAGTTTGTAAGACGAAACAGAAGGAAAAGGGACATGATCGAAACATTTAAATATGTTAAAAGGTTAAATAGGGTTCAGGATGGAAGTGTTTTTAATAGGAAAGTGAACACAAGAACAAGGGGACACAATCTGAAGTTAGTTGGGGGAAAGATCAAAGGCAACATGAGAAAATATTATTTTACTGAAAGAGTAGTAGATCCTTGGAACAAACTTCCAGCAGACGTGGTTGGTAAATCCACAGTAACCAAATTTAAACATGCCTGGGATAAACATATATCCATTGTAAGATAAAATACAGGAAATAGTATAAGGGCAGACTAGATGGACCATGAGGTCTTTTTCTGCCGTCAGTCTTCTATGTTTCTATGTTTCCCATAGGAATCAATGGAAAAGCGATTAATGTGTGCAAGCCCAAAATTCACCCCTTTTGCGCTGTTTTTGCGCTGCTGGGATTCCCCTGAAGCTCCCCTCCATGGGAAACCCCACCTCTGGACTTCTCTGTGTTTTTGCGATGCTGCAGGGGAATCGCAGCATCACAAAAACGAGTGCTTCGCTGGCAACGAAAGTCCGGAGGTGGGGTTTCCCAGCGAAGGGAGCATCAGTGAAATCGCAGCATCACAAAAACACCAAAGTCCTCAAAACCCCACCTCCGGACCTCTGTGTTTTTGCACTGCTGGGATTCCTTTGAGGCTCCCCTCGCTGGGAAACCCCACCTCCGGACTTCCATTGCCAGCGAAGTGCCCGTTTTTGCATTGCTTGGATTCCCCTGCAGCATCACAAAAACACGGAAGTCCGGAGGTGGGGTTTCCCAGCAGCGGCGGTGGGTTTGTAAGGTGAAAATAGTTTGTAAGATGAGGCAAAAAAATCTTAAACTCTGGGTTTGTATCTCAAAAAGTTTGTATGATGAGGCGTTTGTAAGATGAGGTATCACTGTAATTACTTTGTCTAAAAATGGCTTCTGCTTCACAGTAGAAAATCTGTACGTTAGCACATGCTAAAGAAAAGCTCACATTAATAGGATAAAATTGGGATTTCCAAATGATGCCCCTTGAATCATCAATCAGACTGTACATTCTTGTTCCTGCCTTTTTCCTTCATATTTTTAAAGCAAAATAGAAAAGAATAGAATAGAAATATAGAATAGAATTTTATTGGCCAAGTGTGATTGGACACACAAGGCATTTGTCTTGGTGCATATGCTCTCAACATACATAAAATAAAATATACATTTGTCAAGAATCATGTGGTACAACACTTAATGATTGTCATAGGGGTCAAATAAGCAATGAAGAAACAATCAATATTAATAAAAATTTTAGGATACAAGCAACAAGTTACAGTCATACAGTCCTAAGTGGGAGGAAAAGGATGATAGGAATGATGAGAAAAAAACTAGTAGAAATAGAAGTGTGGATTTAGTAAAAAGTTTGAAGTGTTGAGAGAATTATTTGTTTAGTAGAGTGATGGCGTTCAGGAAAAAACTGTTCTTGTATATACTTGTCTTGGTGTGCAGTGCTCTGTAGCGACGATTTGAGGGTAGGAGTTTGCCGATTTCTAGCATTATCTTAAACTTAAAAAATATTTCTGCATCTCAGACACTCTTAAGAAAATAAAAATGAATTCAAGGAACACATTGAGAGACATAACATAGGGCAGTGATGGTGAACCTATGGCACATGTGCTATCTGTGGCATGCTGAGCCATATCTGCTGGCTATTGCGCTAGCTGAGCTCCAGCACATACTTTAAGACAGAGATTGGACTTTAAAAGTTATTATTATTGAAGCCATAAAGTAGACAAATTAGTATACTGTATAGGCTTCTAAAGTAACAGATTTTTCTCATTAGAAAAATAAACTTGCCAATTTACATTTAAGCTTTCAACCTGAATTATATAGTACATTTTATTCTAAACAAAAACTCCGTGTTAGATCAATTTATGCAGAGAATGAACTGAAAAACATTTACCTGCATTTGTCGGAGGGGACCTGCTAACAGATCTGTTAGATTGGGCATTTCACTAGACTGAAAAAAAGGGAACACATCAGCAACTTCTATATATTCTACTTATTGAAATTTCAGGTAACCACCATACAAAATCTTAGTGGAATCAAAAACACTTCACATACTGTGATCATCACTCTTAATATCTTTATAAAGCTTCTTTGCCAATACTGAACATAGAATATTGTATGAGCCTCCTGGATTTTTCACCCAGTAAAGTATTATTTCCAGTGTTTTACTACACCTCATTTTGGAACAAATGAAAAGTTAACATTACTATTACAGCTGGGTTACAAATTTCATCTCTAACATATGCTCTTTAATCAAAATTAATTTCGTTCTCTTGACTTTTCTTGCAGAATTCTTTCAACCTATATTAAGTGGTCACTTCCTCTCTTCCAATGGAGAAAGAATGGTCAAGAGTTTTTTAGAGAGTTGAAGAGACTCTCGCCAGCCCTCACCCCCAAGTCATTTCCTTTTCTTCCCCTCCCATCACTGTATTTACTTAAGAAATCTCTATAGGAATTTACTCCATGCATCTGATGAAGTGAGCCATGAAGGTGCCTGTGTTCATTTCTTTGGCATTATAGTGTATGCAAGTTCAATTGCAGACTCTGGGTGGCTCATTAGAAAAACCCATCATCATAAAAATACCATGAAACCAAAATAATAAAAATACACAATAAATGGCCCATAATCATAATAAAAAACAGTCATCATGACATCACTCTCTTATGAGTTATCTACAGCAGTGTTTCCCAACCTTGGCAACTTGGAGATATTTGGAGTTCAACTCCCAGAATCCCCCAGCCAGCAAATGCAATGTAACACATTGGCATGGATACCTCTATGGAAAAAATAACTTACATTTTCTTGAAATACAAAGCAGCTTAATAAAGCAGTAGCTTGTTCTGCATCTAAGTCATTGAAAAGTCCATTGAACATCATTTCTGTCAGCAACAGTTCGTCTGCACTAGAAGAGATTCAATTAATGGCAGCGTTAGTAATTTATATGTTTAAAATCAATATTTAAAAAGTCACTATGCCTTCCTCCCAACACAGATAGAGAAAAAAGTCATTTTAGAGTTTAGATGTCAGAGAAAGAAATTTCTCCAGGAGAAAAAGGTTAATGAGACAATGTTTTTTAAACAAAGAAGTGAACTTGTTTTGTTGGTGATTTAGTTAAAATAGCCATATGTGTTTTGACTAAACAAACTAAACAATCTTGGCTTAGGTAAGGGAGATAAAGGAGATAAGAGCTACTTCTAGTGTACTAAGAGCTGAGTAAGCTTTGGGGAAACTGCTGACTCCAAACACTTACTACTTCTGAAGCATTACCTATTGACCCAGCTATAGCTTCACCTAGTGCAGTGATGGCTAATCTTTTCCCCCTTGGGTGCCAAAAAAGCATGTTTGCGCACGACAGCATGTGCATGCATGCCATTGTCCTGATGCAGTGCTGCCCCGCAGGTCCTCTCCACGCATGTGGGCGACCACCATGCTACACCTGCCCCTCACGCATGCACAGGCAACCCCACACCCCAGCCTGTTTTGGTGCTAGCAGGCCTCCCTGAAGCCTCCTGGGACCAGAAACAGGAAGAGGGGGCGCTGCAGCCTCCCACACCCCGTATATAGTCCCACGATACTTCAGGGTGGCCTGCTAGCACCAAAATTTGGGGGGGGGGGAGGTGAAGCCTGATCTACCCAATTTCCCCAGCACACACTAGTTTCTCCTGGATTCCTCCCTCTAGTGCCTTCTCCGGTCCATTCCAATATCTTTCCCCAGTGCGCTCTAGTTTCTCCTGGATTTCTCTCTCTAGTGCAGTGGTTCTCAACCTTTCTAATGCCGCAACCCCTTAATACAGTTCCTCTTGTTGTGGTGACCCCCAACCATAAGTCTAGCGCTAATTTTCCCAACAGAGCTTTAAGCTGATTGGCAGGAAGGTCAGAGGGACACCCCCAATGTAAACGCCTGATTGGTTGGATTGTAAAAATACGTTCCAAGGCGCCAGAATAGAAGCTTTAGTTCCTAACACCGTGGGAAATTTGTCTTTTCTCAGGGTCTTAGGCGACCCCTGTGAAATGGTCATTCGACCCCCAAAGGGGTCCTGACCCCTAGCTCTAGTGCCTTCTCCGATTCATTCCAATTTTTTTCCTCAGTGCGCGCTAGTTTCTCCTGGATTCCTTTCTCTTGCGCCTTCTCCGATCTATCCCAATTTCTTTCCTCAGCGCATGCTAGTTTCTCTTGGATTCCTCCCTCCTGTGCCTTCTCCGATTAATCCCAATTTCTTTCCTCAGCGCATGCTAGTTTCTCTGGATTCCTCCCTCCTGTGCCTTCTCCCATTCATTCCATTTCCCCCCCCTCAGTGCATGCTAGTTTCTCCTGGATTCCTCCCTCCTGTGCCTTCTCTGATTAATACCAATTTCTTTCCTCAGCTCATGCTAATTTCTCATGAATTCCTCCCTCCTGTGCCTTCTCCGATCTATCCCAATTTCTTTCCTCAGCTCATGCTAATTTCTCATGGATTCCTCCCTCCTGTGCCTTCTCCAATCTATCCCAATTTTTTTCCTCAGTGCGTGCTAGTTTCTCTGGATTCCTCCCTCTTGTGCCTTCTCCGATCTATCCCAATTTCTTTCCTCAGTGCGCGCTAGTTTCTCTGGATTCCTCCCTCTCGTGCCTTCTCCGATCTATCCCAATTTCTTTCCTCAGTGCGCGCTAGTTTCTCTGGATTCCTCCCTCTCGTGCCTTCTCCGATCTATCCCAATTTCTTTCCTCAGTGCGCGCTAGCTTCTCTGGATTCCTCCCTCTCGTGCCTTCTCCGATCTATCCCAATTTCTTTCCTCAGTGCGCGCTAGTTTCTCTGGATTCCTCCCTCTCGTGCCTTCTCCGATCTATCCCAATTTCTTTCCTCAGCGCAGCACGGGAAATGTCCTGCCCCACACATGCCCTGCTGAGACTCAAAGACCAGCTGTCCGATAGGAGGCGGTGCATGCGCAGTGGAGCTGGGGTGGGCAACGGCTGGCATGCCTGCAGAGGGCTGTTACCCTCTGGTACAAGTGGAAACTAGTGCTAGTGGAAACAGGTGTGGCAATTTCCAGTAATTCAACAACAGTTATAGTAAACTGTCCAGAGTCACTTGGCTACAGAAATTTAATAAATTTATACTTCCTCCACATAATAATTGAAATATTGCTCATCCTTGCCTTGTTTTACCCCAATCTTATATTAAATAGTATGCAGTAATGCCCAGAATATCCCACAACTCAAAATATGAATCCCAGCGACCAGTTAGGTCCCACAGAGTTGGCCTTCTCCAGGTCCCATTGACTAAACAATGTAGTTTGGCGGGACCCAGGGGAAGAGCCTTCTCTGTGGCGACCCCGACCCTCTGGAACCAGCTCCCCCCAGGGATCAGAATTGCCCCCAACCTTCTTGCCTTTCGTAAGCTCCTTAAAACTCACCTCTGTCATCAGGCATGGGGGAATTGAGATATTCCTTTTCCCCAGGCCTATACAATTTATGCATGGTATATGTTTGTGTGTATGTTTGGTTTTTTAATAAGGGTTTTTAGTTATTTTAAATATTAGATTTGTCATATGCTGTTTTATTGTTATTGTTAGTCGCCCCGAGTCTACGGAGAGGGGTGGTATACAAATCAAATCAAATAAAAAAATAAATATTTTATATTAGGGAATTATTTGCATTTACAATATTTGCTGCATAAATTAAGATGGGAATTTAACAGTTGAACCTCCATGAATTATTTAGGATAGGGTTAAAAATTAAGTTTAGAATGAGCTTAGGAATTCTGATGCACAGAAGAATATGCATCAGAAGAATCTATGACTGTTTTTGCATATGCAGAAGAATCTATGACTGTCTTTGTGCAAAAGCTCTGGTCTTTCATATCAAAAACCATTTTTGAAAATTGTTTCAAATGCAGCATGTTAATTGGCAGAGGACAGAGGATATATAGTCTGTTTGAGCAATACAATTTAATGTCCTATTGGGCTCACAAAACTCACTGTGCAGTCCTTTTGAACTCCACTATTATTTAACAAACAAATATATCTGTATGAATAAGAGGTTCTTGTAAACAGTAGAGTAACATAGAAAACAGGCACAAAGGCAAAAAAGAGAAATAATTTCAGAACAACGCAACTGTCCATTTGTTGATTCTCTTACATCATCTTACCTGCTGATTTCGCAAGCAACTCGTCCTTTCATCTCTATGACATCTGAAGAGGTTGCGAAGCCCAATCTTCTAAGAACACGTTTACGACATTTGAGCTCATCCATTTGCAAAACAGTCCTTGCTTTTTTCAATTCCCGTTTAGCTGCTTTTATGTCTACAGCAATCTAAGTTCACATGGACATTTTAACAGAAATAAGAAACGAAGACAATTTTATAATGCCATTTTGATCTCCACAATCATCATAGGCCACATTAATACCTGTAAACCCAGGGTTTTATATATAAGAAGGCAGAAGTCAAATATTTCATTGAATTACATGGCCAAAATGGATTTGAATGAACATAGCTAATTGATAATATTGCTTCGAAGATTTATAGTCAGAAAATAAACCGATCTGTTAGAGACAGTCAAGAAATATCATACCAAAATGGCTCAAGACACACACTTTTTTTTTTTAAATCTCTTTATTAATTTTTCTTATGTCATTCCCATCACATATTATTTTGAATTACAGATTATACATATTCTCAGTTAACATTCTGACAGTAAGTTTTGACCGGTTTCCTTTCATTATATACATTGTATTTTATATTTTTAAATTCTAAAATCTATTACGTTCATTAATTATACACGGTAACTGTAGGTCGTTTCAATTGTACTGTTGTTTCATATTATGTTGCTTTTATGTTCTCTTTTGAACCCATTCGTGCCATTTTTGCCATGTTCTTTTTGATTCTATTAATTTATTTCCCTTAATTGAGTTCGTGAATTCGTCCATCTCTACACATGCATATATCTTATCTATAATTAAATCTTCCGTTGGTATCTGATCACTTTTCCAGAGTTGTGCTATCGCAATTCTCGTGGCGGTGTTAATATGTGTTGTGAGGAGCATTGTTTGTTTTGAATAATGTTTTCTCCAAACTCCTAAAAGCATAGCTTCCGGTGTGAGTTCTATTTCCTCTTTCGTAATCTCTGTGAGCCAAGTATGAATTATTGTCCAAATTTTTTGTATCAAGGGGCAGGACCACCACATATGGAAAAACGTACCTCTTTCCTTTTTACACTTCCAACACGAGTCTGATAATGTTGGGTGGATCTTTGCTAATCTCGCCGGTGGGAGGTACCATCTGTAGAATAATTTGTAATAGTTTTCCTTATATGCTGCCGAAAGGGTTATTTTGGATATTGTGGTCCATGTTCTTTCCCAGTCGGCAATATGGATGGCGTGTTGCAGATTTTTTTCCCACGCTATCATTGGTGTTTTGGTCGTATCTTTTATTCTTTCCTGTTCTAAAAGTATTTGGTATATTCTGCTTATTTGTTTGTTTTCATTTCCTATCAGAATCTTATCTAATGGGTTCATAGATTTTTGAATACCGGGTGTTTGATTGTCTTTTTTAAATCTGGATTCTATTTGGGCGTATGTCCACCAATCCATTTTATGATTTAATCTTTCCAGTTCTTGTCTAGATTTGAGTTCCCCGTTTGGGTGTAATATGTCTCTGTACTGGATGGTTTTGGCTATGTCGATCAAATTTGGGTAGATGATGGCTTCCATAGTAGAAAGCCATCTTGGAATTTTGTCGTAGTGTTTTTAATTTCGTACCAGGTTTTTAGTAGTGATTTACGGATCAAGTGCCTGTCAAATATAGTTTGTTTTTGCAATTTATCTTTCCATAAATGTGCATGCCAGCCTGTTTGTAAGTCATGACCTTCTAATACAAGTATTCTCTTATTTTTTAAGTTAATCCACTCTTTTATCCAAATTAGGCTTGCCGCTTTGTAGTATAATTTTAGATCCGGGAGCCCCAGGCCTCCTCTAATTCTATTATCTTGGAGATACACATATTTTATTCTTGGCCTTTTGTTTTGCCAGATGAATTTGGAGATGATTTTATTGATTTCTTTGAAAAAATTTGGTTCCAAGTTAATCGGAGCTGTCTGAAAAAGATATAAAAATTTGGGAAGAATATCCATTTTTATTACAGATATTCTGCCTAACATTGATATTTGTAGGTCTTTCCATTTCTCTAAATTTTTTTTGGTATCTTGCAATAATTTGTCATAATTGTCTTTTTTAAGTGTAATTGTTTTGTTTGTTAATATTAATCCTAAGTACTTCATTTTTTTTGTAGTTTGGAGTTTAGTAGTTTCTTCTAATTTCCTAATTTGTCGTATACTCATGTTTTTTGTCATTAACATTGTTTTCTGTTTATTTATTTTTAGACCTGCAAATTCCCCAAAATTTTCAATTTCTTTGATTAGCTCTGGGCCAGAGCTGGTTGGTTCTTCTAAAAAGAACACCATGTCGTCCGCATATGCCTGTAATTTATATTCTTCTTTTTTAATTTTAATTCCTTGTATATTTTTATTATTTCTTATTTTATTTAGTAGTAGTTCCTGTGTCAGTATAAATAATAAGGGTGACATTGGGCAGCCTTGGCGGACTCCTTTTTCTATCAAAATTGGTTTTGTAGTGTCTCCATTTATTATTGCTCTGGCCTTTTGGGTGGTATATATATTTTTGATAATGTTTTCAAATCTGTTACCTAATTTTAATTCTCTAATTAACTCATTTAAGTATTGCCAATTAACATTATCAAATACCTTCTGGGCATCCAGGAAGACAAGAGCTATTTGTTTTCCTGGATGGGCTTCACCATATTCTAAGACGTCTAAAACTGTCCTGGTGCAGTTGAAAATTTGTCTGGAGGGTAGAAAACCATTTTGGTCTGTGTTGATGATTTTATTTAATATTTCTTTTATTCTGTCTGCTAAGATTACCATAAAGATCTTATAATCCGCGTTGAGCAGAGAAATTGGTCTGTAGTTTTTTATTTTCTGTTTGTCTAACCCCTCCTTTGGTATCATCGTTATGTATGATTCTCTCCAGGATTCTGGAATTTTTGCTTGTTCCAATATTTCATTGTATGTCTCCAGTAATATGGGTTCAAATAGATCTTTATTTCCTTTATAGAATTCCCCCGGGAGTCCATCCGGCCCTGGGGTTTTATTGTTTTTTTGTTTTTTTAATGCTAATTGGATTTCTTGTAAAGTAATTTTTTCATTTAAAATTTGTTTATCGAGTTCTTCAATTTGTATGGTATTATTTTCTTGTATGTATTTAGTAATTTTTACCATTTCGATTGGTTCTTCTTTATATAGGTTGTTGTAATAATTTTGTATTATTTCCTTTTTCTGTTGTTCCATGTGTTGTATTGTCCTGTCTTTATCCTCTAATTGATAAATTAATTTTTCACTTCTCATTTTTTTGATTTTCTGTGCAAGCCATCTACCTGGTTTGTTAGCTGTTTCAAAGTATTTTTGTTTCGTTTGTTTTAAATTTCTAATAAATTCTTGCTGTTCTAATATATTTATTTTGGATTTAGCTTCCCTTAGTGATATTTGTGTCTGTTTGTTAGTTGGGTTTTGTTGAAGAGTTTTTTCCAGGTTGGCTATTTTATTTACGTAGTGATTATATTCTGCCTTCTCTTCTTTTTGTTTTTTAGCTGTATATGATATAGTAACTCCCCTAGTATATGCTTTCAGTGTGTCCCATAGTATTTGAGTTGAGGTGGGTTGTTTCTTATTTTCCTCTAGAAATAATTTTATTTCTTTGTTTAGCATTTCTGTATATTTTTCATCTCGAAGTAGGTTTGTATTTAATGACCATCTTCTAAATTCTTTCTTTTCCCCCTGCCAAGTGATTGTTATTGGGTTATGGTCAGCCCACGTATTTGGTTCTATGTCAACAGATTTTATTTTTTTGTGCATATTCTTACTTAGCCATACCATATCTATCCTAGAGAACGAGTTGTGTGGGGCAGATATCAAAAGCACCATTTCATTTTAACGCCGTCAGTTATGTAAAGTTATGCAAAGTCCTAACTAAGAGGCCAGATGTTTGCAATATTTTTCCTTCCCTCAGAAAAATTGGCTGTGGATGATCACAACTATAGAGAGCATCTAAGCAGATTACAAGATACAGGAGTATGATAATTTAAAGGTACAGTGGTACCTCGTGATACGAACCCCTCGCCATACGAACAATCCGAGATACGAACCTGGGGTTCGGAAAATTTTTGCTTCTTCTTCCGAACTTTTTCCGTCTTACGAACCTGCCGCCCGAACGCCGAACCCAGAAGTTCGGCAAAAGTTCGGGTGGCCACCGAGAAGCCCCGCCGCCTGGCTGTCGCTTTTTGAAACAGCCGGGGGGGGGCCCCTTCTCGGCGTCCTCCCGAACCCGAACGCCAAACCCGAACTTTTGCCGATCTTCCAGGTTAGGTGTTCGGGAGGCCGCCGAGAAGCCCCGCCGCCTGGCTGTCGCCTTTTGAAACAGCCGGGGGGCTTCTCGGCGTTCTTCCGAACGCTGAACACGGAAGTTCGGCAAAAGTTTGGGGTCGGCGTTCGGGTTCAGGAGGACGCTGAGAAGCCCCGCCGCCCAGCTGTTAGCTTTTCAAAAGAGCCGCGGAGCTGTCGGGCCGGTCGGGAGGCTGGAAAGGAGGTGGGGAGTCTCAATAGGGAATTCCATGGGAGGAGCTTTAACGTCACAAAGATGTCCTTCCTGGCTGGCCACATTTCGGCCAGCCAGGAAGGACGTCTTTGTGACGTCAAAGCTCTGCCCATTGCGTTTTTTTTCCTTGCACGCATTAATTCATTTTACATTGTTTCCTCCGGGAACCAATTAGGTTTGTAAGACGAGGTACTACTATATTAGGAAAGAAAGTTAGCTTTTCCAATAAAAATCTCAAATCTACCAAATTTGTAAAAAACTACTGAAATTTTAATTATGAACATATTTTTCGGTAGGAATTACCCTCATGAACTTTTTTCGGGTGGGAGGAATCTATCACCTATCAGGTCAGAATATTTCCCTAGCTGTCCATTTTTATTGTTTTGTGCTTTCATGTCACTGACTCCTTGCCTTTTCCTTGGTAAGGGTTTTGGGAAAGTTTGCTACTGCCTGCTTCCTAGGGCAGAGAGAAAGTGACTGGCCCAAGACTAAAACCATGGTCTCCTGGTTTCTGGACTGGTGTCTTAACAAAACTGGCTCCTTGTGTGGCTCAGAATTCACTTAGTCTTCTAGGAGTTTATTACTGATTTGAAGATATCAGAAATGGAAGCTGTACCTTCTACGTTAAAGAAGGCAAACTTTATTCAATGACCTACAATCCCCCCACAAATGAATCTGCCTAAAGTTTGTTCCTTACCTGTGTTTTTCTTTCACAAAGTTTGTATACAGTTTCCAAATTAGAATCATTGTGAAGTGGATGGGAATACATCCTATGTTCAAATGCTTCGATTTTTTGGATTACTTTCTTCAGACCTGGATCTTTAATGCCCATGTCATCAATAGGATCCAACAAAGGAACTCCATCAGGAAACCGCCTCTGCACTTCCTTTAAGAAATTAAAAAAAAACCTGTTAAAACATTTCTTCACTGCAGTATTAGTAATGTTGATACTTTAAATATTTGAGAACAGATAATATACTGGCAAAGAGATTAAAGTGGAAAATAAATCTTCAGACCAAATATTTATTTGTTTTTTAAACTACAGTAATACCTCATGATACGAATTTAATTGGTGCAAGGAGGAGGTTCGTAAGACGAAAGGTTCGTAAGACGAAACATTGTTTCCCATAGGAAACAATGTAAAGTCAATTAATCCGTGCAACCAAAAAACCCCCCCGCAAAAAAACGGCTTTCGGCGACTGCTGGGAAGCCGCGCGGCTGTTTTAAAAGGTGACAGCCGGTCTGGGGGGCGTTTGGGGCGGGTGCTGAGAAGCCCCCCAGGCCGGCTGCGACCTTTTAAAACAGCCGCGCGGCTTCCCAGCTGTCTCCCGAAGCCGAACACCAAAGCCGAACTTCCGCGTTTGGATTCAGGAGACAGCTGGGAAGCTACGCGGCTGTTTTAAAAGGTCGCAGCCGGCCTGGGGGGCTTCCCAGCACCCCCCCCGACCTTTTAAAACAGCCGCGCGGCTTCCCAGCTGTCTCCCGAAGCCGAACGCCAAAGCCGAACTTCCGCGTTCGGCTTCGGGAGACAGCTGGGAAGCCGCGCGGCTGTTTTAAAAGGTCGCAGCCGGGCTGGGGGGCTTCCCAGCAGCCTCCCGAACCGAACCCGGGGTTCAGAAAAATTTTGCCTCTTCTTACGAACTTTTTTCGAGTTACGAACCGGCGTTCGGGAGGCTGCTGGGAAGCCCCCCGGCTGTTTTAAAAGGTGACAGCCGGGCGGCGGGGCTTCCCAGCAGCATCCGAACACCGGTTCGTAACTCGAAAAAAGTTCGTAAGAAGAGGCAAAATTTTTCTGAACCCCGGGTTCGGTTCGGGAGGCTGCTGGGAAGCCCCCCAGCCCGGCTGCGACCTTTTAAAACAGCCGCGCGGCTTTCCAGCAGCCTCTGAACGCCGAACGCGGAAGTTCGGCTTTGGCGTTCGGCTTCTGGAGGCTGCTGGAAAGCCGCCCGGCTGTTTTAAAAGGTCGCAGCCGGGCTGGGGGGCTTCCCAGCACCTCCCCGAACCCCGAAGTTCGGCAAAAGTTCAGGGTTCGGGGGGGTGCTGGGAAGCCCCCCAGCCCGGCTGTCACCTTTTAAAACAGCCGGGGAGCTTCCCAGCAGCCTCCCGAACGCCGGTTCGTAACTCGAAAAAAGTTCGTAAGAAGAGGCAAAAATGTTCTGAACCCCGGGTTCGTATCACGAGTTGTTCGTAAGACGAGGGGTTTGTATCTTGAGGTACCACTGTACTTCAATCATGAGGCTCCTGTTGGGAATTTTACAAGAAGAAAATTTCCATTACAATTCAAAGATAAAACAAATGTATAAAGTATCTAAACTTGTTTTTAATGTGGAAAAGATTTATTTGGTACTACCCTTTGCAATCAAAAAGGCTCTCCAGTAAACTCTATTTTAATGAGACTGAAAGCCAAAAGGGTGACAACAAACCTGATCTTTGCTAGTAAATTATTCCACCAAAAGGAGGCAATTATGGACACCCATCTTATTATAGCTTCAACTTCTCTATTCTCCTGGTAGTGGGATATTCCTAATGAAGTTTTCCCAGATTGCTTCTCTAGGAAGGAAGGATTCTAATTGATGGAGGTGGCCGTGCAGATATTTTGACACTAAACAGGTTAAAAATCACACTTTAAATTGAACTTGGGAATTATTGCTGTCAATGTGCTCAGAGCTGTATATGGTGTGGATGGCATTTAGTACTAAGGATATGAACCTCTGTGCTTTGTACTATCTGCAACTTTTGAGTGTTCTTTAAAGGCAGGCCCACACAGAGCACATCACAGTAATCCAATAAGGCAGTGAGAACAGCATTTGTTATTTGGATAAGCTCTTTTGCATGCATTTACTAAATTGTCTTCTAATTCTGGGGGTTTTTTTTTTGATTCTTCCGAATTCTTCTGTCCCATCAATACACACACACACACACACACACACACACATACACACACATATATATGTCACATGTTTAAGCTGAATTTGTGTGTATATATATATATATGATGGTCTTGGCATATTCGGGTTTCTTCCCCTGTAGGATTTGGAAATTTCTGGCGACGTTTCGACAAGGTCCCACTCGTCATCTTCAGGCTGGTGTTTCTGTCCTTGTGCTAGGGCGAACACAGCGAGACCTGAGCTGCCTTCCTTCTATAAATACTGGTGGCTGGGTGTGGTTTGATGGCTCAGCAATTGCCTGCTGTGTAGAAACTCCCTGGTGAGTCAGTGGGGTAACACCTGGGGTCGTTGATGTAACTGAGGTATTGTTACCCCACTGACTCACCAGGAAGTTTCTACACAGCAGGCAATTGCTGAGCCATCAAACCACACCCAGCCACCAGTATTTATAGAAGGAAGGCAGCTCAGGTCTCGCTGTGTTTGCCCTAGAACAAGGACAGAAACACCAGCCTGAAGATGACGAGTGGGACCTTGTCGAAACGTCGCCAGAAATTTCCAAATCCTACACGGGAAGAAACCCGAATATGCCAAGACCATCATACCTGTACCCGTGAAAATCTACGAAAACACACACACACACACACACACACACATTCATATTTATACAAATAATACATGCACACACACTTTACCTGTATTGATTTCAATACACTCTGTCTGTTATCAAGGGGCCTCAGGTCTTTGGGTATATAGAGTCGAACACTGCTGATGGATGACAGAAGATGTACCAGGACAGGAACAACCTACTCAAACAGACAAGTGATCAGTACTTGATTAATCTTCAAAATTATTAAAGAGATTCCATTTTATGCAACATATTCTGAGGACAGTACTATATTTTCATTTTGTTACCTGTAATGCATTGGAGAATATGATTATTTTTGTAATAAACCAGTTGAAATTTTGCTTGATTTAAATTTGCTTTATTTTGCTATATATAAATTGAACTCTCTCTTGAAAACGCTTAACTCAATGAGATAAAAAAACATTCACAAATTGGAATCATCTCAAAATTTCTAATAAGTTTAAAAAAAAAAATTCTGTCATCCTTCAAAACTAAATAATGAAAATTCAGGAGCAAGGGACCTATGCATTTTGTCTGTGTGTGTATGTTTATATGCATGCAAACACTTTATGCATATCTACCCACACACAAATTGAATTGCATTAATGCCTGGTTTATTTGAATTCGATACAGATCTATACTGTATATTTTAGTTGTTTAACTAAATCTAAATTTAGTTCTAAATCTAAATTAACTAATTTAAATTGTTACTATTGCCACATGAGGGATGTCAAAATTGAGGCCTGTGGGCCAGATGTGTCACACATTGGCCACACCCATCCTGGTTTAGTGAAAGGGGGGAAAGTCGTGATACATCATGTGACAACCATGCGATGCCGCGAGTTTGACACCCCTGATTTAGACAGTTTACAAATGTTACAAATTTATAAATGAGCAGATTACCAAACACTTTTATAGCTGTTTTACTAGCTCTAGAATCAGAAGCAGCATACCTTAAATGTCAGCTGCAGGATTTTAAAACTGTTGTTAAACTGTTATTACATTTCAATTTTATATGGAATGAAGTGAAAGGAAAAAGCATTTAATATTTAATAGCGACATTAAAAAAAAAGAACATGCTTCTTTGCCAAGACAGCAATTTAGCAGACTTTCATATTGTCTGAAAATAAGATAAACAGAAGGTTGAATGGCAAATCTGAGATTTAATAATGAAATCCAACATAAATTTGAATAAGCTTGCAATGAAGGAAGTAACTTTAGTGGAAGCTACAGCCAAGTAATTCTACACCAGTTCTTAGTCTATGCCTGTCTTTCTTTCCAAGAGAGTTTAAAGCCAGGAAAACAACTGTAGGAATAGACTAATATCCAACTACTTAACATGTATTAAATATTCATTGCTTGGTCCTGATAATAATATAGTTATAAATAGGCATATTTATATTATGCTATCCACTAATAGGAAAACTGTTGTACGTTGGAAAATCAACAGCTGCTCAAATCTATCAGATCCCAGATTTGTCTTTAATACAAGGTTTAAAATTTAGTGTGCACATGTATGAAAATAGTTTTCATCTACTGTACACAATGTAAAAATGCCTCGCATATTGTTTTAATTTTGGAATTAAATCCTAATTTTCTACCATTCACTCACTTATACCGCCAGGCATGGGGGAGTTGAGACACCTTTCCCCCAGGCTTTTTTATACTTTTATGTTTGGTATGAATGTGCTGTTTGGTTTTTTAAAATAATGATAGGGGTTTATATGTTTTTTAATATTAGATTTGTTCCACTACTATTGTTTTTATTACTGTTGTGAGCCGCCCCGAATCTTCGGAGAGGGGCGGCATACAAATCTAAATAATAATAATAATAATAATAATAATAATAATAATAATAATAATAATTCCTTTAGAAGAAGCTATCATTATCTATATTAAAGGCAAAAGAAAAAATCATTTACTGAGAAAAACAAATATAAACAAACTCTATTTTCAGTAAGAAGAAGACCCATCACCTGCATCTCCCCTTTTTCGTCAGGTTTTGCGGGCTTTGCGGCTTCGGTTGCAGAATTTTTCAGGCTCTCTTTACTACAGTGTAGGAGAACCTCAGCAACATAAAGGGGATCCAGTTCACCGGAATTCAGCTACAGGATTAGTAAAAAGATCAGAAAAAGCATGGAGTTATTCTTCAATACTAAGCAAATACAAAATTATTAGGCTTCCTGGAACATAGTGGTTCTTTAGGAGGGTAAAAAGTAACATATCCTACATCAGGGGTGTCAAACTTGTAGCGTCATGTTGCCGTCACAATGTTGTTTCCTTTGCGGAGCTGAGGTGGGCGTGGCCTGCGCATGATGCATTCCAGCCCACAGACTGCCAGTTTGACACCCCTGCCCTACATGAACAATATAAATAAAAAAACCCTATGTTTATATTTTTATTTCCCTTTAAAATGGAACCGTTTGTGCACAATTACAAACGTTTATCAAAAAATGTCATCAGGTTTCAGCAATGGGCTGGAGCTTGATTTTTAAGATATATATTTGGCTTTGCACTCTAAAATTCTAAGAGTAATAATTCTTGGCTTCTTAAAAATCTTTTCTTTAATTCATAGTTGTTCACAGACTATACTTGTGATTTTTCTCCTTCCATTCTTCTTCTTGTAAAAGGGAGGATTCTATGTGGGAAGCAAACTAAGACTTACTCTTATGTTACATCCAGAATTCAATGAAAGATGTGCTATTTCCAATTAATAATAATGTTACTATTAAATTTGCAATTGGAACAATTGCCATATAGTTTATTACATTTCTAAGAATCAGCAAGAGTCAGCAGCAAAATGTACCCTTAATTTAAAGAACGTGCGCCCTAGAACACATTCCTAGCCTAGGAATTGCTTCCATATAAGAACTGAACTATGCATACATATTTTTCCTCTTTGTTATTCCAAGTTTCCACATTTCTATAACTGAATTTTGTCCTAAAATAACTTGTTGCTACTGTTAGCTGCAAGTCAGAAACAATTTTTTGTATCTCTAAGCATCGAATACCTGATTAGTCGAGATGGGAAACAGACTGCTCACCTAGATAGAATTGTGGACTGGTGCAGGAGAGATCTTATGTTCTTATGTCTTCATAAATAATTAGGGAATTTGTCATAAAATAGTATTTTTCTTATTGACATCTACTATACCATTAACATACAATTATTGCCAGTTGGATAACAGAGCACTAAAGATACTAAGAGTCTTAAATAAACAAAGTGCTTTTGAGATAAATTCTTCAATTTATAGGGAACTACCAGTACTAATTCTTTGTGATAGTATATATTTTGATAATAGCCAAATTAGATGATAAGACTGAAATGTATCTCCAAATAGCAAGTTTTATGACAATTATACTATGACTGAAAGATTTGAATAAGAGGGCAGAGTACTTAAAAAAAAGACTCCTGGAAGACATTGTACAAATTTCATATTTTATTATAGATTTCTATGAAATGTCCAGATATAACCAGAAACATATGCGTTATTTTACTGTTATATTACCAGATAATCAAAGTATTTATTCATAAAAATAGCTATGAATGAGACCATCCTATTTCATTCAAGATACATATAGCAGCTGTTTTAATTTTGATTTAAAAACCTGTGTTTACTCATGTCATCTTGAACTACATTCAAAATGCAATCCATATGTGCAAAAGCAGCTACATGCCAACTATTTTTAATTGCTGTTTATCCCAAACTTGGAGCAGGCTAACATGTGCATCAAATACTCTATGGAAATAGGAAGACCGTTGCTGTCTGTTGCATTCTCAATGGGTAGCAAAGTGCAGTAGGTCATTTAAAATAACCCTCAAAGGAGTCTATGATTTTCTATTATGGGCTATTATAGGCTAAAAGCAAACAATGCAATGCAAAACAGCTACTTTTATTTTATTGCAGCATAGAAACATGGATTTCTCACTAGACCTTGTACCTTTCTTAATTCTTTCCCAAACACTCTTAATTTCAATCTTCCCAAAAAGAGGGGGGGAGGGTTTGTAGTATTTTTAATGGTTTTTGCATAGTCAGAGATACTCTTCATAAGTACCATCCAAGACAGCTAATATGAATAGAACTGTAACCTGATATAATTAGCTAACTGAACTGTAACTGTTAGAATTTTGCATTAGGATTATAAATATTCCATTAATAAAATAAGATGCAGTTAGGGTCATGTTCTACATTCGGATAGTTCCTTGCATAGGACAGCCAATTCAGGCAGCCTGTCTCCAGTCCAATGCACGTCTTCCATTCAGATACAGTACATGTATGTTTAATTTGTGCATGGACCTGGGACATGCGTATTATGGTGATTGAGACAGGAGAGAAAAACAACTTTGGTGGCGGGAAAGAAAAGGCATGGGGAAACAAGATGTTGGGGTGAGAGGGAAGGTATAAGCAAGTTAGAAGATGAGGTGCTTGAATTCAAGTGAGACGGGAAAAGGCAAGAAAATAGATGAAGCACAGTTGGGAATGGTCCATCTGGGTTATGCTATGCTTGAATGCAAGTACTGTACATCAAGAAAGGAAAGGAAGGCAGAGAAACAATCATTGAATGGCCTGGTGCAGGGGTAGGCAAAGTTGGTTCTTCTGTGACATGTGGACTTCAACTCCCAGAATTCCTGAGCTAGCATGATTGGCTCAGGAATTCTGGGAGTTGAAGTCCACAAGTCATAGAAGAGCCAACTTTGCGTATCCCTAGCCTGGTGCAATGGATATGTGGAGAAGAGGAAAGGGGTGAAGTCCTTTTTGCCCTACCTATCCCTCACAATTTGTCTGGAATTTGTTTCAGTTCAAACCTCAGGATCACTGAGATACTATTACTTTCTGTTGAGTCATATGGTGACCTTCTCAGAACAGGTTCACCTACCCTCAGAATCATACCATGTTTGTTCCCTTGTGTGCATGCTTCTAGAGCAGGGCTGTCAAACCCCTGGCCTAGGGGCCTGTTCTGGTATAAGCTCAACTTTTCCCAGTGAGATAACTCAGCACAATAAGGTATCACAGATCATTTTATTACAGGCATTCTCATAATAACTCAGTTATGATGCGATTCTTCTGCAGTATAATCTTTCCCATTGAGCAGGTAAAAAGAGGTTGAATTGACCCAGGCTCTAGGTGTAGCATCTACATGCTGGCTGGCTTAGTGAGTGAAGACAAAAGACCTGCTGGAATGTTCTCTCCAATTACCCCTCATCCCAAGTCAGAGCCAATAGGAATACACAAATGTGGTCACATGTAAAACTACATTACCCAGAGTGCAATTTCACTACATTTCCCCTAATGCAATATCTTAAAGAAACATGGCTAAATACAGTCTAACTATCTCTGTCTCTGGGGACAGCACAGGGCCGGATATGTCACACGATGGCCCTGTTTAGCAGAGGGGGAAAATGTTGCAATAGGTCATGTGACACTGCCGTGACACCTTGAGTTTGACACCCCTGCTCTAGAGGCATGTAAATGAGGGACTGCTTTATCTTCACTTTCACATTCCAAACTGTGTTTCTGAATAAATCTGCTAATACAGTAATATGATTTCCCTCAGGTAATTGGTTGAATTGGTAGACAATTTTTACTTCAATTATTACCTGATAATCAGAAATACCAAGAACCAGGATCATTTGAGGAAATATATATATAGCTGCAATGCACATTGGAGTTTGTTCTAATCAATTCAGTGGTACCTGCTTTCTGGTGAACATGCAGGATTGGGCTGTGAACTCAATATGGGTCTTGCAAGAAATTAGCCTTTTACATAGAAACATAAAAGATTGATGGCAGAAAAAGACCTCATGCTCCATCTAGTCTGCCCTTATATTATTTCCTGTATTTTATCTTAGGATGGATATATTTTTATCCCAGGCATGTTTACATTCAGTTACTGTCGATTTACTAACCAAAGGTTTGTTCCAAGCATCTACTATTCTTTCAGTAAAATAATATTTTCTCATGTTTCTGTAAACTTCTTCATAAAAATGAACATCTCCTTATGAACTAATGTCTGGTTTTACATTTTTTCTTATTTTGTGATCAGGGATATATTTATTCAAGATTGAGGAAAATCATTTAAACTTACCTTCACATTGGATTTCTTGGAAAAATTAACCACCACTCCCCAACCAAAGTCATCATCTTCATTTTTCACCTGAGAACATTCAGATATTAAGCTTGTATATTATTTTGTATAAGGGAATGCTTTTTATAAAATAGTTAGCCAAAATAATGCTCACAAAAAAGGGAATTGGAAAAGATATCAGGCACTTTTGTGTTGTGAAAGTAAAATATTAAATAAAAAATACAATGAAAACAGCAAGAATGATAACAAATTTTTGAAACACAATTGGAAGACTAAATTTAAGAGCTATTTCTTCATGCATGTCTAATAGGATGAAGGGGACAGGAGTGAAAACAGAGTACAGTGGTACCTCATGATACGAACCCCTCGCCATACGAACAACCCGAGATACGAACCTGGGGTTCGAAATTTTTTTGCCTCTTCTTATGAACTTTTTCCATCTTACGAACCGGCTGCCACCGCCGAGAAGCCCCACCGCCCGGCTGTCGCTTTTTGAAACAGCCGGGGGGCTTCTCAGCGTCCTCCTGAACCCGAACGCCAAACCCCAACTTCCGTGTTTGGCGTTCGGGAGGCCGCCGAGAAGCCCCCCGGCTGTTTCAAAAGGTGACAGCCGGGCGGTGGGGCTTCTCGGCGGCCACCCGAACTCTTTTGCCGAACTTCCGGGTTCGGCATTGGGAGAACGCTGAGAAGCGCCCGGCTGTTTCAAAAGGTGACAGCTGGGCGGCGGCGTTTTATTTTCCGTTGCACGCATTAATTCATTTTACATTGTTTCCTATGGGAAAGAATGTTTCGTCTTATGAACTTTTCGCCTTACAAACCTCCCCTGGGAACCAATTAGGTTCGTAAGACGAGGTATTACTGTACTTCTATCTAATCCCATCCCAGTGAACTGCAGTGCATTACACTGGATGAGCTGTCTGCCTTTCCATTGGGTCTTGAAGGAAAAAGAAGAACTTCTGAATACTTTTTTGCTAAATGCTCCTATAAGCTGATCTCTAAATTAGTGTTTCTTAACCTTAGCATCTCTAAACTGTGCAGACTTCAACTCTCAGAATTCTGACAATTCTATGCTGGCTGGGGAATTCTGGGAATTGAAGTTCACACAACATAAAGCTGTCAAAGTTGAGAAACGCTACCCTAAAGGATTAGACTGCATGTTAGAAGTATATAGGATGTTTGGTTAATTAAGGGTTAAGGTTACAAACATAGCAGCTAAATATATGAAATCACTATGTTGAAGAACAACAGTATTTAAAACTTGATTCTGTTTTTGGAAAGTACATTTTAAAAATGCAGAAGTTTACTATTAGTAACTTACTTTTACCAGTCTTCCAGGTTGTAAAAAGGGCAAACAGTACTTTGGCTTATGAATATATTCCTCTATTTCTTTACCCAGTTTAGCAAGTTGCTGTCTAATTTTATAATAGATGATCACATTTTCTTCATTTGGAATTTCAATTTCATTATATTGTTGTTCCAAATTGTTAACTTCTGCAAATACACATTATAAAACAAAAATATGTTATGTTAAGGACCCAATACAGTATTGTAACAAATTATGACTCCTCTTCTTTTCAGAAAAAGCACACTATCTGCTCATAGAAAAATATCTGCAGGGTTTAGAGACTTTGTTCTCTCTCCCATGTCCTTTTCAATGTGCCCCAGGAATCTCATAGGGGCAATATGTTTTATGCTGACTTAACTGCCAAGCAAAAGCAGAACAGGTTGTATGTTTATGAGAATGTGTAGAGTGGCTATCCACAAACAATAGTTTCTGTTACAGTATATTTCATTCTCATTTCTGAAGACCAGTTTGCACATTGTATTATTAAAAACTTCATGATATTAACATTTATGTGTTTTAACAGGTTTCTGGGAACATTGGTATATTTGTCCAAATTCTTCAGGAGAATTAATGGTATAGAGTAGAGTAGAGTAGAGTAGAGTAGAGTAGAGTAGAGTAGAGTAGAGTAGAACAGAACAGAATTCTTTATCGGCCAAGACAATAATTTGTCTTTGATGCATATACTCTCAGTGTACATAAAAGAAAATATACATTTGTCAAAAATCATGAGGTACATCACTTAATGATTGCCATAGGGTTCAATTAAACCAATCAGGAAACAATCAATATTAATATAAATTGTAAGGGTACAAGCAACAAGTTACAGCCATACAGTCATAAGTGAGAGGAGACTAATCATAATAGTAATGCAGCTTTAGTGAATAGTTTGACAGTGGTGGAGGAATTATTTGTTTAGCAGAGTGATGGTGTTTGGGGGAAAAACTGTTCTTCTGTCTAATTGTCTTGTTGTGCAGTACTCTATAGCGACATTTTGAGGGTAGGAGTTGAAACAATTTATGTCCAGGATGCAAGGGGTCCATAAATATTTTCACGACTCTCTTTTTGACTCGTGCAGTATAGAGGTCCTCAATGGAAGGCAGGTTGGCAGCAATTGTTTTTTCTACAGTTCTGATTATCCTCTGAAGTCTGTGTCTCTCTCTTGTGGGTTAGAGGTGCAGATGACAGACTTCTTTTGTCAAATTTCAACTTGTTAGTATGCTTAAAAGGCCTCCAATATTTACAGAATGTTGTGCTTTTTATTAATTCTCATATTTTTAAAACAGCAAAATCCAATGAATTTTAACTTGAAGCTCTGCACAAAGGATCTCAATTAGGAGATTCCAAGCTTATAACAGGGGAACATGTCACTCTTATATATTGCTGAAATTCTGCTGTGCTAGAGCTCTTTCCCAAAAGTTTCATGCCCATATATCAGAGTAGGTTATGTAATGGTCAGACTCTATCATTATCTTAGCTGAAACTATAAAGCAATCAGAGCTAATGTCTGTCCTATTTCAGCCGCAGCAATTTTCTCCAGATACAATAATAGCCCCTCTGATCATATTATCTTAGTGGACAAAGATACAACCACTTGTGGAACTAATTCTGCAGACACCCAGGAGGTTTTTTAAATAAATTCATTAAAATGTATAAGATGCAACATAATTTTAAAAGTGCACATATAAAAAAACAGAATAAAACAAAGCAAACAAAAACACAAAAGCAAAAATTGCTAGCAAAATTATGCATATTTGACCTTCTGACCTGGAGACCTGTATAATTCAGAAGAGGCCTCACTTTGTTCCAGTAGTACTTTATTCCATTATATGGGCCTTGCCAAAGACAGAGTTGAATGGGTTATTAAACAAATCCATGGAGAGGCCCATAAATGGTGCCCTAAATATGTGGGATAGACTGTAGGGTTGCTCCCAACCTCAAAAACTTACATGGAAAAGCTCCTTTGAAACAGTGGGCCATCTGTGCTTTAGCATTTATGTTTTATTCAAAGAAAGGAAATAAGAAACTACCAAGTATTCTCCAGCTCTGTGGCAACAGCCATTGTGCTAAATTGCGGTTTGGTAATGGGATAACAATTGCAGCAGAGAACACTGTGGAAGTAAACACTTTAGCATAACTACACCTCAACTTTCAAACTATTAAATATTGTGCAAAACTTACTTTCAACTATTCCTGGAATAGCTCTGTAATGCTGGAATTGGTAAAAAGATTTTTCTAACATGTATTCTGGATTAATTTCTTCTACACGCAGCAAATTTAGTACCATGTTGTAGGTCAAATGGAAAGCACTGTTTAAAGGATCAGCAGATCCCTAGAAAGAAAAACAAGATTAGCAAAATTAGATAGCACAAGGAATTAAGACTCATGGAAGATTTTATCTGAAGAAAGAAGTTATCTCATAAAACGTATCAGGAAAGACTTAATGAACTCAATCTGTATAGTCTGGAAGACAGAAGGAAAAGGGGGGACATGATCGAAACATTTAAATATGTTAAAGGGTTAAATAAGGTTCAGGAGGGAAGTGTTTTTAATAGGAAAGTGAACACAAGGACAAGGGGACACAATCTGAAGTTAGTTGGGGGAAAGATCAAAGGCAACATGAGAAAATATTATTTCACTGAAAGAGTAGTAGATCCTTGGAGCAAACTTCCAGCAGATGTGGTAGATAAATCCACAGTAACTGAATTTAAACATGCCTGGGATAAACATATATCCATCCTAAGATAAAATACAGAAAATAGTATAAGGGCAGACTAGATGGACCATGAGGTCTTTTTCTGCCGTCAGACTTCTATGTTTCTATCTCCCTATTTTAAATAATGCCTGAATGAATACAACCTGCGCCTAGTAAGAACTCTGACAAACGTTTTTGGATGTCATACAATTTCAAAGTAGGTCTAACAGACAAACCTGCATACATAGGGAATTCTCTCAACATGGAAGATGCAAATTCCATATATTCCCCTCCCCCTCCCAACAATAGTATGGCATACATGTTGATTAAAAAAACATAAATTATTTTTGCTATTATTTAGCCATCTTACTATATTCCTTAGTGTATTTGTCCTGGCAGGCAAGATCATTATTTTTTCTCTAGAATCTTTAGACAATAGTAGAAAGTAATTTCCTTAGTGACTTTGTCTCACATTGGTCTAACACATGGCAACTTTAAATATCAACCAGTAAATCAACCACCCTCCACATCGGCAAAAAGAATCCGAACCTCATATATAAACTGAATAAACAAAATCTCACAGCCAACCCCCACTCAGTAAAAGACCTTGGAATACTAATATCAAATGATCTAAGTACCAAAGCCCACTGCAACAATATCACCAAAAAGGCTTCTAGAGTTGTTAACCTGATTCTACGCAGCTTCTGCTCTGGCAATATCACACCACTCACCAGAGCCTACAAAACTTTTGCCAGACCCATCCTTGAATACAGTTCATCTGTCTGGAACCCATACCACATCTCGGACATCAACACCCTTGAAAATTTCCAAAGATACTTCACCAGAAGAGCCCTTCACTCCTCCACTCGAAACAGAATACCCTACGAAAGCAGACTATCAATCCTAGGTCTAGAAAGCTTAGAACTACGTCACCTAAAACACGATCTAAGTATTGCCCACAAGATCATATGCTGCAATGTTCTACCTGTCAATGACTACTTCAGCTTCAACCGCAACAACACAAGAGCACACAACAGATTCAAACTTAATATTAACCGCTCCAAACTTGACTGTAAAAAATATGACTTCAGCAACCGAGTTGTCGAAGCGTGGAACTCATTACCTGACTCAGTAGTGTCAACTCCTAACCCCCAACATTTTTCCCTTAGACTATGCACGATTGACCTCTCCAGGTTCCTTAGAGGTCAGTAAGGGGCGTACATAAGTGCACCAGTGTGCCTTCTGTCTCCTGTCTAATTGTCTCTCCTTATCTCATTTATCTTTTCTTCCTTTCAAATATGTTCACCTATACTTTTAAATCTTTTATTCTATTCTTTTCTTTATTTATATTATTACGTATCTATTTTCTTCAATGTGTATTATGTATTGGACAAAATAAATAAATAAATAAATAAAATATTAATGGTTCAGAAGGGAGAAGCGTGATGATTTGGAACCACTTTCTCTTTTGAAACTTCTACCTACATTGCTATTGGTAGACTGTCGTACTTGCAGGCTCTCCAGCCAATCTATACAGCCTAATTCATAAGCAATCACTGCTTTAGAGATACAAGAGAGGAAAGTGCCATCTTTCCTAGCCTCTACAAAGCCTCTTAGAAGGAGCTGCCTCAAAAATGTTACACACCATTAACCACCATTATCTAGAGCAGTGTTTCCCAACCTTGGCAACTTGAAGATATCTGGACTTCAACTCCCAGAATTCCCCAGCCAGCAAATGCTGGCTGGGGAATTCTGGAAGTTGAAGTCCAGATATCTTCAAGTTGCCAAGGTTGGGAAACACTGATCTAGAGGTTAGGAGTGGTGAGGATTCTCAAAGTCATATTTTCTCCAATGGCTCTATTTTTTCCAAGCAGTTATATGCAGAGAAGAATTATAGGGGAAAACAGCTCTTACGGTTCCTACAAAATTATTTACACGCAACCATTTTAGCTTTCTGACCAAGAAGGCCCATAAAATTCAAGCCACCAACCACTTCCTAACATTTTTACATTTTGCTTCAAGCCTATCAGAGGCCTTAAGGGTTTTGTCAGGAAATGTTACACACCAGCTTTCTTAGACTGAAAACCATGAACTGAAATGAAATCCCAATGACAGATGCAATGACATTCTTTTAAATAGGATTTGCATGGTCAATGCTTTAGCAATCAAGACAACAGAACCCATCTTCTAAGCTGTGTGATCTTATGGTCCAAACAACTCCTCCAGCAATTTCCCACATATCTATTGTCAGTCCATCCAGATGTAAACAAATTGTCTAACATCACAGGTTTTAAACCAGACTCAATGCATTTCTTGGGCCGTGAAAGAGCACCTCTGTCTTATGCAGATTCCAATGGCAGAAATTAAAGGCAGATGTTAAGCTCCGATACTAGAGAACCATCCAGGAAGAAAGGTTCATGTGAATCATTCATTAGCTTTATTGTCAACAGGGTATCAAATGTATACACAGAATCTTGAAAACTGAATAAGCCAAAATCCTAGCACTCATTTATTAAGGAATTCATTGACAGGGTATCTGAAAGGCATCTGGAATCCTTTTTTGCCAGAATCCGAAACGTCAAGGGCTAGTTATCATTTCCCAGATAGGATTGACCCTGAAAACATATCTGCTTATTGTTAAATGTGTTTTGAAATATTGCCATTTCTTTTCCAGTCCTAGAATCGTTTCCAGAGATTATCTTTATAGCAGCTATGTTAGATGAAGTCCTGGTCAGAACTGAAGTAAAAAAAAAGGCTTCTTGTCAGGATTAAGTTACCAGTGTAAATAGCAACAGACACAAGCAGCAGCCCATCTATCATTTTTCTGTCACATACTATGCTGGCCTAAAGCAGAAGTTGTAAACTATGGCACCCTTTATGACTTCTAGACTTCCACTCCCAGAATTCCTGAGCCAATCATGCTAGCTCAGGAATTCTGGGAGTTGATGTCCACACGTCATAGAAGAGCCAACTTTGCCTACCCCTGGCTTAACCCATTCATCTTTCAAGATCCACTAGTATGGTGACATCTTTATCTACTTTCCTAGCACTGGAATCTCACCATATATAAAAAAGTGCTCTATGTAGATAGATCTGCTCTTGACAGGAAGCAAAAATTGTGAGAATTGATCAGTGTCAAAAAACAAATACAGTAATACCTCGTCTTACGAACCTAATTGGTTCCCGGGGGAGGTTCGTAAGACGAAAAATTCGTAAGACGAAACATTGTAAGATCAATTAATCCGTGCAACGAAACCCCACCCACCCCGCAAAAAAACCGCCGGCGCCCGGCTGTCACCTTTTGAAACAGCCAGGGGGCTTCTCAGCGTCCTCCTGAACCCGAACGCCAAACCCGAACTTCCGGGTTCGGCATTCGGGAGGCCGCCGAAAAGCCCCCTGGCTGTTTTAAAAGGTGACAGCCAGGCAGTGGGGCTTCTCAGCGGCCTCCCGAACCCGAACTTTTGCCGAAGTTCGGGTTTGGCGTTCGGGTTCAGGAGGACGCTGAGAAGCCCCCCGGCTGCTTCAAAAAGCGACAGCTGGGGGTCGGGGCTTCTCGGCGGCGGGTTCGTAAGAAGGAAAACGTTCGTAAGAAGAGGCAAAAAATTTCTGAACCCCGGGTTCGTATCTCGGGTTGTTCGTAAGACGAGGGGTTCGTATCATGAAGTACCACTGTATAGCATGGACCTGATCAACTGGCTCATAAAACAGAGTTCTGTGGACCTCGGGTCACTCAAGCATCTACAATGAGAACATCCACAAGTCAAATGACTTAGAATGGTCATCAACATCAATAATGTCATACAAAAAGCACAACAAAGAATGTTTTTTCTGCCCCAACTCAGGAAGCTCAATCTGCCCAAGGAGCTGCTGATACAGTTCTACAGAGGAATCATTGAGTCTATAATCTGCACCTCTTATCACTATCTGCTTTGGTTCTGCAACCCAACAAAACGGACACAGACTTCAGAGGATAATCAGAACTGCAGAAAAAACAATTGCTGCCAACCTGCCTTTCATTGAGGACCTCTATACTGCAGAAGTCAAAAAGAGGGCTGTGAAAATATTTACTGACCCGTCGCATCCTGGACATAAACTGTTTCAAAACAGAGGACTGCACACCAAGACAACTAGACACAAGAACAGTTTCCCCCCGAATACCATCACTCTGCTAAACAAATAATTCCCTCAACACTGTCAATAGTAGTCTGCACCACTATTATTACTAGTTTTTTCTCATTATTCCTCTCACCCATTTCTTCCCACTGATAACTGTATGACTGTAACTTGTTGCTTGTATTCTTAAGATTTTTATTAATATTGTTTCCTCCTTGCTTTTTTGACCCCTATGACAATCAAATGCATATTTTCTTTTATGTACACTGAAAACTTATGCACCAAGACAAATTCCTTGTGTGTCCACTCACATTGGCCAATAAAGAATTCTATTCTATTCAAACATGAGGAGTTTGAGGCCCTCTGCATTTTTTTCAATGGCAGATGCTCAAGAAACTGGATGAGTGAATTCTCAGTGCTTTCCTGAAATACCAGAGATTTCTAGAAATCTACCAAATGGCTCACCTCAGACGCCCTATATTAGCAGGGCACAGACTGTTCTCTATCTGTGCAAAGGGTCAGTTGGCAAGAGTCTGCTTACCATTTTAACGCTCATGTTAACAAGTCATATAAAACCCTAATTTTATCTAACTTGACCAGTCAACGAAGCAGTGGAAGTGATGTGCTGGTGTCTGGAGGCTGTTGGGGCCTGGATGGGTGTCAACAGACTCAAACTCAACCCTGATAAGACGGATTGGCTGTGGGTTTTGCCTCCCAAGGACAATTCCATCTGTCCGTCCATCACCCTGGGGGGGGGGGGAATTATTGACCCCCTCGGAGAGGGTCCGCAACTTGGGCATCGTCCTCGATCCACAGCTCACATTAGAGATACATCTTTCAGCTGTGGCGAGGGGGGCGTTTGCCCAGGTTCGCCTGGTGCACCAGTTGCGGCCCTATTTGGACCGGGACTCATTGCTCACAGTCACTCATGCCCTCATCACCTCGAGGCTCGACTACTGTAATGCTCTCTACATGGGGCTACCTTTGAAAACTGTTCGGAAACTTCAGATCGTGCAGAATGCAGCTGCGAGAGCAATCATGGGCTTTCCCAAAAATGCCCATGTAACACCAACACTCCGCAGTCTGCATTGGTTGCCGATCAGTTTCCGGTCACAATTCAAAGTGTTGGTCATCACCTATAAAGCCCTTCATGGCACCGGACCAGGGTATCTATGAGACCGCCTTCTGCCGCACGAATCCCAGCGACCGGTTAGGTCCCACAGAGTGGGCCTTCTCCAGATCCTGTCAACAAAACAACATCGTTTGGCGGGGTCCAGGGGAAGAGCCTTCTCTGTGGCGGCCCCGGCCCTCTGGAACCAATTCCCCCCGGAGATTAGAATTGCCCCCACCCTTCTTGCCTTTCGTAAGCTCCTTAAAACTCACCTCTGCCGTCAGGCATGGGGGAACTGATATATTCTTTTCCCCTAGGCCTTTACAATTTATGCACGGTATGTTTGTTTGTATGTATGTTTTGTTTTGTTTTACAATAAGGGTTTTTTAGTTGTTTTAGTATTGGATTTACATGCTGTTTTTTATTACTGTTGTTAGCCGCCCCGAGTCTACGGAGAGGGGCAGCATACAAATCCAATCAATCTATCTATCAATCAATCGATAGATAGATAGATAAACAAACAAACAAACGTAACACTGAATCTTTAAAGGCAACGCTACAAAAATCTCTACAATGCCACTATAGACAAAGGAAGGAATAAGATCACAGGTATAAGAACATGCTGCTTTTCCTTCTTGAAACTGGAATTCTCCATATTTTGCAAGAAGCTTTCTTATATAACATAAAATTAGCTGTCTGGAATTATTATTATTATTATTTTACAAAATGGTTTAAAGAAAACCATTGGAACACTAAATACTGTACCACTGCTGAATGCCAAGAAATCCTCTCCTGCCAGATATTTCATGCCAGATTTTGGCTGGCAGGTCACATCCTTTGACAAACTGAGGTCTGTTAAGTTTTTCAAAACTTGCCCACACATGCAATGTTTGGAAACATATGCAGATGAATTAATGTAAAACCAGGCAAACCTGCAATTAGGTCTGGGAGTTCGGCTGATATTTATAGATGGAGCCTCTACAGTAGCAGAGATTCCAGCTTATTTGAAGACTTGTGCCTCCATCTTGCAATAAATGGGTCACAGGATGACTTTCAGTGACAAGGAGGATAAATGTAAAATATGGCTTCTTCTTCAGGAACAAAATAAACAGTAAAACAAAGTAAAACAAAATGTGAATGCATCACAAAACTTCCTCAGCATTCTTCATCAAAGTCAACAACTGTCTGTCTTAATATCTGTTGCAGCAGCACTGAGGAGAACATTACAACCCATTATTTGAAGGGATCACACAGCTATGTTTAATTCTCAATTTCAGGATCCTAACCCAGATCATTAATTGATCTAGTATAGTGTTTTTCAACCAGTGTGCCGCGGCACACTAGTGTGCCATGAGACATGGTCAGGTGTGCCATGGGGAAATTAAACATGAGTCCCGGCCTGTGTGCGGGATACGGCCCGCAGAGGCCATTTATCCAGCCCACCGCCAGCTGCCTCCATCCGAACGTAAACATTCCCCTCACAATTCCTCCAGTTCTCTGCGACAGGAAGAGTGGAGGCACAGGTAACGCTCACTGACCAATCACCTTCTAGGATTCATTCCGACCCCTAGCGATGAACCAATAGCAGGCCGCCTCTCATCTACACCCAGGAAGGTCCCCGCTCGGGCTGCCGTGCACTTTTCATTGTGTGGCCGCAACGAGTAGTTGAAGCTGCTACTCCTCCCCGTGGTCCCGATTTCTAATCCTGGTCAGGACCGGAGGCAAATGTTGCCACCACTAGTGTTAAGAGTGTCATTTTAGTTGGTGGTGTGCCCCAGGATTTTGAAAATTTAAAAAATGTGCCAGGGCTCAAAAAAGGTTGAAAATCACTGATCTAGTACATTTAGGATCCTAGCATACCCTCCCAAGACATTCCCAATTAGAACGATACTTTTATGAACTACAGCATGTTTTTACAAAAATGATTTAAAAAATTTGCAAAGAATTGGGTACAGGAATGCAATGAAAAGTCAGCTGGTACTTCTAAAATTTTTTCTCTGGATTCCAGTTTATTAAAAGAATAATGAAAACAGTACTCCTTGTGACAAATTCTGGAACTCCAGTTTATGTGTCTATATTAGGAAATTAGCCTTGAAAATTAGTTTTGAGCTAACCTTCCTTGAAACAAACCCTATTAGGAGAAAAATAATGATTTAGATGCTAGTATTAAAATACCGTATCTAAGCTATAACCTTTTAATTTTTACACTATAGTACAGGACAAAGTATTGGCAGAATACCATGCTCTTCAGCTATCATAGCCAAGAATATATTTTATGTTAATACCAGAATGAATTACTGTCACTGAATGTTTCTGTACACACTATCACTGTACTTTAAAGGACAGTATGCCATTCATTCAGATGAGATGAAAAACATATTATAAAGTCTACTCAGTAGTTTAAACATAATAATTATTTTAGGCTTACAACAACAGCATACTTCTTTGTATTGCCAAACAACAAATTACCTATCTATTTTCAGTCCTTGTACCTAGTAAAATAATTATTGGATTTATCTTTTTTCTTCTGCCAGTATGAATGTATCCTCCTCTAAACATGATAAGCTTCCCAGTTTCACCATGGTATGTATCCTATGTCTGTTGCAATCAAAGGGACAATGGACATCAAGAGAAAGGGTAAGCTTATAGAATAGAAAGAAGACAGCTGTTTTAATTCTGAACTGCCTGTTCTGCATATGATGAATGCATATTTATGAAACAAATGCTCTGGTTTGTTTATACTATTCCATATCCTCAATCCAAACCCCTCACAATGATCCACAAAACATGCTGTATTATTTCATACTATTTTAAATAAAAGGAATAATTAAAAAATCACCTTAACTATGCGTTCAATTTACTGGAATATATTCTATAAACATGCACACACAACTCAGCATTTTCAGATCATGCAATATGACATGCCAATCAGTAATTGCTAACAAATACCTGATTGTCTGAAACCTAGAGTTTAAAATAAAACTGTAATAACTTACATACTGATTACAAGTTATGAAGTATACTTGAACTGGGCCAAAAAAGAAACAAAATATAATCTAGAACATCTTTGATAGAAATTTTACAATCAGTACTAGTGTTAATGAGCATACTACACTATACTACTATATAAAGCCCTTCATGGCATCGGACCAGAATATCTCCGGGATCGCCTTCTGCCGCACGAATCCCAGCAACCATTTAGGTCCCACAGAGTTGGCCTTCTCCGGGTCCCGTCGACTAAACAATGTCGTTTGGCAGGACCCAGGGGAAGAGCCTTCTCTGTGGCGGCCCCGGCCCTATGGAACCAACTCCCCCCAGATATCAGAGTTGCCCCCATCCTCCTTGCCTTTCGTAAGCTCTTAAAAACCCACCTCTGTCGTCAGGCATGGGGGAATTGAAATATTCCCTTCCCCTAGGCTTATAAAATTTATGTATGGTATGACTGTATGTATGACTGATCTCTTAATTGGGGTTTTTAGATTTTTTAATATTAGATTTGTTTATGTTGTCTTTTTACTGTTGTTTGCCGCCCCGAGTCTGCGGAGAGGGGCGGCATACAAATCTAATAAATAATAATAATAATAATAATAATAATAATAATAATAATAATAATAATACACAGTAAAATTCTAGGGATGCCAAATCAGAGCAAATCTTAACCCGTCACAAATGTAACCCATGTTGTTCTGAATACCTTTTTACCCAGAATAGGCCTCAGCTGTATCCATAATAAGATAAATTACTCCGTTACAAAAGGTACGGAAAAAAACCAAAACAAAACAAAACTCCTATCTCTGAATTACTTTAGAACATCTATTTCCAGGAGAAAACAGAGCAGTCCAGAAATGCATTAGTCTATCCGGGACCGCCTTCTGCCGCACAAATCCCAGCGATCAGTTAGGTCCCACAGAGTTGGCCTTCTCCAGGTCCCGTCGACTAAACAATGTCGTCTGGTGGGACCCAGGGGAAGAGCCTTCTCTGTGGCAGCCCCGACCCTCTGGAACCAACTCCCCCCAGAGATTAGAATTGCTCCCACCCTCCTTGCCTTTCGTAAACTCCTCAAAACCCACCTCTGCCGTCAGGCATGGGGGAATTGAGACATCTCCCCCAGGCCTATATAGTTTATGGATGGTATGTTTGTGTGTATGTTTTGCTTTTTAAATAATGATTTTTTTAGAGATTTTAAATATTAGATTTGTTGTACATTATTTTTATCATTGCTGTAAGCTGCCCCGAGTCTACGGAGAGGGGCGGCATACAAATCTAATAAATAACAACAACAACAACAATAATAATTTAACTACTTGTTTCTTTTACATTTTCAAAAATTTTCCAATCAGACACTAAAATACCTTTAGAAGCTGTTTTCCGATTGTTGGACTCATCTTTTCATCCACCATTAAAATGACTATTCCTCGATCATCCATGCCTCGGCGGCCAGCCCGGCCAGACATCTGAATGTATTCACCTGAGGAAATCTGAAAATGCAAAGAAATTAATACAAAATATCAATGCACCCTCTATCACTATCAATATATTATATCTAACAATACAGTAAAATAATTCACATCTTAACTCTTCGCTGTTTATTTTTTCTCTCAAGCTCTTCTAATTAGAGCTGGACAGATGAGTCCATCTGCTGGTGAACAAAAAGATACTTTCCAGTAAATCTAGCTTTTGGAAGCACAGCAACACTGGACTACAGGTTATTCTCAAGTGAGTGAAAGCAAGTTTTACAATATTCAATAGACCAAAATGAATATAGCTACAGAGTAGATGGCTGCATCCAGATGACTGCCCCATAATGCCTATTTAACAGCATTAATCTTAACAGGTCACCTGTTAACCACCTGGTCAACAGAACATGTTTCCTTATGAAAGTATTGCGATGATATATAAAGATTGTCTCTGGATGTTCCCATGTTTTCTGGAAGAAAGTATTGACTCTTCTCCCTTTATTGCATATTTGGGATAGATTCTTAGAGCCTCTGCACCAGCGGTGGGTTGCTCCTGGTTAGGACTGGTTCTTAGAACCGGTAGTGTTGGTGGCAAGAGGCTCTGCCCACCACCTGGAGCATCACCCAGGACGCTTCTGCACATATACAGAAGTGTCGTGCACGTGAACTGGAAGCAAACTAATTCAGAACCCACTACTGCTCTGCAGAGTTAGTTTCTAACAAGGCTATCTTCTATAATGGACTGGACTCATCGGAAAGCATTACTTTGTGCATGAAACAGGAATCTCATCTAATTATCATCAACTACAGTGGAAAATGTACTCATCTCCTCTAAGAGTGCCAGAAGCTACTCAATTCTAGAAATTCTACTTGCTGGGATTAAGGCAATCTAGGTAAGAATATTAAATCTAGGTAAGAATATTACCTAGAATATTGAACAGTACGGGAAGTGTTTCTTAAAGATTGTGAATACCAAGCTGATACTTATATAAGGAAGCAGTAAATAATCTGGGATGAAAATACCATAATCCTAAGTACATGAGTCTACTCATCTACGCAGCATATTTTAAATAAATCCTTTCGCCAGCCTGCCTTCAGGAAATCCAAGAGGTGAGAAATTCCTGACACTGGAATCACACATATAGGGTTTTACGCTATACTGTAGTTCAAAGTTGTTTTTATCAATCAGTAAGAGCTTGATGGTAACCAGTTGCCTTGGGGTGATCGAATAATTAATAATTTAACAAAGTTGAAAGGGACCTTGGAGGTCTTCTAATCCAACCCCCTGCTTAGGCAGGAAACCCTACACTACTTCAGACAGATGGTTATCTACTTTCTTCTTAAAAACTTTCAACGTTGGAGCATTTACAACCTCTGGAGGCAAATTGTTCCACTGATAAATTATTGTGTCAATTAGTTCTAAGTTGCTTCTCTCCTTGATTAGTTTCCACCCATTGCTTCTTGTTCTACCCTCAGGTGCTTTGGAGAATAGCTTGACTCCCTCTGCTTTATGGCAACCGCTGAGATATCGCAAGTTCACAACACTGATCAAATGGACTTGTGCATTTAAAAAAGTGAAAGTTAAACCAGGCCAACAGAATGCAAATATAGGGAGATACACGTTACTGTCTGTTAATGAAGGAATACAATTCAACACCAAGTTATCCTGTCCTCAGCTTGCACCTTCAGAATGCATTGGATTGCAATTTCTGTCAATCCTACCCTGTATATTCTTTGTATACTAGCTGGTTGATGTCTAGTTCAAACACATTTCAAGATTCTTACATTAACAGCTAACAATGAAATGATACACTTCACTCTGGTATCTTATAAGGTCTTCCTGCCCTTTTAGTATGGATGCATGATTGCATGTTTACCAGATGTTTACCAAAATTGAAAATATTCCACATTTGGGTTGGATAAATTTCAACAACCCTTGTGCAAAGAAAAAAGATCTATCCCACATCAATATATATACGGTCTCTATCCAGACAGGACACATCCATTCGAAAAACAGTTCACATGATCATGTTTCCCCACTTCCAAATGCTTACCCATCGGAAATCTTTCCCATCAAACTTCCGGGCACTTGTAAACAGCACTGTCCTTGCTGGCATGTTTATTCCCATAGCAAACGTTTCTGTAGCAAATAACGCCTAAGTGAAGGTAGCAAAGTGTTAAAGACATTATCACATTACTAAAGTATACAGATTCAAGTATATCAGTGATGGCGAACCTATGGCACAGGCGCCACAGGTGGCATGCGGAGCCATATCTGCTGGCACGCAAACCGTTGCCCTAGCTCAGCTCCAATATGGATGTGTGTGCCAGCTAGTTGATTTTTGGCTCGCACAGAGGTTCTGGGGGGCTGTTTTAGGTTTCTGGAGAGCCTCTGGGGGGGATGAGGAAGGGCATTTTTTACCCTCCCTTAGCTCCAGGGAAGCCTTTGGAGCCTGGGGAGGGTGAAACAAGAGCCTACTGGGCCCACCAGACATTGGATCGCCCCGAGTCACCGGAGAGGGGCGGCATACAAGTCTAATAATAATAATTAATAATAATAATAACAACAATAACAACAACAATAATAATAATTATTATTATAATAGATAGCAGGCCATTTCCGGCCTCCAGAAGGCCTCCATGGGGTGGGGGAAGCTGTTTTCGTCCTCCCCAAGCATTGAATTATGGGTGTGGGCACTTATGCATGCGAGATAACGTATGTGCATGTTCTTTTGGCACCCAAGGGGAAAAAAGGTTTGCCATCATTGAACTATATAGTTTAAAATCACAAGTAAGAAAAAAGTAGACAACAAATTTTCAATGTCCAATTCCCACAGTATAGCTGTGAGCTAAAAGATATTATTTATCAGCAAGTTTTCTCTATATTAAAAACACAGCTACAGTGATCCCCCGATCATTGCGAAGGTTCCGTTCCAGGACCCCTCGCAATGACCGGTTTTTCGCGAAGTAGCGCTGAGGAAGTAAAAACACCATCTGCGTATGCGCAGATGGTGTTTTTACTTCCGCCGCAGCAGCGAGGAGCCGAAGATTGGGGTTTCCCCGCCGCCCGCCGTTCGCTCGCGCCGCTTCCCAGCTGGGAAGCGGCGCTGGGGTCTTACCGGCCGCCCACTCCTCGCTGCTGCCGCGCCCGCCGCTTGTCCGCCGCCTGCCTGCCCGCGCGCCCGCCCTTCGCCCGCCCACGCCGTTCGCTTGCGCTGCTTCCCAGCTGGGAAGCGGCGCAAGCGAACGGCGTGGGCGGGCGTGCGGGCAGGCAGGCAGGCGGCGGCCGGTAAGACCCCCAGTGCCGCTTCCCAGCTGGGAAGCGGCGCGAGCGAACGGCGCGGGCGGGCGAAGGGCACGTGCGCGGGCAGGCAGGCGGCGGCGGCAAGACCCCCAGCGCTGCTTCCCAGCTGGAAAGCGGCGCGAGCAAACGGCGTGGGCGGGCGAAGGGCGGGCGCGCGGGCAGGCAGGCGGCGGCGGCCGGTAAGACCCCCAGCGCCACTTCCCAGCTGGGAAGCAGCGCGAGCGAACGGTGTGGGCGCTGATCTGCCCGGCGCCATCTACGCATGCGTGCCCATAGAAAACAGGGCACGCATGCGCAGATGGTGTTTTTACTTCCGGGTTTAAAAATCGCCATATAGCCATTTCGCAATGATCGGGGTCGCAATACCCGGGGGATCACTGTATATACATTTGGTGTTCAGCATTCCTTCATTAATGACTTTCTTGATTAGAAGGTAATTAGTAAGTAAATTGCTATGTGAAATACTTTCAACAGTATTTAAGCTGGACAAAGCTGTCATATAATAAGTTACCAGAACACTATATGCTTTAGGAATGCTGTGTTTCCCGAAAATAGGACCTTGTCTTACATTTTTTTGAACCCTGAAATAATTATAACCGATTTGGGTTATTATCAGGGAAATTTTGGGGAAACAGTGGAAGTTTATCAAAAGATCCAAAATTACAGGTTCTTCACTATTTTATACTTAGCCACTATTCACTATTTTGAACAGCTTTAAGTTTCTATTTGAAAAACAGACTCACTAAATTCAGGTGTAATGTAGAGACTATATGACTATATCATAAAACCTAGCATAACACAATAAAAATAATATTTTTCTGTCTGAATTTAGATGGTAAAATTGGTATTACAGTATAAGGTTGAAAGTACATACTTTTATCAGCCCTTCAGAGAAAAGAATTTCAATGGTTTCCTTCAAAATAGGAAGTAAGCCCCCATGATGGATTCCAATACCACGTTTTAAAAGTGGAAGCACATGTTCAACCTATATGTCCCAAAATAAGAGATGAATCTTATTTCATATTTTATTCATTAACACTAGGATTAAAACAGATGTGGAAAATTACTTTGCGGTGGCAATATCATATATTTTCTAATACTGTACTAATATACTAATCTCAAAAGAAACAAGAAGGATCTAATGTTTGATTTCCCCAACTGATTCTTCTGTTAAAGCTATCAAATATACAAAAGCCAAATCTTAAAAGACAGAAGTGTTCAAAAGATAAACCTAATATTGTAACAAGTCCAAGTGACATATGGAAGTTCCATAAAAAATCCGACATGTTACAAGAAAATAAACAGAATAGCATACAAATGTGTCCTTACATCTAGAGAAGGCTCTTTGATCAGGTTGAAATCAGGAAGAAGATTGGAAGAGAAAGCATTTTTATTAATTAGGGTTGTGCAAAGCACTCAAACAAATGGGGATAAAAAAACCTTTTAAACAGGCATTGGTCCTATGTTGCTACATGCAAACCAATTCATGTATCCTTAAGTACTCACTTGTGGGAGCTTCTTGTCTTCATCAGACAAACAATCGATTGCATTGTTAAACACTTCCTCAACCATCCTTTTTTCTTCACCTGAAAGATAAAAGGATATGAATAAAATTTTTTCCTTACCTGCCAAAACCAAAGCCTACCAAGGAATTTGTTAAAAAGATACACTGAAAATTAATAGAGATATTGGAGATATATTGAATAAGCTGGTAACAAATTTCTTCTTACCATAATGGGACGATCAGATTTTTTATGGGATTTTTAAAATAGAGTATCTCATTATAACAAATTACAGAATTGTTTTAAAAAGTCAAAATAAATTAAATATACAGTGATCCCCCGGGTATTGCGACCCCGATCATTGCGAAATGGCTATATGGCGATTTTGCAACCCGGAAGTAAAAACACCATCTGCGCATGCGCGCCCTTTTTTTCTATGGGCACGCATGCGTAGATGGCGCCGGGCAGATCAGCTGCTGGGCGGCTTCCCTAGGTCTTCCCCCTCTTGCTGGCGGGAGGGCGAGCGGCGGGCATCAGCGAGGAGTTTCCCCACCGCCCACGCAAACTCCTCGCTGCCGCCCGCCCGCCCTTCGCCCCCCCACGCCGTTCATTCTCGCCGCTTCCCAGCTGAGTCCTGAAGCGAATTCGCTTCAGGACTCAGCTGGGAAGCGGCGCGAGCGAGCGCGAGCGAACGGCTTGTCCGCCGCCCGCCCGCCCTTCGCCTGCCCACGCCGTTCATTCTCGCCACTTCCCAGCTGAGTCCTGAAGCGAATTCGCTTCAGGACTCAGCTGGGAAGCGGCGCGAGCGAGCGGCGTGGGCGGGCGAGCGGCAGCGAGGAGTTTGCGTGGGCGGTGGGGAAACCCCAGTGCCGCTTCCCAGCTGAGTCCCCTTCCCAGGAACCCCAATCTTCGGCTCCTCGCTAGCGCTGCGGAAGTAAAAACACCATCTGCGCATGCGCAGATGGTGTTTTTACTTCCGCAGCGCTACTTCGCGAAAACCCGATCATTGCTAGGGGTCCTGGAACGGAACCCTCGCAATGATCGGGGGATCACTGTAATAGCTTAAGTAAATTTACATTAGGTAAAACTGAATTTATTAATTACATTTAAGAAAGAACTCACTGGCCAATTGAACCTATTTTGACCTTTTCCCTCTTAAATAAAAATATTCTCTAAATACTTGATTTTAAAACTTAAAATTACAATTGTGATATAAAACAACCACATTCTAAATAAAATGTATGGCCAGTATCATAAGAAATACGACACTAAGAGGGACCAAGGCAAATTTCAAAAGCAGTTTTCAGTTCATCATTTGTCAAAAGAGAAGGGAGGAAAGAAAGTTATTGGCTGGTCCCAGCTTTTTGACTAGAGAACACATATCTATTTATATTCTAGTCACTAAAAATCAATAATAATGAAAATCGATGAAGAATAAACAAATATATAGAAGTGAGTAGAACACACCTGTGTTGAAATCCAACTTTGTCATCTGAAGTGCATAGGCTTCACACTCTTTCTTACTGAAACTGAATATAATTACTGGTTGGAAGTTTCTTTCCATGATCATCTTTACAATCTTAAATACATTTGAGGGACCTATGAAGATAGCAATGCCAACAAATATTTTAGATTTTGAATATGAAAAAGGTGGCAGTTTCTTCACTTTAACTTCAAAAACAGCACCTGCCTAATCTTGCAAGATATTTATCTGACAAAACTTATACCAACCTTTGGTTCCTCCTTTCCTCCCTTTCTGGTCTCCTTTGGCTAAATCACCTGCATCACGAAGTACCTGCATGGCCGTATTAAAATTATCTTCTCTAAAATCACCCTGGAACGCAAAAGCAATTTTGAATTATAGGTTGGCTTCACTTAGTGACTGCCCTGTCCAGCAACCATTCAAACTTAAAAATTGTGCTAAAATATAACTCCAGTGCCTGCATTTATGACCTGTTCTTGAAGGGACAGTTGAAGGGTATTTCATTCACATGATCACCATTACAATAAGTGTTCACTGTTCTGCCCCTGGCCTGTTTTTTTCCCCCTCCCCTTGCAGAGTGGAGATTGGAGGAGGGACTGCCAGCCCTCCCACACTGTTCTTTATGTACAGTATATTGTCCATTGTGCATTTTTTTACTGTCCTGTAATCCCTTTTCCTCTAATGAATAGAGTAGAATAGAATAAAATAGAATAGAAGTCTTTATTGGCCAAGCCTAATTTGACATACAAGGAATTTTTCTTTGGCATGTAAATACATACATTAATTCCCTTCTCCTTAATTATCTCAGTGCTAAGCTGAGTACATATTCTGAAAGGTGAGTAGAATTGACAACAGAACAGTAAGCAGGAAATTAGTGTGTAGACTTTTAATGTACTTTCTTCTTCTCTAGCACTTGGCCCTGATAGTTACCAATGAATTAGAGTGATCTTATAAGAGTACGAGTTTGTTCCAGTGGTTACAACACCATGCCAGAAACCAGAACATTATGAGTACTAGTCCCTCCCCCCGGCCACCTTAGGGATTAAAGCTGTCAAGGTTACTTTGGACTAGTCACCTTCCCTCAGTCAGATCTATCTCAAAGGGTTGCAGTTGAGGAGAAAATAGACAGAGTATTATGCATGTGTCGTATGCGCCTTCTGCCGCATACCTGCCACACGAATCCCAGCGACCAGTTAGGTCCCACAGAGTTGGCCTTCTCTGGGTCCCGTCGACTAAAAAATGTTGTTTGGCGGGGCCCAGGGGAAAAGCCTTCTCTGTGGCGGCCCCGACCCTCTGGAACCAACTCCCCCCAGAGATCAGAATTGCCCCCACCCTCCTCGCCTTTCATAAGCTCCTTTAAACCCACCTCTGTCGTCAGGCATGGGGGAATTGAGATAATCCTTTCCCCCCAGGCCTATACAATTTATGCATGGTATGTTTGTGTGTATGTTTGGTTTTTAATAAGGGTTTTTAGTTATTTTTAATATTAGATTTGTCATATGCTGTTTTATTATTGTTGTTAGCCGCCCCGAGTCTACGGAGAGGGGCAGCATACAAATCTAATAAATAAATAAATAAAAACCTCCCAGCGACAGTAAGAATCGGCAGGAATGGCCTTCTCTGGGTCCCATCAGCCAAACAATGTCGGCTGGCGGGTCCCCGGGGGAGAGACTTCTCAGTGGCGGCCCTGACCCTATGGGACCAACTGCCTCTGGAGATTCCTATTCTCCCCACCTTGCCAGCCTTCCGCAAAGCTGTAAAGACCTGGGACCGTGGAATGAGGAATGTTAGCTTGAATATGTATGTTTTAATTGGGGTTATTAATGAATGTTTTCATTGTTATAGACTCTATTTTTACTGTTTTAGAAATTATTTTTATTTGCTGGAAGTCGGCCAGAGTCCTTAGGGAGTTGGGTAGCATATAAATATGCTTAATGAATAAATAAATGTTTGTCATATTGAATTATTTATAAAAATAAGAATGAGATAAAAGTTAATATAAACAAACAATACAAAATTCAAAGAAACAAAGTTCCTTACATTTTCATCAACTACAAGGTGAAGTCCATCTCCCCCTGCTGGAAAAATATAATGTTGCAAAGGAGTCGGTCTGTAATCAGTGTAGATCACATGGCAAGGCTGGCAAAGAGAAAATGAGTTATTTAAAATTATTCTGTATGCTTTTAATATACAATACAGCATGTATTTGCAATTCCTAATTTCTACATTTATCCAAATGAAATTACCTAAGGCTGGCAGCAGGACTCTGCAGTCTACAATTAATCATAAATCATTAATCATTAATCATAAATCACCAATTCTCAGGTTTGGAAAATGTGTATTCTTTTGTGTCTTGTACAATTCTATTTTTACTTTTTAATTTTTTTCTAATTGCCAATCTTATCGCTTAGTAAAGAATTCACTAGAAAAATCAGAAATCAAAAATATAAATCCAATAATACATATTAGAAGAAGTTAAAACTAGGCTGAAATAATCTACTGAATTTAATTCAAGTTATTTTTACATAAACAAATATAGGACCTCCCTGTATGTAGACTTAGTTAGCTCAGTTCTCATTTGCCCCATGTGCTGAACTAATCAGCTTGTTTTGTATCAATCTTGTAGCTGATGTCCTCAACAAGATTTTGGGTTTTGGCTTAAGCTAATTCTGAGCCTACCAAGTGGGTTAATAGCACTGTTGCAAATAAAGGTGAAGAAAAAGACATTGTACCTGTTTGTGAAGATGACATATCCATTCAGCAAACTGGCGCGCATTTGGAATAGTGGCAGAAAGAAACACATAGTGAACATTATCAGGAAGCAAAATAATGGTTTCTTCCCACACCACACCACGTTCTAGAAAACAAAAATTCATGGGACAGCATCATGTTCATTTTACTTCTACGGACAAAAACTCATACATAAATGTGTAAATTTATAGTACCTGAATTTCTCATGTAATGGATCTCATCAAATATAACCCAAGCAACTTCACGCATAACTTCAGAACCTCTGTAAAGCATACTTCTCAAAATCTAAAGAGAAGAGTAAATGAAAATGATCTTTTAAACATTGCAAGCAATGAGCTAAGCACATTTGGTTAGTACTACTTACTAACAGGAAAGAAATTGTTGAGGAAGTTGTAGGAAACATGAGAGAGAGAGTAGCCATGCAATCCTAGAATTTACCACTGCAGGTAAGGAGACTGTCAGATTAGTGTTCAATATATCAAGAGAGCTGACTTCCAGAATTTAAGAGAAAAAAGAAGGATTTTGTGGATAAAAATTCTGAAAGAAAAATTCTCAAAAGATAATTAATCCTAAATACAAAGAAAAAAATGGGAAGAAGCTGATGAGATCAGTATGGCTGTATAAATAACTCTTTGATAAATTGAGAAATGAACTGAAGTTTTTAAACATAGAGGAGCATACCACAAATAAAGTTTTAGGAAATAGCCTGAATCTGTAAGGATAAGGTCAAGAGCTGAGATTTGCAAAATTAACAGAATCAATTATTTAGGCATAGGCAGAACAAGAAGAAAAGTCAAGGAAATTGTTTATTTGAGGATTGAAGAAGATACCAAATTAGTGATGGACAGGCAGGGAGAAATAAGGCTGAACTGACTGAGTCCTATTTTACATGTATTTTTTCAAAAGAGAAAGCCCAATTTCATAGAAGCTACATCATGTAGGGTAAAAGAGAGATGGTCAAAAAGGAAAGTGGTAAAAACACATTTGTTTCTGCTTTGAAGGAGTTAGTCACTGGGGCTGGATGAATTATATCCCAGGGGCCAGAGGAACTGATAATCTAGAGCAAATCTAATAGTCATAATAGAATGCATCAGATAATAATAATATCCAGTTCCACATCCAAGTCATATATATTTATTATTAAATAAATTTCACCAAACTCACACATGATGACTCAGGGGGCTTATGAAGTTAATATGGTAAACAACACAGGACTTAAACTGAAACATATGGTATGAAATTCAATGTTTTGTACAAGCATATACAGTGGTACCTCATCTTACGAACGCCTCTTCTAACGAACTTTTCAAGATACGAACCCAGTGTTTAAGATTTTTTTGCCTCTTCTTCCGAACTATTTTCACCTTACGAACCCAAGCCACTGCTGCTGGGATGAAGGGGTTTCTTTCCCCCCCCTTTTTGAAGAAAGAAAAGGGAGGGGCAGCTTGGAGGGGGAAAAGACTCCATTTAAATAACTAGGAGAACAGCGTGTTTGCAAGCACTGAAAGAGTGTCTTTTGAAGAAAGAAAAGGGAGGGGCGGCTTGGAGGGGGAAAAGACTCCATTTAAATAACTAGGAGAACAGCGTGTTTGCAAGCACTGAAAGAGTGTCTTTTTAAGAAAGAAAAGGGAGGGGCGGCTTGGAGGGGGAAAAGACTCCATTTAAATAACTAGGAGAACAGCGTGTTTGCAAGCATTGAAAGAGTGTCTTTTTAAGAAAGAAAAGGGAGGGGCGGCTTGGAGGGGGAAAAGACTCCATTTAAATAACTAGGAGAACAGCGTGTTTGCAAGCACTGAAAGAGTGTCTTTTTAAGAAAGAAAAGGGAGGGGCGGCTTGGAGGGGGAAAAGACTCCATTTAAATAACTAGGAGAACAGCGTGTTTGCAAGCACTGAAAGAGTGTCTTTTTAAGAAAGAAAAGGGAGGGGCGGCTTGGAGGGGGAAAAGACTCCATTTAAATAACTAGGAGAACAGCGTGTTTGCAAGCACTGAAAGAGTGTCTTTTTAAGAAAGAAAAGGGAGGGGCGGCTTGGAGGGGGAAAAGACTCCATTTAAATAACTAGGAGAACAGCGTGTTTGCAAGCATTGAAAGAGTGTCTTTTTAAGAAAGAAAAGGGAGGGGCGGCTTGGAGGGGGAAAAGACTCCATTTAAATAACTAGGAGAACAGCATGTTTGCAAGCATTGAAAGAGTGTCTTTTTAAGAAAGAAAAGGGAGGGGCGGCTTGGAGGGGGAAAAGACTCCATTTAAATAACTAGGAGAACAGCGTGTTTGCAAGCATTGAAAGAGTGTCTTTTTAAGAAAGAAAAGGGAGGGGTGTCCCCCTTGCCTTTCTTTCTTCCCACTCACCCTTTAGCCTAGCCTTGCTTCTTCCACCCGCCCCCTTTAGCTGGGATTTTCCTGAAGGATTTGCACCCATTATTTGCTTTTACATTGATTCCTATGGGAAACATTGTTTCATCTTACGAACCTTTCACCTTACAAACCTCCTCCTGGAACCAATTAAGTTCGTATCATGAGGTACCACTGTACATAGTATAACAGAGAAGCCAAAAACCAGCACCGAAAAGTTGAACAATCTGACCTACCTCTGTGGTCATTACAAGGCAAGATGCTGTAGGATTGATGGTGACATCTCCAGTCATCAAGCCAACATCTTGAAATTCTTCATACATCTCACGATATTTTTGGTTACTAAGAGCTTTAATAGGACTGGTAAATATCACACGCTGTTTTTCTCTTAAAGCCAAAGCAATGGCATACCTGTATTAAATAAGCAATATCCATTATAAATTCATATGCTTTGAAATATGAAATAATTGACAATCTCCAAAAATGTAAATTTCGTTTATTATGAAATCCAATCTTTTCTCATATGTGGCAATATGAGAGGAAATAATAAATTGTATGAGGTCTGCTCTTATTACAAAACAAATATAAGAGTAACTAGTGTGTATAACATTCAAGCTCAGATTTGAAAAAGGTGTTCCGACTTTTACTACCGGACAGCACGTCAGAATATTGTCAAATAAAGTAAAAATTCTGATGTTGAGTTCAAACCATTTCTATTTTTGAAACATCTTATAAAGTTTTAATATTAATTTAATTTAATTTATTAGACTTATAAGCCACCCAACTCCTTGCAGAGAGGATTAATTTACACACTCTATGTCACTCAAAAACTAAATTTGGATCTCTCCAGATCCCATCCAGTACTTTCCTAAATACAATATTCCAATGTTAGGAATCTTGAATATTTTATTTCTTCAAGCAATACAATGTAATATTATAATAGTACTAAATGCTGGAAAAGAGCTATGCATTCCATAAATCTGACAGAAATCTAATACTAAAACAAATTTCGAGGACAAAAATTGTTTTGAAAAAAATGAAGCCAGCTATGCAAATCTGTACAGCAAACTAATTTTTTTTTAAATTACACATTTATCAATAATTTCTTCATGATCCCATATCACTAATCACTTTATCTTCACTCAATATTGTCATAGCTATTGATTTAATAAGTTTAGAAGTGCAGAACTAGCCTTATATTAAATATGTACATAAAAATATAAAAACAAAACAGAAATATAATAAATGCAGAAAGTTAATTTATTTTACCTTTAGTTTACTCGTGGGGAGAATTTAGTGTTTATTTTTAAATCTATCAGACATACTTACTCTGCACAAACAGTTTTTCCTGCTGAGGTATGAGCAGATACTAAAACAGACTGATTATTATCCACACACAAAATAGCTTCTCTTTGAAAAGCATCAAGAATGAATGGATATTCCTAAAAAGAAAAAAAATTATATAAATTCCAGAACTTATTGTAAGTCAGCACAATTATTTTCCATTTATTTGACTGTATTGGGTTTAAAGAAAACAATTATATGGATATTCTGGAAATCAATATCCTCAGCAATCACAAGGCAAAATACATTAATGTGATGGAGAAAGTAATGGTCTAAGAACAACTAATACATAGGTATCTTTGATAATCAGTTATGTTTGATAAATTGCCCCTCTTTTGGGGATCAAACTGCAAAAAAAGTATCTTTAAAAGAATATTTGCAAGAATTTTAATTTATAAAAGGTTTCTAATAATGTTTACTGGAAGAATTCTCTTGAGGTTCAGCTTTCCTAAGAACGATGTATTAATAGTCACTTCATTAATATATTAATTCAATTAACTAGTACAGTGATCCCCCGCTCGTTGCGAGGGTTCCGTTCCAGGAGCCCCCGCAACGAGCGGGTTTTCGCGAAGTAGCGATGCGGAAGTAAAAACACCGTCTGCGCATGTGCAGACGGTGTTTTTACTCCCACAGCGCTAGCGAGGAGCCGAAGATTGGGGGCGGCGCGGCTGTTTGCCGCCGGCATGGAGGGCTTCCTAGCAGCCCCCCAAACCCGGGTTGGGGGTCCGGGGGGCGCTGTCTCTCGCCGCCTTCGAGCCGAGTCCGTGAGCGAACTCGCTCACGGACTCGGCTCGAAAGCGGCGAGAGAGAGCGTTGACAGGCCCGTTCCTGGCGCTCTCTCTCGCCGCCTTCGAGCCGAGTCCGGGAGCGAACTCGCTCACGGACTCGGCTCGAAAGCGGCGAGAGAGAGCGTTGACAGGCCCGTTCCTGGCGCTGTCTCTCGCCGCCTTCGAGCCGAGTCCGTGAGCGAACTCGCTCACGGACTCGGCTCGAAAGCGCCGAGAGAGAGCGTTGACAGGCCCGTTCCTGGCGCTCTCTCTCGCCGCCTTCGAGCCGAGTCCGTGAGCGAACTCGCTCACGGACTCGGCTCGAAAGCGCCGAGAGAGAGCGTTGACAGGCCCGTTCCTGGCGCTCTCTCTCGCCGCCTTCGAGCCGAGTCCGTGAGCGAACTCGCTCACGGACTCGGCTCGAAAGCGCCGAGAGAGAGCGTTGACAGGCCCGTTCCTGACGCTCTCTCTCGCCGCCTTCGAGCCGAGTCCGGGAGCGAACTCGCTCACGGACTCGGCTCGAAAGCGCCGAGAGAGAGCGTTGACAGGCCCGTTCCTGGCGCTGTCTCTCGCCGCCTTCGAGCCGAGTCCGGGAGCGAACTCGCTCACGGACTCGGCTCAAAAGCGGCGAGAGAGAGCGTGGACAGGCCCGTTCCTGGCGCTGTCTCTCGCCGCCTTCGAGCCGAGTCTGGGAGCGAACTCGCTCACGGACTCGGCTCGAAAGCGCCGAGAGAGAGCGTGGACATCGCCCGTATCTAGAAGAAGTTGCCACCCGAGCGCTCTTGCCCGGCGGGAGGCGAAGCATATGGGTGGGGGGGCTGTCAGGACACCCTCCCACCCCAGCACTTTGCATCCCGCCGGCAAAGAGCAATAAGGCAGCAGCTTCTGCCGGACACGGGCAATGGGCGGGACAGAGAAGCGGGAAGAATCAGGAGGTTCCTTTGGCGGCTGGAGGCTGCCTGGCACCCGCTGCAGCCAAAACAACAAAGCCAGGCAGCTCCCAGCTGCCAAAGGAGCCTCCTGATTCTCCCCGCTTCTCTGTCCCGCCCATTGCCCATGTCCGGCAGAAGCTGCCTCCCGTGCCGATGTTCCCCGCCAAGCCCAGTTCGGCTTCCCTGGCTGCTTGGCCGGAGGGGGGGGGGGGGCTCGGCCAAAAGGGGCTGGAGACGCAGCGATTTGCCTCCCGCCCCTCGCCCCTGTGCCACCGGCACGTCATCTTCCCTCCCAGACAAAAAGGCCGGCCTTTGGGGATGAAGGGGTGTGTTCAGCTCTGCGTCTCCAGCTCCTTTCGGCCGAGCCCTCCCCCCCCCCCCCCGGCCAAGCAGCCAGGGAATCCGAGCCAGGCTTGGCAGGGAACATCGGCACGGGAGGCAGGAGACGGATCGGGCGACCGGAGCAGCAGCCAGGGAAGCCGAGCCGCGTATGGCGGTGACGGCGGCCGTCTCCTGCCTCCCGCGCCGATGTTCCCCGCCACGCCCGGCTCGGCTTTCCTGGCTGCTTGGCCGGGAGCTGGATGCTGGTGGTGGCGGAGGAAGGCGAATGCGGCTTGGAAGCTGGGAGGGGGGCAGAATATGGGAGGAGAGAGGCTTGCAATAGAGGGTGGAGGAAGCGGCCATGGGAGGGCGAGCTGCCTCAGGGAGGAGGATCGGGCGGGACCAGGTGGGGGCTGGAATTTCTCCGCCAGGGCGAAGGGCGGGCGAGCGGGTGCTGGGGAGGGCTTCTCGCCCTCCCGACAGCAAGAGGGGGGAGCGAACGGCGTGGGCAGGCGAAGGGCGGGCGAGCGGCAGCGAGGAGTTTGCGTGGGCGGTGGGGAAACTCCTCGCTGACGCCAGCAAGAGGGGGAAGACCCAGGGAAGCCGCTGCCATCTACGCATGCGTGCCCGGCACGCATGCGTAGATGGTATTTTTGACTTCCGGGTTGAAAAATAGCGAAGTACCCTGTTCGCAATGGTTGGGGACGCAATAAACGGGGGATCACTGTACATCATTTAATACTATCATTTAATAATGATGTATTAAAAGAGTCACTGAAGCAGTAGGTGTGAACTTAAATGGACTCCAGAGGATAGTACAGAACAGGAAGTTCTGGAGGAAAATTGTCCATGGGGTCACAATGGCTCGGATACGACTTCACAACTAACAACAACATACATTCAATACAAGTGCAGAATTGAATAATCAATCCAATTAATATTTCAGAACCAACTGAAACTGTGTGACCCACATTTAACTACCTTCCAGTTAAATAATCAGAGAAATTCCAATGCTGCTTTATTCAAATCAGTTTCAACTATTAAAATGATGGATATTTGCATTTCGTTAACTTTCAGAGAAAATGAAGCAAATAAAAAAAGTTTATGCCTAGGCAAATAATTGGCATTTTACTTTCCTTCATTCTTCCCTATTAGCTATGAAATTTAAGGAATAAGACATGTAAATTACAAACCTTTGCAGCTTTCCCAGTTCTTGCCTTCAGGGCTACGAAGTCCGTATCTGAAGGAAGAGCAACCTGGTAAAGAAAATATTTTCCGGTCATTTATATTATTTTCCAGTAATAATGTTCCTAATGTTCAAAGCAGGGTACATAATGCTTCCTCCTTCCATTTCTAACCCAACAAAATAGGGGACATAAGCAGGATGAGGGAGAATGACTGGCCCAAAATCACCCAGTGAGCTTTTATAAATGACAGTACACACAAACCTGGGTTTTCCCAGCACATCTCCAATATCTTAACCACTGTATCACCTGTCTTTGTATCAGAAACAAAATAATTTGAAATGATTCAAATCCACTTCTTTCTTTATAAGCCTCAACAATTATAGCCATTACTTCTGAACAGACATTTAGCGATTGTTCAAAGTTACAATCATCTAGAAAAAGGGGATCTATGACCTTGATTTGAAATTCTAATGTTGGGGCTCCCTTAGCAACATGACATTTGAAATGTCCCAGTCACATGGTCATGTTTTACATCTCCTGAAAACTGGCAGTTGCTTCTCATTTTCAGCAAAACCTCATCCACAGGGAACCACTAATTTGCTTAAAGACAGCGATGTTCATTAACAACCATGGACTGATTTAATTAATACAAAAAACACTATAAAATTGAGATGGTTACGTGACTGAGCCATTTTATGACAGTAGCACAAATCCCAGCGACCAGTTAGGTCCCACAGAGTTGGCCTTTTCCGGGTCCCGTCGACTAAACAATGTCATCTGGCGGGATCCAGGGGAAGAGCCTTCTCTGTGGCAGCCCCGACCCTTTGGCACCAGCTCTCCCCGGAAATTAGAATTGCCCCCACCCTCCTTGCCTTTCGTAAACTCCTTAAAATCCACCTCTGCTGTCAGGCATGGGGGAATTGAGACGTCTCCTCCCGGCCTATGCAGTTTATGCATGGTATGTTTGTGTGTATGTTTTGCTTTAATAATAAGGGTTTTTTTAATGACTTTTAATTATTAGATTTGTTGCACATTGTTTTATTATTGTTGTGAGCCGCCCCGAGTCTGTGGAGAAGGGCGGCATACAAATCTAATTAATAATAATAATAATAATAATAATAATAATAATAATAATAACAACAACAACAACAACATCATATGACCGTAATAGATAGCTTCTATTATGGCCACATGTTGAGGACTATTTGTAGTTTGGTTCCAACTAAAATTATGAATCCCCTCAACTTGTTGATTTTGCATTACCACTTCAAGAACATTTGAAAACAGTAACATTATTAATCAATCTGATTATATGGTTTGCAATAAACTATTTTTCCAGAGCTGATAACCATCACTGTCCCTTATGAAAGAGTAATCTAAAATGACTTTCTCTCAACCTTCAGAATGCTAGTGACCAGATGACTGGTAATTTGGTCAATAAAGAGGTATATTGTCCATAAACCTTTATTTTGAAAGATTAGCTCCTAGAACATACAACTTTATGCTACAAAGTGACATAGGGGAAGGTCTGGTAGGGAAGGTTTGCCTATTTGCCGATGACTCTAAAGTGTGCAATAGGGTTGATATTCCTGGAGGGGTCTGTAATATGGTAGATGATTTAGCTTTACTAGATAAATGGTCAAAGCAATGGAAACTGCAGTTTAATGTTTCCAAATGTAAAATAATGCACTTGGGGAAAAGGAATCCTCAATCTGAGTATTGCATTGGCAGTTCTGTGTTAGCAAAAACTTCAGAAGAGAAGGATTTAGGGGTAGTGATTTCTGACAGTCTCAAAATGGGTGAGCAGTGTGGTCAGGCGGTAGGAAAGGCAAGTAGGATGCTTGGCTGCATAGCTAGAGGTATAACAAGCAGGAAGAGGGAGATTGTGATCCCCTTATACAGAGCGCTGGTGAGACCACATTTGGAGTACTGCGTTCAGTTCTGGAGACCTCACCTACAAAAAGATATTGACAAAATTGAACGGGTCCAAAGACGGGCTACAAGAATGGTGGAAGGTCTTAAGTATAAAACGTATCAGGCAAGACTAAATGAACTCAATCTGTATAGTCTGGAAGGCAGAAGGAAAAGGGGGGACATGATCGAAACATTTAAATATGTTAAAGGGTTAAATAGGGTTCAGGAGGGAAGTGTTTTTAATAGGAAAGTGAACACAAGAACAAGGGGACACAATCTGAAGTTAGTTGGGGGAAAGATCAAAGGCAACATGAGAAAATATTATTTTACTGAAAGAGGAGTAGATCCTTGGAACAAACTTCCAGCAGACGTGGTTGGTAAATCCACAGTAACCGAATTTAAACATGCCTGAGATAAACATATATCCATTGTAAGATAAAATACAGGAACTAGTATTAGGGCAGACTAGATGGACCATGAGGTCTTTTTCTGCCGTCAGTCTTCTATGTTTCTATGTCTGTTTTTAATAAGAGAGATTGTTAAGCAAACAGTTAAACTAATGAATATCACAATACCAATCTCATTCCCATTTATCTCATATCTATATAACGTGTTTGGGTTCTCCTGCATTTTAGTTTTAGAAATTGAAATCAGAGTATAAATATAGGTTTAAGGAGATTGGATTGGGCACATGATTTCTTTTTAACTTCTATTTCCACTGAAGATGAACATTTAGCTCATATATACCAGTTCATAAATGTCTTTTTCCCATTATTTATTCTCATGCAGAAAAGCAAACTAAAGCTAAACAGTATTCTCAACTCATAATAGTAGCACTATATAAAAACAGCATTCATCACCACAGCAATCTCACACTCACCTCGTGTGTACAGCCTTCAATAGTTTCAACAGCTTGTACCTTTACTTTTGGCATCACATCTGCCAAGCTGAAATGAAAACCACATTAATGTTATCAGTCAGTCAGTAATGAAATGTGTACATTGTACTTTACTTTTAAAGATTAATGATGCTAATAATGATCATCATGTTTCTGTCTACATTCTGGACAGAAAGGACCACTGGCTTAAAAGAGGGGTCAAAGAGGTCATCTATGATAAAACTGAACAGCTCTATTTCAACGGAAGGAGGATATGGCACCACCTATCTCCTGTCTAAAACACAATCCTTTCAGTAGTTCCAAGAAGATTTCACACACTGAGGGTACCCCCAACTGGCTTCAACAACTTTCAGAGAGCTAACAACGAACCTTTCGTAAGCTGCTTAAAACCCACCTCTGCTGCCAGGCATGGGGGAACTGAGATACACTTTCTCCCTAGGCCTTTAAAATTTTATGCATGGTATGTCTGTATGTATGATTGGTTTTTATATAATGGGTTTTTAACTGTTTTCAGTATTGGATTATTGTTATATACTGTTTTATTACTGTTGTTAGCCGCCCCGAGTCTGCAGAGAGGGGCGGCATACAAATCCAATAAATAAATAAATAAATAAACCTTCAGAATGTTAATTACCAAATGACTATAAAAATATAAATCCTTTAATTCACTACCACTCAATCAGAACTGTTGAAGCTTCTTGGATGAGAAATGAAATGTTTTCAAGGGGGAAAAAAACCCAAGAAAGTCTAGTTGCCTTTTATAAATGATGAGCCAGGGTGGCACAGCAGGTAGAGTACAGTACTGCAGGCCACTGAAGCTGACTGTAGATCTGAAGGTCAGCAGTTCAAACCTCATCACCGGCTCAAGGTTGACTCAGCCTTCCATCCTTCCGAGGTGGGTAAAATGAGGACCCGGATTGCGGGGGCAAAAGGCTGGCTCTGTTAAAAAGTGCTATTGCTAACATGTTGTAAGCTGCCCTGAGTCTAAGGAGAAGGGTGGCATAAAAATAAATAAATAAATAAATAAATCATCTTGCTTGTTTGCATTTACTTCTTGTAGTGCACCAGGAAACCCAATTCTGGGTGCCGCAAGAAGCAGCCCAGAAAGTCGTAGCCCAGCATGGCCTAGCAACATGGTACCGGCTTCACACAAAGGGGTCTGCATTTGCTGATACTGCACAAAGGGGGGTTACTTTTGCCAGCTTCTGCAAAGTGTTTCTTGGCAAGTAGAGTCAGGCCAGATATGCTCCATCAGCAATGGGAGAAAGAAGACAGGAAGGTCAGATGGAGCAAAAGTGTGCATGAGACCAAAAAAAGAGAGACATAGATGGGGAGAAATAGGTAACTGGAGGGAGTCGACATTCTTATGTGATCATAAGTGCAGGCAAGCTGGCAAGTGTCCAAATTTTGATCATGACAATGGGGGTGCTGCAATGACCAAACAGTTGCTGAACTGAATGGTCAAGAGGTAAAAACCTATCTGTATTTTTAATTTTCCCAACATGTTTCATATACATTTTAAAGAAATTTTTGCATCACGTTTTGAAGACACCTCAAGTTTTATTCTACTCACTGGGAGAAATGAAAAATACAGAACTGTTTAACAAATCGTTTCTAATGCAACCAGTGTTAGATGATAAAATAGTCTAATAGCTTTTAATATAGTACTTTCTACAGTATTTTTTGTGCAGTTGCCCATAAATCATTCCGATCTCCTCTACTCTTTAAAAAAATAATCATAAGTATCTCCAAGCCTAATATGTACAACTTATTCTTACTTAAGATCATCCGTAGAGATGTCGTCAAGCTTTGGTCTCTTCCCCAAAGATGCAATATCTGCATTATTAAATTCTGCATCACGCTTTTTCTTGGCTTGGACTTTCGCAGGCGCCACAGATTTGCCATCTCGTTGTTTTCTAAATGGAAACATAAAAAAACAGAGACCAGGAATCAGCTCTGATAAATCACATTAAAAAAGCCCGACATATTTTTAAAAAGCCCAAAATATTAACAAACTCTGCTCAAATATCCAATATTGCACTGATCAAATAAAAATTCCCCAAAGCATTGTTCCCCTTACTGGGGTGGATTCCTTCCAGTTTGGACCAGATCGCCCAAAGAGTTAGCGACCCCCTAGTGATGTAATTTTGGAGTCACAGATCCATTTCAGTCTGAGCCAGTTTGTGTTCGCCACCATATTTTTTTCTGAATTTTCAGTCGATTTTCCTGTGTTTGGCTGGCTTGTCCTTGTTCTGTGCTTTGAAAAAAGCCCTCCCGCCGACCCCCGGATTAAAATTGACCTTTATTTCTTCCCTCAAAGCACAGCTGATCAGCTCCTCAGCTGTGTTTCTGGCTGAATTCACCTTCTGAGCATGTGCGGAAGTGAAATTGCACAAGGGGATGTGCACACGTAAAATGTTGCAATGCGAACTGGTGGCGGAGGTAAGTGGAAGCCACCCCTGCCCTCATATATTACCTCTTAACGGTATCCAAACTGGAGAAAAGAACATCATCTTTCTGAATAGCACGAGAAAGAGAGGAATCAACTTCCCAAATGTGTAATGTTCATCGGAATATCCCACTTGTGGCATTCAGCAAGGATGAACAGATATTCAAGAAAGGAAGAACCATATTCTATTAATTTGTCTGAGGACCCCCGAAATGAGGAGCCGGATATACCACACACCAAAGGATGTTTCCTGGAGGTCAGATGGGGAACACACTATCCTCTATACCCGTTTCGTTTATAGCATTATGTCTATTATCCTTATAATTTTTAAAATTAATTTTCACGTTTTCCACATAACATTCTCCAGCAGATCCACATATATACATTCATATTAATATTTATATTAATTATACATTAGACATTGTTTTTCCCTATTGTCTCTTCATCTATTTCCATCTCACATTGTCTCTTAATCTTTCTTTTCTTTATCCATTCATACCATTTAGTCCAGATATTATGATACTCAGAATCTGTCTGTCTATTTAACTCCATCGTTAATCTATCCATCGCAGCGGAGTCATATATCTTTTTTAGAATTTCCTTTTCCTGGGGTATCTGAGACACTTTCCATCATTGTGCATATGTGATCCTTACAATTTATGTTAATATTGTTTACTGCTTGCTTATTTGTACCCTATGACAATCTTTAAGTGTTGTACTTCATAATTCTTGACAGATGTATCTTTTATTTATTTTTATTTATTAATCAGATTTTTATGCTGCCCTTCTGGAACTCAGGGCAGCTCACAGTAAACAAATACAAAACATGAAGAAATCTAATATTAAAATACTCTAAAATTCTCAATACTAAAAACATATAGAAATCTAACTTAAGTTATATTCTAAAACTCCTATATATTTTAAAAACCAATCAGCCACATTCATCCTATCATTCTTCACTCATAGGTCGGGGTAGATGTTTAAAATTTTGGTGGCCCCAGGCCTGTCAACAGAATTGTGTTTTCAAGACCTTACAGAAGACTGGGAGGGTGAGGGCAGAACGACTCTCCGGGTGAGTTAATTCCAGAGGGCCGGGGCCACCACAGAGAAGGCTCTTCCCCATAGGCCTCACGAGACGGCATTGCCTGGCTCACAGTACCTTGAGAAGGCCAACTCTGTGGGACCTAGTCGGCCGCTGGAATACATAAGGCAGAAGAAGGTCCTATAGGTAATTTGGTCCCATGGCATGTAGGGCTTCACAGGTCATAACCAACACTTTTGTATTTGGAGACCAATCGGCAGCCAATGCAGTTCGCGGAGTGCTTGAGAAACATTTATGTACACTGAGAGCATATGCACCAAAAAGAAATTTCTTGTGTGTCCAATCCAGGGTGTCCAGAGGGAAGGCATTTTGAAATTCCCTGATATTTCCCTAACATTTCCTATAACTTGCAATCTTGCAAGGCGTGGTCATAGATGATGAATACCAAACAGCTAAGCTGTGGAGAAATATCGGTAGCTGAGGAAGCAAGTTGTTGTCACAGCTATGCTCATTTTTGTTTGATTCTGCCAGACAGCGCGATCCACTTTTTTTTACATGACTTTTAAACATTTTAATATAATGTTTTCTCTCTCTGATTTATTCTGTTTTTTTCATGAATTCCCTTATAATTTCCTGATATTTCCCAAACTGCCAATTTCCCTGATAATTCCGATTTTCCTGTTTTCCAGGTTTGCTGGACACCCTGCCAACTGGCCACTAGGATACATAAGGCAGTAGATGGTCCTGTAGGTAATCTGGTCCCACGCCATGTAGGCAGGACTGGGCAGCAGGCAGGACGGGGTGGAACACAATTCCACCAGCGGAAATCAAGCTGCATACGCAGCTCCAGCTGACCAGTGGAAATCACTTCCTGGATTATGGGCCTTGGCTTGGCTCTCCTCCCCCCCCCCGCTTCTGCACACTCCTTGCTTTTTTCCTCTTTCCTCCTTCCTGGCCTCGATCAAGCTTCTCTCTCTCCTGCCTGGCTCCCCTCGAGCCTCATGTGGGGCCAGGAAGGAGAAAAGAGGAAAAAAGTGAGGTGCGTGCAGCAGCAGGCAAAAAAAGGAGAGCCGTGCTGAGCCAAAGTGGTCTGGGCTACGGTCTTTTTCACATCGGGAAACCCTCCACCCGCAGCTGAGATGAAAAGGCATTGTGCGGCAATAATAACCTTGTGACTCTTCCTCAGCTTTCCGATATTTTTAAATTCCCCCCTCCAGTCCTCCCCCTCCTCGGAAAGCGGCAGGGAGACCAGCACCAGCAGGAGTTGAAGGGGGCCCTTTTCCTCCCCCCTCTTTTTTCAACAGTTTATTGGCACCTGTTCGCCTAGCAACCCAGCCTGAGGTGGTGGTGGGGGCGACCCAGGAAGTAGAGCATGGGAAACGCAAAGCAAATTTGTCACCCCAGCGAGTGACACTGGTGAAGTTATAAGTCGAGGACTTAACAGTTTACTTGAACTATGATGATCGTTCAAGCCACTCCCACGTACATTGAGATTTTAGATGTAATTGAATTTGTATGCCACCCCTCTCCAAGCAAGTCACACCCACAAAATAAGCCACACCTACAGTGTGGCAGTAAAAGGTTTGACTGCCCATTACTACATGTAAGGGCTTTGGAGGTCATAACCAACACTTTGAATTGCGTTGGGAGACCAATCGGCAGCCAATGCAGCTTGCGACTGCATGAGAAACTTTTATGCACACAAAGAGCATATGTACCAAAGACAAATTCCTTGTGTGTCCAATCACACTTGGCCAATAAAGAATTTATTCTATTCTATGTCACAGCTTCAATCCTGAATCTGAAGAAGGTTCAAAACTGGCAGCTCTCTTTATTTTATTCCCCACAAGAACCATGTACACTGAGAGCATATGCACCAAAGGCAAATTCCTTGTGTGGCCAATCACACTTGGCCAATAAAGAATTCTATTCTATTCTATATCATAGCTTCAATCCCGAATTGGGAGAAGGTCCAAAACTGGCAGCTCCCTTTATTTTTATTCCCCACAAAAATCCACGGGTAATACAAGGTACAACGAGGGAAAGTGATTGGCACCAAAGGTCATTTGGCTATTCCTGTTACTGAACCTTCCAACTCCCCAAGCCAGGGGTAGGCAAAGTCGGCTCTTCTATGACATGTGGACTTCAACTCCCAGAATTCCTGAACTAGCATGATTGGCTCGGGAATTCTGGGAGTTGAAGTCCAGCAATAGAAGAGCCAACTTTGCGTACCCCTGCCCCAAGCCAACCACCGAAAAGCTGCACGCAACACGTTGGCTCTCTGCATCTCGCGTATCCCGGTCCCACATGGATTTAAAATAAATTTAAAAAGTAAACCGGATATGAAATGAAGACCTGTAGGAAGTTTCTCCACCCCCCCACTTTTCGTTCTTAGTACTGAAGGAAAAAAGCCCCAGAGATTCTCCTTTGCCTGCCGCATAATAAAGACCTAAAACCGTCCCCGCTAGGAAGAGGATCCGGGCCCCAGCCTCTTCAAACCCTCTCTTGTTCCTCACCCCGACTTGTTTGAAGCGACTGACTTCGTTTCCTTCAAGGTGGAGGCGGAATCGTCTTCGAACACGCTGAATAGCTCGTCGCCAAAAGCGTCCGCCATCTTTCCCAGCAAAGCGCGCAGCGGCGGCTCCGCCTCCACAACAACGCGCCACGGCGGGCGGGGGGGGGGGAGGAACGACGATAGAGGAAAGGAAGGGCTAGAACGGCTAAAGCTAAACTTCCTATCGATGTTGACGCCCGCCGGTGGTTCCTAGAGATAATAAGTACAGAAAGGCAGGCCCCATTTTTTTGTTTTATTTTAATATGGCTTTTATCATAAGTTTTCCCCGCAAAATTAAAACTTAAGTAAACAGATAGGACAGGAACGATTTCTCCCCCCGTGAGATTTTTATTTATTTTTATTTCATTTTTTATTTGTTTTGTCAAGTACGTATTGGTGGCATACAAAGATATAGCAATATTTATATACATGATACTAGTAAAAGAGAAACATTAGGAGAGGGGACGGAACAACTATAACAATTGTGGACTTCAACTCCCAGAGTTCCTCGGCCAACTTTGTTTTAGCTTAGCTGACTGAGGCATTCTGGGAATTGAAGTCCACAAGTCTTAAAGACTAAACTTTAAGACTTTGTGGACTTCAACTCCCAGAGTTCCTTAGCCAGCTTTGCTTTGCTGGCTGACCTCAGCTTAGCTGGCTGAGGCATTCTGGGAATTGAAGTCCACAAGTCTTAAAGACTAAACTTTAAGACTTTGTAGACTTCAACTCCCAGAGTTCCTCAGCCAGCTAAGCTGAGGTCAGCCAGCAAAGCAAAGCTGGCTGAGGAACTTTCCTCAGCTTTGCTGGGTGAGGCATTCTGGGAGTTGAAGTCCACAAGTCTTAAAGCTGTCAAAGTTGGAGACCTCCGTTCTAGAGCAATTCGCTTTGAAGAGCCGGAAGCGTAAGAGAAAGCGAGCCGCTTTCGGGCGGAAGCGGCTGCTTGTCCCCTTACCCTCATCCAATCAGAAGGGCGATGACGACAGCGGCCGGCGCTCGTTCCCGGATGTAAGCAGAAACCAGCGTGAGCGCTTTTGTCGGGAGCCCGTTTTCGGTCATGGGGGGCAAGAACAAGAAGCACAAGGGCGGCAGCGGGGCGGCAGGAGCGGGCGCCGTCCATCCCGCTGCGGTGGCAGCAGCCCGGGCTAAAGTGGTGGGCGCCGCCGCCGCCGAATCGGGAGCCGCCGGAGAAGCTGCTTGCAAAAGACCCCTGGTGCCCCGGCCGAGCCCTGCCGGGAAGGACCTGCGCGTTAAGCAAGGTAACCCTCCCGGGATAAAAGGGGGAGAGAGAGGCCCGGGGGAGAATCGGCGCCCGTCATCTTTCCTGGCAGAAGTTCAGCGGGACTCGATCCCTGGTTGGCTCCTGGGAGTGGTGGAAGGCAAGAGGGGCAGGACTGAGATCCGCTTCCCTAGAGAAGAGCTGCAATTTTTTTCCCTACCACACTGTGGGCGTGGCTTATTTTGTGCCGGCCACGTGATCAGGTGGGAGTGGCTTGGCAATCGGGACCAGGGGTGGTTTAAAGATCATGTGACTGGCTTGAAAATGGCCAACTTGACACCACTCAGTCAAGGGCTTGGGTGCCTGGTCTCTGCTCGCCTCAAAGAGATACAATTTATTTATTTATTTAATTTATTTTTTTAATGCTGCCCTTCTCCTTAGACTCTGGGCGGCTTACAACCTGTTAGCAATATCACTTTTTAACAGAGCCAGCATATTGCCCCCACAATCCGGGTCCTCATTTTACCCACCTCGGAAGGATGGAAGACTGAGTCAACCTTGAGCCAGTGATGAGATTTGAACCGCAGATCTACTGTCAGCTTCAATACCCTGCAGTACAGCACTCTACCTGCTGCGCCACTCTGGCTCATGTTATTCATTCATTCATACTTCATTCGACTTCTATGCCGCCCAATCCCGAAGGTCTCAGGGTTGCTTACAACAGTGATAAAAATACAATAAAATTGATACAAAGATAAAAGAAGTCAAACATTTCTAAACTAAAACATTGTAAAATGAAACCCCATAAAGATTAAAAACAGTCACCGTCATACACATGCACACCATTCATAAAACTGGCCATCTAGAATGTAAAATTTATGGCCCCCAAGCATGCTGGCACAGCCAGGTCTTCGTGGCCTTATGAAAGGCCAGCAGTATAGGGGCGGTGTGGACATTGGTTGGAAGCTGGTTCCAAAGAGCCGAGGCATCCACAGAGAAGGCCCTCCCCCCCATGGTCATGCCAAACGGCATTGCTTAGTCGATGAGACCCGGAGAAGGCCAACTCTGTGAGCTCTTATTGGTCAGGGAGGTATGCGGCAATTTCCCTATCTGTTTACTATTACTGTAGATCCAAAATATACTATTTAATTCTATGTATATGTCCCATATGTGTACATACATATTACACACAGGTACACAAAAATATACATTACTATATAAACTGTATGCGTATGCACACACACATGCACAGCTCTTCTAAAATTATACACATTCAACCTCATTTACTACGATAGGAAAAACATACCCAGAACCCAGAAGGGAAAAAAGAAAAAAAATCAATTTTTTCCTACCGGTTCTGCGTACCTGACCGTAGCCGTAGGAGCCCATCACTGCGCTTCCCTCAACCAAGGAGTTTTGCAGGCAGAGTTGGTGGGACGTTTTTAGGCTAATCCATCGGATGGGCTTTTTAGTTGGTCCCGGTGAACTGCAATCTCGGAACTGGAAAAAATGATAGTTATTAAGTTGGGCTTCCTGTGCTTGACACTCCAGTGTTGAAAGAGGAGCTAGTGGTGGATTTCTTCCCATTGCATTCCAGATTCATTAAGGGGAAAGTGCGGGACATTCGAAGAAAGTCTTTTTCTGTTTTAAATTTTTCCATAAGAACATAAGAAAAGCCATGCTGAATCAGGACAAAGCCCATCGAGTCCAGCATTCTGTGTCACAAAGGGGTCCACCAATTATACATGGGGATCTTGAGCAGCAAGGGAAGGGAAGACCATCCCTTTCCCTTGACCCCCAGCAAATGGTACCCAAGGGAATCCTGCCTGCCTCAACCAACATAGAGGCGGCACATGGACATCCATTTCAATAACCACTGATACACTTGACATCCATGAATCTGTCTAATTCTGCCTTGAAACTATCAAGGCTGACTGACATCTGTCACAATCTCTTCTGGAAGTGAATTCCATAAACCAACGACCCTCTGGATGAAAAAATATTTCCCTTTATTCGTCCTCACTTTCTTACCTATGAGCTTTAGGGAGTGCCCCCTCGTCCTAGTATATTGTGTAATAGAGAAAAGAATTCTTCTCTATCCACCTTTTCTATCCCATGCATGATTTTATACACTTCGATCAAGTCACTCCTTAAACACCGTCTTTCAAGACTGAAGAGACCAAGGCGTTGCAACCTGGTTTCATAAGGGAGGTGCTTCATTTCCTTGATCATACTAATTGCCCTTTTTTGCACCTTTTCCAGTCGCATTTTTTTTCAGCTTTAATTTTTTTTTATTTTTGTCCGCTGTAAAATAAAAACAATACATAATTACAAACACAGAAACAATGCTTATAATCAAACATATATATTTTCTTTTTCTGTTAATCATTCAATGGAGGCTCTTGTCTCTTTCCTCAAGAAAAAATTCTATAAAACATATACAACATTGTCAGTTAATAAACCTCTAAATGGGTACATTTTCCCATATTTGAGCCCCATCTTATTTTAAGCTTTCTATCCTAAGGGCAGAAAATGTGGGGCCTTTGTGTTGTAGGCATGAATAAAGTACTTGAGCCTCTTTCACAACTAGATTCTTGCCGATTTCTTGCATGCACCATATAATACGAAGGTTATCTGGAAACTAAGGTTACAAGGTATGTAGCTCTCACGGGGAATGTTTGTGGAGGAAATTGGTATTAATATCATGTGGCGGAATGCCAGCGGAAGAGAGTGAGCAGTGCCAGTGGTCAGTAGATCATCGACTGTTGCTTCTAAAGATTTTTATTAATATTGATTATTTCTTTATTGCTTATTTGACCCCTATGACAATCATTAAGTGTTGTACCTTATGATTCTTGACAAATGTGTATATTTTTTTAATGTACCAAAGACAAATTCCTTGTGTGGCCAATCACACTTGGCCACTAAAGAATTCTATTCTATAAAGACAGGCGTGGTGAAGGTTAGAGATGAGTGTCCTCATTCCGTTTCCTTCCAAGCACAAAGTGCTCGGTGTAATGCGCTACCTGAATGCTAAGGGCATGAACGCTGCTGTGATGGCTGCCAAGGTTTGTGCATGATGGGTGCCCAAGATTTTTTCTCGCCGATTGCTGAGTTTTGAATTCTTTTGGCTGAAGGAGAATGGGTATGGCACCACTGCATTATTTGACGTTTGCTCTTTGGAGTCTAAGCCCAAGTGTCACCTCCTAATACTATACAGTTGAGAAAAGACTTGCCTTCAATCTCAAAATGGTCAAGAAATTCTCGGGAGACACTGACTCTGTCGATGTTGTGCACTTCATTAAGCATCTTGGACACCCATGCAGCAATGTTTATGCCCTTAGTATTCAGGTAGCGTATTACAGCGAGCACTTCTCACTTGGAGGGAAGCGGAATAAGGATGCTCCTCTCTAACCTTCATCACAATGCCTGCCAATAATCTACTGACCACTGGCACTGCTTGTTCTCTTCTGCTGGCTTCCCACTACACGATAGTAATACCAACTTCGCCCACGAACATTCCCCGCAAGGGGTACATGTTTTCAGGATAACCCTCGTAGAATAGAATAGAATTTTATTGGCCAAGTGTGATTGGACACACAAGAAATTTGTTTTGGTGCATATGCTCTCAGTGTACATAAAAGAAAATATAAGTTTGTCAAGAATCGTAAGATACAATGTGGTTTTCTTGCAACTATAGAGAAATACTGTAGTTTGGCCTTTTTTTCCCCCATTTACAAATCTACTCCTGGTATCCCCTCAAGCTCTCTCACCAGGCCTGACCCTCTGAACTTGTTAAGCATATGTTTTTCCCCTGATTATTAATATCATACTAAACCATGGTCTGGTTGCTAACAGAAACCTAGCAGAAAAAGTCAAATTATAAAACTAAAGACTCTCTCTGGATGTTTGATTATGAACTACAAAAGAGTGCTTGAATTCTGGATATTTTGTGATCTCAGATGAATATGAAACTCAAAATGCGTTAGTGAGAACTTACAAACTTTTCAAAAGATTTGCTTTATCCACAAATTAACCCAGCCACAGTAATCCAGAATTGGTTGCAAATAAAAACAAGCAGCTCCAGCTTTTCATTTACAATAAAAGCAACAAAACACACATTTCTTGAATTTGCTGTTTGAAATCTAGAGTGTTTTCTTTCTCCCTGTGTAGAATAATTTTCTTAGATAAACTGTTAACATAGCAAATATGTAACACTGTTGGAGATGATGGAATTATATGCATTATATACTGCAGAATGTGAGAACACTGAGAGAGATAGACTATAATTTAGTGAAAGTGGATGTAGGATGGTGGGAAATTAAAGAAATAACAGGAACTTTATTCATTTAAAACATTTATATAGCCACCCATATTATGTCAAGTTCTGGGCATCTGTAATTATTTAGATACACAGCTTGCAAAAGTAATGTTTTATGAGCATTAACTTGGATATTTTAAAAAGAAAATTGGCAAAGTAATGCTATTAATTAGTACTAGCTATAATGACAAAATTCCAATATCTAAAGCACTATGGGTCTCTTACTATGGCTCTTAGCACTTTTGGGTCTTGCTTTTATGTCATATACTGTATATTTTTTATTTGCCTCTCGGACACTAGAATGCTGTACTAGATAGGTTGTTACGTTGACTTTGTCAAATAATTGTTTGCTTAACTATACAGGTCCAAAAACATATAGCTTTGGTTCTGCGGTTGATTCCAGTGCAAGTACAGATGAATCTATTCTTAAGGTGAGATGGCCTATTAAATGGAAAAATAAATCTTTGGGAAAGGAATAGAAATGTGTGTGTGTGTGTATATATATATATGTTTTTTGCTGAAATTTTTAAAATTAAGGGAGACTAGGATGGCACCATTTCGGCCTTGTTCTGGCCTCATCAGCTAGCCACACCCTTCCTGGGATTCGATCCGGCAGCTTCTGCCTTGTAAGGCAGAGAATTAACAGCTGAGACACCAGACCTGATCCCTTTAGCTGTGTACGAGGGAGGGGCTATATGTTTTTTATGTCGGATCACCCTGGTATATTGAAGGAATGTCACAGCTCCTTTTTGCCTCTAGGCCCAACCCAGGGCCATTTCAAGGCAATTCATTTATTCATAGCCGACAACTATATTCTGTATGTATCACATGTTTTTTGCTGATATATATATATATATATATATATATATATATATATATATATATATACACACATACATACACATACATACATACATACACACACACATACACACATACATGGGAAGAAACACACACACACATATATATAATTTAAATTAATATTAAATTTACTTAATAAACAAATTTATCAAATTGTAAATATATACTGCTCAAAAAGATAAAGGGAACACTTAAACAACACAATATAACTCCAAGTAAATCAAACTTCTGTGAAATCAAACTGTCCACCTAGGAAGCAACACTGATTGACAACCAATTTCACATGCTGTTGTACACATTCAACTTTGTACAGAACAAAGTATTCAATGAGAATATTTCACTCATTCAGATCTTTGAGTGTTCCCTTTATTTTTTTCAGCAGTGTATATATATGCATTCACACACACACATATACTTAAAGTGTAAATCACTGGCTCCCAACCGTTTTTTGGCCATGCCCCACCTAAGCATCTCTAAAATCCTGATGCCTCCCTGCCAAACATATAATTCTTACTATTTAAAAAGTTAACTCCTCACGTGGAAGAAGCCTAAAAGGCCATTAACTTGGTTTAAACAAGGTTCCAATTGTCCCCATTAAAAATCAAATTGTCCCCCCATGAGGCGTGGGCTCCACGTTGGGAACCACTGGTCTAGACACAAAATTCAAGCATGTATTATTGGCTGAATCTTTAACTGTGAATGTGCTTTGTTCAGCAATTTTCAACGATTGTAACTGAGTTTGTTTCATTTCAGGTCATCATTAATAGTAATTTGGAAAAAAGAATTATTGCCATAATCAATGAGCATAAGAAACAAACTGGTGAAAAAGGAATGATTTCTAGAAGACTGACTGCTAAAAAATTGCAGGTAAAATTTGAGACTCTTTCTGTTTAGTAATATTTAGCATATCTTTTAAGTGAGGTTAATTATATATATCCTCCAGAGAATAGAAATGTTTCTATAATATTAATAAAATTAATGCTTCCTATTTGACTTATTAAACTGATATAATGAAGGCAAAGGTGATTCATTTCTGTTTTCTTTCAGTATCCATGGGATACTGTAATATATTTCAGATTCTTGCAACATTATAATCTATGTTCCTATTTTTCCATGTATTGTTTCTTCTTTATTGCTTTCACTTATTTGTGATTAAAGAACACTCCCGGGGAAAGAACAACTGTGTGAAAGAAAACTGATTCCTTTGATCAACAATGGTTCCTCACCTTTATACAGTAGAGTATCTGACATAAACGGGCGGGCTGATAGTCGGATAGCTGAAAATGTCAGATAGTCCAGACTCTATTGTACAGTATGTGGCTCGCACACCCGCTTCCCACCTTGGCTCTCTCTCGCTCGCTCGCCCATTTCCCTCCTCCCAGCTTGCTTCCCTGTCGCGGCTGCCATGTTTGGGGGGCATGGCTGGGGAGCTTGGAAATGCCTACAGTCACATTCCTAAGCGGCCGCGACGTCGGATAATCCGGAATGTCGGATTATCGAAGGACGGATAACCGAGACTCCACTGTAGTAGTTTTTTCTCCTTGAAACATATTTCTGGGGTTACATCAATTTATCTCCAGAGTAACCTCCCAGTGTGGAAGTTGGGTTGAGAGACATTACCCATGACCAAGTGTTGATTCTTCTCTTCAAGATTTCAGCTACAATGCCTCATTTAGATCTTCTTTTTTTTTTTAGAAATCTAGAATCATGTTTTCCCAAATGTAGGATTAACTCAGATTTTACTATTCATTATAACAAAGAGAGCTGTTTTCTAGTGGAATGAAGCATGTATTATATAGGTTTTTATGTGTAGAGAAAAATAGTTGTAGATTTTCTATGTGATATTCTATAATTCATTATTGTTTATAGGATGTATACATGGCTTTGCAAGGTTTTTCTTTCAAGACTGAAGATATTGAAGAAGCTATGAATAATACTATCTTGTATGGTGGCGACCTGCATTCTGCGCTTGACTGGCTGTGTTTAAATCTGTCTGATGGTAATGATAAAGGCAGATTTATGAATTTTGAGAAATCCAATGTAGACAAAGTCTCTCAGTCTCCCTTCAAATAAAATTTGAGCGCTGTAGGAGGGAAAGAGGGAAGAAATACTCTTCTATGCTAGGTTATTTGTATTTATTAATTGACATTGACCGTTTCAGTTTTTTACCTATTGGAAGTTCTAGAAGTTGAAAATTAAGGTTCATTGTAGAACCATATCAAGGCAGGTGACTATCCAAATTTGGTGGATTTGGAAAAGCTTTTTGGTTGGGAGTCAACTCATTCAGTTTCAGGAATTCAAGTGAGGCTGGAAAGTTGAAAAAACATGTTTCAAAAGAAGGAAATATCAAGCTACTTCCAAGTTTTAGAAATGTTCCTTTGGTCAAGTAAATGATTTGCATATTAGAAAAAAAACCAACAAGAGTTTTAAATTAGTTAATTTACTTTTTTTTCTTTAGTAACTGAAAAATTATAGGACTAGTTGTAGAATTTTTTTGTAGCAATGAGATGAACCAGCAAGGGACAGTCCAAAGGAAAAAGCAAATCCTATAGGTATATCAGAAGCAAAGATATAATATTTCTTGACTATTTAAAAAAAAAATAACTATATGTGCGTATTTTAGATAATAGATTAATGGTTGCTGTTACCAATAGCTATATAATACTAATATAATAAAGGTGGGCATGAACAGGTTCATCACCTAGATTGAAAGTCAGAAAGATAAAGTATGCCCATGTGAAGTGAAAGGTGAGCCTGTCCTTGTGTGAGAAAGAAATGTTCTTGCCTTATGTATGAGAATCATAATGCCCTTTTTGTTGGTGTAATAATCTCATACATAAATATTTTTACATAAAAGCATTTCTATTACATATTTTTGAAGTTATTCTAAAGTGAAAAACTGTATAACATTTTTCTTAATTATGGCTAAGAAAACTTAAAAGCGTTAAACTAAAAACCCATTTAATTATGGCTTAATGTATCATTAAAAAGGAGAAACATAGAAAAAAATTATATCAATTTTGCATTTGTAGTTGTAGAAAACAAGACTTTGGAAAAATTGATAAGCTCTTGCTTTTTCCAACGTAAGTACAGTGATACCTCGTCTTACGAACTTAATTGGTTCCGGGACGAGGTTTGTAAGGTGAAAAGTTTGTAAGACGAAACAATGTTTCCCATAGGAATCAATGGAAAAGCGATTAATGTGTGCAAGCCCAAAACTCACCCCTTTTGCCAGCCAAAGCACCCGTTTTTGCGCTGCTGGGATTTCCCTGAGGCTCCCCTCCATGGGAAACCCCACCTCCGGACTTCCGTGTTTTTGTGATGCTGGGATTTCGCTGAGGCTCCCCTCGCTGGGAAACCCAACCTCCGGACTTCCGTTGCCACCAAGTGCCCGTTTTTGCACTGCTGGGATTCTCCTGCAGCATTGCAAAAACACGGAAGTCTGGAGGTTGTGTTTCCCATGGAGGGGAGCCTCAGCGAAATCCCAGCAGCGCAAAAATGGGCACTTCACTGGCAACAGAAGTCCGAAGGCAAGACATCCCAATGGCGGCGGCTTGGGGTTGTAAGGTGAAAATAGTTTGGAAGAAGAAGCAAAAAAATCTTAAACCCCGGGTTTGTACCTCGAAAAGTTTGTATGACGAGGGGTTTGTAAGACGAGGTATCACTGTATAGGTGCTTGCAATGAGAACAAATTATGGAATTCAGCATTGCGTTATAAACCTTTTATTACCAGAATGAAGATTTTACCTCATTTTCTTACTGCAACTCCCCACAAATATTCTTGTGTTATCTAGAAGGTTGGGATTTTCTCTGAAGTAGCTTTTGAGAATGGTGGGTGTGAGGGGAGGGGAGAATACTAAGGAAAGAGGATATTTGCTTGCCTCCTATTTTTATTATTTTGACAGAAATAAGCCCCCAGATTCCATCTTTAGTTTTGAAATTATAGTAAGAATAGAATTAATTATAGAACAAAAGCAAGATTTTAAAGATATAAATGTAGAATTACAGATAATTATCAACTATGTATATAACTAGTAAAAATTTATATAAAATGTAAAATTCAACATTTGAAAATCTGTTTTTGCTTTTTAAAGATGCATTGCCTGAAGGTTTCAGTCAGCAATTTGGTGAAGAACAGCAGAAAACTAGGCCCAAATTTCGTTCTCCTTTGCCAAAATCTGAAACTCCTCAGGTGTTAAACAATAAAAAGGAAGAAGATGATGGTGAGAAAAAGGTACTTTGCTGGATATAGAGACTCCATAGTATAACTTTATGAAAAAATTTGCTTTAAACATAAAATATATTTATTTATTAAATTCATACTAGAAGAATGAGAAGTGACTCTGCGTAGCATAAAATTTATTATTTAATGAGAAAATGTATATGGCCACCCAACTCATTCATGGTGACTCCGGACAACTTACAACGTAAAATGAATTTTTATTTATTTATTTATTTATTTGTTTGTTTGTGTGTATATATATATATATATATATGTAGATTGTTCTGAGTTCGGGTTTTGCCCTGTGTAATGTTTTGCATGTCTATGCGACGTTTCGGCGAAATCACATTCACCATCTTCAGGCTGAGGTTCCAATCTTTGTGTTGTTGTACAACAACACAAAGATTGGAACCTCAGCCTGAAGATGGTGAATGTGATTTCGCCGAAACGTCGCATAGACATGCAAAACATTACACAGGGCAAAACCCGAACTCAGAACAATCTACATACATATACCCGTGAAAATTTACGAAAACAAATATATATATATATATATATATATATATATATATATATATATATATTTGTTTTCGTAGATTTTCATGGGTACAGGTATGACGGTCTTGGTATATTCGGGTTTCTTCCCGTGTAGGATTTAGAAATTTCTGACGTTTCGACGAGGTCCCACTCGTCATCGAGGTCCCACTCGTCAAGAGGACGAGTGGGACCTCGTTGAAACGTTGCCACAAATTTCTAAATCCTACACGGGAAGAAACCCGAATATACCAAGACCGTCATACCTGTACCCGTGAAAATCTACGAATATATATATATATATAGCCTACACCCCAAAATACAATTTACTATGGAAACAGAAGTCAATGATCAATTTACTATGGAAACAGAAGTCAATGATCAACTTCCCTTTCTAGATGTACTAATCTATAAAAAACCCAATGGCACCCTAGGACACACCATCTACCAAAAGAAAACCCATACCAACCGTTACCTAAATGCACACTCCCACCACCACCCCGCACAAATCACCTCAATAGCCAAAACTCTCATCACCAGAACCAAACGCCTAGCTGACCAGGAGCACTTAAAAACTGAATTGAACAAACTCAAAGATGTATTAATTTCTAATGGATTCGAAAGGAAAACAATCACAAACCTAATTAAAAAAAGAGACACCTCCCAAAAATCAAGATCAAGAACAGGACAATGGTACCACCCTTCTCCCTTACATCAAAGGCACCACAGACAAAATTAGTAAAATCCTGCACAAACATAATATTAAAACTTCATTTGTCACTAACCAAAAAATATCAAACATCCTAAGGAACCCAAAAGATAAAATCCGACTAGAACACCAAGGAATCTATGAAATCCCTTGCAAAACATGTGCAGCCACATACATTGGACAAACCAATCGAAGAGTGAGCCAACGCATTGCAGAACATGAGAATGCAGTTAAAAAAGAAGAAAAGACTTCCTCCCTTGTCCAGCACATTAAAAAAACAGGGCACGAAATTGACTTTGAAAAAACTAAATTACTTTCCAAAACAGAAAATTTATACAGAAGAATTACCAGAGAAGCTATAGAGATTGAGAAACGCCCCCTATGCATAAATAAAAGGGATGATACGTCCCGCCTACCAGAGATTTGGAAACCAGCCTTAAACAAAAAAACATATCAGAATAATCGCCATATCAATCTTCCAAGTAAGTGTGATTCCACCAACCAATCAAATCACTAAAACATAGTCACACAATCTATTTGCTACATTCAAACCAAATCTCCACCCCCAACACTATATACTGTATTTTTCGCTCTATAAGACGCACCTGCTGATAAGACGCACCTAGATTTTAGAGGAGGAAAATAGAAAAAAAATATTTTGAGCCAAAAAGTGGGCTAAAATATTTATTACAATAACAGAATAACTTAACAGCTGGGAAGCGGGTTCGGGGGGGTGCTGGGAAGCCCCCCAGGCCAGCTGCGATCTTTTAAAACAGCCGCGCCGCTTCCCAGCTGACTCCTGAAGCCAAAAGCCAAAAGCCAAAGGCGAACTTCCGCGCTTCAGTAGTCAGCTGAGAAGCGGCGCGGCTGTTTTAAAAGATCGCAGCCGGCCTGGAGGGCTTTCCAGCACCCCCCCCGAACCCCCAACCCGGGTTCGGGGGGGTGCTGGGAAGCCCCCCAGGCCGGCTGCGATCTTTTAAAACAGCCGCGCCGCTTCTCAGCTGACTCCTGAAGCGCGGAAGTTCGCCTTTGGCTTTTGGCTTCAGGAGTCAGCTGGGAAGCTGCGCGGCTGTTTTAAAAGATTGCAGCCGGCCTGTTGGGCTTTCCAGCACCCCCCCGAACCCCCAACTCGGAACCGCGTTCAGACGATTCCCCCCCCCCCCCTGTCCCTGCGCCCCCTCTGCTCCAGCGCCTCCCCCCCCCCCCGCCTGCATCTTCGCTCCATAAGACGGGGCTGATTTTTCATCCTACTTTGGGAGGAAAAAAACTGTGTCTTATGGAGCGAAAAATACGGTATAAGGAAGAAATGGCAGTTACAAACATTTCATATTTACAGCAACACGAAGCTTAAAACTTCAGCCTGATGATGGTGAATGTGATTTCACCGAAACGTCGCATAGACACTCAAAATATTACACGGGGCAAAACCCGAACTCAGAACAATCTACACACACACACACACACACACACACACACACACACACACATATACACATACATATATACATATATATATGTAATGAATTTATCATTACATAGAGAAATGTAATAAATATTTTTTTACTTCTCTGAATTGATCTAATCAATAAGTTTTTCCTTTTTGTATCATGAAGACTTCTATTTTGAGCAGAGTGATTGTAGCTCCTTTTTATGTTAAGTGTTTTGTTTGTGATGTTTGTATTTTGAAAAATAATAAAAATATTTAAAAAACAAAACAAAAAACAAGATAAAACTCCTGTACAAAAGAACCAATAAACCCTTATCCCGCTGGCAGTAGCAATCAGACCAAACACTGTATGGGCTCCATATCATTCTGAGTCCCCAGGCCGTTGGCAGAACCATGTGTTCAGGGCCTTGTGAAAGACTCTCAAAGTGGGATGCAATCTTATGTTTGCAGGTTTGTGGGAGCTACCACGAAGAAGAGTCCTTGTTCTTCATTCGACTAGACAGGCCTCCTTAAGAGAAGAGACCTAATACAACCTAATTGGGTTGTATTAATTAGTTCTAAATAATGGTGGATTTTCAGTAATTTGGTCGACTGCTTTTAAGATGTATTAATAACAACGTGTTCCTTTATAATATCCAAAGGTAACCACAGAAAAACAAAAAAGTATAAGTATGAAGGAACGAATCTTGCTATATGCAGAGCAGCAGAGGATTGAGGAAGAAAACGATTCTCAGAAAAATTCAGAAGAAGAAAAATTTGACCCAGTAAGTTCATGAGCAGATCTTTGCCTTTTTAACATACTGTTGTGATGTATAATTAATCTGAAGTTAGTTGGGGGAAAGACTTAATGAACTCAATCTGTATAGTCTGGAGGACAGAAGGAAAAGGGGGGACATGATCGAAACATTTAAATATGTTAAAGGGTTAAATAAGGTCCAGGAGGGACGTGTTTTTAATAGGAAAGTGAACACAAGAACAAGGAGACACAATCTGAAGTTAGTTGGGGGAAAGATCAAAAGCAACGTGAGAAAATATTATTTCACTGAAAGAGTAGTAGATCCTTGGAACAAACTTCCAGCAGACGTGGTTGGTAAATCCACAGTAACTGAATTTAAACATGCCTGGGATAAACATATATGCATTGTAAGATAAAATACAGGAAATAGTATAAGGGCAGACTAGATGGACCATGAGGTCTTTTTCTGCCGTCAGTCTTCTATGCTTCTATGTTTCTAAGAAGGCTGAAAATCACCTGGCCAGCGCATGCATGCAAGCTGGAGCTGACATAGGGCAACATCTTGCATGCCCTCAGATACGGTTCGGCATCGCTATCACTATTATAGAAACATAGAAACATAGAGGACTGACGGCAGAAAAAGACCTCATGATCCATCTAGTCTGCCATTATACTATTTCCTGTATTTTATCTTAGGATGGATATATGTTTATCCCAGGCATGTTTCAATTCTGTTACTGTGGATTTACCAACCACGTCTGCTGGAAATTTGTTCCAAGGATCTACTACTCTTTCAGTGAAATAATATTATCAATAAAATAATATTATATAGGTTATTCATATCTTTAAACATATAATGTGTGTGTTTTTTTAAAAAACAACAACAACAACAAATTGCTACCATATTCATATGGAATAACTAGTTTTTCTGAAACAGAATGAAAGATATTTACATTTGGCTGAGAAGCTTCTGGAAATGAAAGAACTAGCAAAATCCTCTAAGGAAGAAAAAAACAAGCAGGGGCAGAAGATGGCACAAGAAAAAATAAGGCGTCTTCAACAAGGTAGAATTGCTCAACAATCATTTGTTTGCTCAGTCTTGCAAAAAGTATACCTCTTGTTTTTTTGTAACAGTTATGTAAAATACTAACACATTTACTTTCTCTTCTAAAATTGGGAAATTATAATACTAAAAATGGTACATAACGTGTAAGTTATAGAAATTCATTTGCCCAGCCAAGATTTTTTTTTAAAAAAAATTCTTGCCTGGTATAATTGTATCAGCCTGATAAACTTATTGTGAGCTTTAGAGCTTTAACTGGCTCTAGTGCAGAGCTAAGTATTACAGATTGATTATATGGGAATTAAATATGAATGGTGTGCTCTATACATTTTCTGAATTTGGAGTAGCATACATATTCTTCCTTTAAAATATTCTGTGAGGTTAATATTAGCATTTGTATTTTAATATTGTCATATGAGTATTGATTCAGCTGCAGAAGACACTAGTGTTACAGATAAAATAGGAGTAATATTTTTTACAAAATTAAGTGTTCAGGTCGAGTTAAAAAAAACCTTTTCTTTTTCTCCCTCTTAAGCAAGGGTATTTGACAATTTGAATAAAACCTGTTTATATTTTTTTACAGAAATGGCCACATTGGAAGATCACCCTTTGTTCAACCCCGATATAAAAGTTATAGACCAACCAAGTGAAAAGAAAAAGAATCCTGTGCTTCTTGAAACAGATGAAGCCTTGAGTATGAAGATACTTGAGAAATCACAAAATCCTCCTCCAGAAGAACAAAAAGGTATGATTACATATTTTTTTTAAAACTTCATTGATATTTTTGGCCAATTTTCAGACAGTCTACCATAGAATATGAAGAGACCATCCCCAAATGGCGTGATATTGATTTCATCAATAGCCTTTTGTAAGAGGCATCTAAGGCATTTGCAAAATGATTTGTAAGATTTGATTCTGTGGGATTCAAGGGTTGCTCTTGTAAGTTGTGAATCTAGGATTGATTTCTTTGGAGCAGAATATTGCTTCATTTTTTAAAAAATCATCTAAAATATATCAAAATAAACCTTGCATCCTCTTAGCTACTTGAAAGCTGGATAATAAATCATTCCATCTTTTGAGAGATGTGACTGTATTGATTTATAATAAATAAAAGCATATCACTTAGAACGGATATCAAATTCAATTTCATTGAGGGCCACATCAGGGTTGTGTTTGACCTCGGGGGAGGGGAACGGGGAGGAATGGCCAGTTTGTCAATCATATTGAGCCGGGGTGGTGCAGCAGGTAGAGTGTTGTACAGCAGGCCATTGAAGCTGACTGTAGATCTGCAGGTCAGCAGTTCAAATCTCATCACCGGCTCAAGGTTGACTCAGCCTTCCATCCCTCCGAGGTGGGTAAAATGAGGACCCAAATTGTGGAGGCAATATTCTGTCTCTGTTCAAAAGTGCTATTGCTAACATGTTGTAAGGCACCCTGAGTCTAAGGAGAAGGGCGGCATAAAAAATCGAATAAATAAATAAATAAAATATTGGGGGCACCTATAGTGGCCTGAGAACAGTGGTACCTTTACCTACAAATGCCTGTACTTACGAACTTTTCTAGATAAGAACTGGGTGTTCAAGATTTTTTTGCCTCTTCTCAAGAACCATTTTCCACTTACAAACCCGAGCCTCCGAAAATAACCGGAAAAGACAGGGAGAAACCTCCATGGAGCCTCTCTAGGAATCTCCTGGGAGCAAACAGGGCTTCCATCTTCCCTGTGGTTTCCCCAATTGCACGCATTATTTGCTTTTACATTGATTCCTATGGGAAAAATTGCTTCTTCTTACAAACTTTTCTACTTAAGAACCTGGTCACGGAACGAATTAAGTTTGTATGTAGAGGTACCACTGTACTCTGCCATCAAAAATGGGCTCCCGAGCAGTCCCGGTCCCCCCACCCCGCTCCATTTTTGCTGGCAGAGGGCTGCAGGAAGCTATTACAGCTGCAGAAGCACTACAGGCCAGTCCTTTGCTATTTCTAGGATGGCTGTGCAGGCCAGATCTAAGTACCCCAGGGGCCGGATCTGGCTTGTAGGCCTTGAGTTTGACACCCCTGACTTAGAATCATCCCATCATACTAATTATGAATCATAACAACTTTTCTCGTTCTTTCTTCTCTGATGGGAATAATTTCTAGCCACCAGGAGTCAACACAGTCTTCCCTATAAGTCTAAATAGACTTTCAGGCCAATACTTGAACAAATCAATCATACAAAAAAAAAAAAGTGGGACTTTAGAGGTTTCTTCATAGAAAACACCTGGAAAGGAGCAAATTAAATCCAGCTCACTAAAAAATCCTGCCAAAACCTTCTAAAAATTGAAGCTTAAAACCGAGCAGCCATAATGGCTTTTTTCTCATTCCTTTGGAAATAGGAAATCAGTTTTAAAGGAAGCATGCTTATAGATAAATATATTCATTAACATATAAGATGAAAGATGAACAGGCTTGTATATTATTAAGCATTTGTTACATAAGCAGGCTTTTTTCATAGCATTTTTTAAAATGCCATCCCAATTTTATTTGAATTATGGACACTCCTTGCAGAATATAGCATGATAAATGAAGGCATTATTTAATGCAAGTATAATTAGAGGCAATACTTCTATAATTCAAATATGGGCACCCTAAATAAAGTGTTGGCCCTCAAAATCTGAACTAACACATGTTCTTGATCTCTTAATATTGTGTGTGTGTGTGTATGCAAATTACAAATGAACCTTTGTGCCCTGTATAAACTAGTAATGAAGCACTAGACTCTAGGTTCAATACTGGAATTACTTTAGCTCAGCACATGAATTTATTATGCTACAATTGAAAATTGTTTATATTGAAATGGGAGATTTAAAATTAATTCATCCAACTCTGGTAATGGTCTCTGTCCTCTGTGTACAAAAACTTTTGTTTTCTTCTGCTGATATTAGTGAAAAAGAAAGATCCCCAGGATGTAAGAAATTTTGATTATACAGCTCGAAGCTGGACTGGAAAATCTCCCAAACAGTTCTTGATTGACTGGGTCAGAAAACATTATTCCAAGTCCCCAAATCCTTCTTTTGAAAAAGTTCCATCAGGAAGATATTGGAAATGTAGGTATGTATACCCATGAAACAAATTTTCATTTGATTATGCTTTATAGTTTCATTCCTTTTACATTTTTGAAAAGCAATTTTAATGGATGAGTACACACAGCTTGAAACATAGATTGAATAATTTACCCTGAGGCATGATTGAGCTATTCGGATCTAATTCATTCATATTGTACTATAATTTCTTAAGTTTTATAGGCAAAAGTAAAACTTCATGCCTGTCACTATTATGTAGCCAACCTGAGTCCCAAGTTCTCACATTTGCAAAAGCTGAATTAGTGGTATATTTATTTATTTGATTCATATCCTAATTGATTTAGTGCAAATTAAGGTAACATACATAATGTTTCTGCCTTCTGTTTTCCCCACAATCGTGTGAGGAGAATTGGACTGGGAGAAAGTAACTAGCCAAAACCATTTAAAATGGTAGTTAGACAGCAATATCTAAACTTATATAATAAATAATTACCTTTTCTGTCTTTTGATTGCCTTTGTTAATATGTGCAAAAGTATTATTTCAGATTACAGTGGTAGCTCTACTTAAGAACTTAATTCGTTCCATGACCAGGTTCTTAAGTAGAAAAGTTTGTAAGTAGAAGCAATTTTTCCCGTAGGAATCAATGTAAAACCAAATAATGCATGCGAAACCATTAGGAAAGAAATAAAAGCTCGGAATTTGGGTGGGAGGAGGAGGAGGAAGAAGAGGAGGAAGACAATCACTGCCAAAGGAAGAAGGTGAGGTGACGGGAATCAAAAAAATCCAAAACCTTAAGGCTTAAACGGAAAAAAAAGAGGGACTCTGATGCGGTGAGGTGGAGCACGTGCCTCCCATACACCCGGCACGAGGCTGCCTCCCATACACTGTGCCAGAGAGAGAAACCCAGGAGGAATGGCAGGAAACTGGCCGGGCCTTCGTGCAGCTCTCAAATTTCCTGGGAAATTTTTCTGGGCTCTAGTTCTTAAGTAGAAAATGGTTCTTAAGAAGAGGCAAAAAAATCTTGAACACCCGGTTCTTATCTAGAAAAGTTCTTAAGTAGAGGCGTTCTTAGGTAGAGGTACCACTGTATATCAAATTAGGAATGTGTTTATACAGCTGATATTGATAATCATTTACTTATAAATATTATTTATATATGCAGTTTATTGATTGCCTGACTCATGACAACTCTGGGCGGCTGATGTTATTTGAATAAGAAATATGGCTTGTTTCAGTGATATAAGCCATACAGCTTATACATTAAAATTAGCCGTATGAAATGTATTATTGTCATTTCATGAACCAATCTGTGGCTTATATTTTGCCACATCTTATATTTTGCTGAAGTGACTGAAGCTCATGATGTTTGGAATTTTGAAAACACATTGTGAGTGTTTTAGATGCCATATCCAAAGGTTGGTTATTACCTTTAAAGCCCTAAATGGCTCAGGGCCAGACTATTTACAGGACCACCTCCAACCTCATACCTCATTACGGCCAGTGAGGGCCCACAGAGTTGGTCTTCTCCAGGTCCTGTCCGCCAATCAATGCTGGTTGGTGGGACCTCAGAGAAAAGCCTTCTCTGTGGTGGCTCCGACCCTATGGAATTAACTGCCCCCAGAGATTCGTACTCCTGCCTATTGGTCTTCTGGAAAGCCGTTAAGACCTGGCTTTTCTGTCAGGCCTGGAATTAGATTGTCTGCTGTGTGTGTATGGTTCTTTTTACAATATTATTTTATTATTATTATATTACTGATTTTATTATGCAATTTTGATATTACTGTATTTATCCCACTTGTTAACCTCTCTGAGTCTGCTTTGTAATGAGTGGCATATAAATACAATACAATAAATAAATAAATAAATATGCTTCGCCATTCAAAATAGTTGTCATTTAATATATTATTTTTATTAAGCTTGAATTAACTATTTTTAAAGGGTAAGAGTTATCAAGTCAGCTGACGATACATTGGTGGTGTGTCCCACAATCGTTACAGAAGATAGTATGCAGGCTCAACATCTGGCTGCCACATTAGCTTTGTATCGATTGACAAAAGGGCAGGTGAGATTTTGTAATTCCTAATAAAAATGTTTTTAATTATTTGATGAAAAGGAATGGTGACATATACAGTATGCACGATCAATATTTTGGTGATTAATGTAGGAAAGGGTGACTCTTAGAACTTTGCAGTCTGATGGATCTGACTGCTTTCTAACCTTATGGAATTGTTTATTTTATTCTATTTTTAATCAGGTAGTATCTGATGCAGTTTTGACTTAAACATTTTCAAAATAATAAGTAGCATTCAGATACAGAAAAACTCAGGTAAGTCCCCTGCTATTCAATATCTACATGAAACCGCTGGGTGAGATCATCCAAGGGCATGGGGTGAGGTATCATCAATATGCCGATGATACCCAGTTATACATCTCCACCCCATGTCCAGTCAACGAAGCAGTGGAAGTGATGTGCCGGTGCCTGGAGGCTGTTGGGGCCTGGATGGGTGTCAACAAATTCAAACTCAACCCAGACAAGACGGAGTGGCTGTGGGTCTTTCCTCCCAAGGACAATTCCATCTGTCCGTCCATTACCCTGGGGGGAGAATCATTGACCCCCTCAGAGAGGGTTCGCAACTTGGACGTCCTCCTCGATCCACAGCTCACATTAGAGAAACATCTTTCAGCTGTGGCGATGGGGGCATTTGCCCAGGTTCGCCTGGTGCACCACTTGCGACCCTATTTGGACTGGGAGTCACTGCTCACAGTCACTCGTGCCCTCATCACCTCGAGGCTCGACTACTGTAACGCTCTCTATATGGGGCTACCTTTGAAATGTGTTCGAAAACTTCAGATCGTGCAGAATGCAGCTGCGAGAGCAGTCATGGGCTTTCCCAAATATGCCCATGTTACACCAACACTCCGCAGTCTGCATTGGTTGCCGATCAGTTTCCGGTCACAATTCAAAGTGTTGGTTATGACCTATAAAGCCCTTCATGGCACCGGACCAGATTACCTCAGGGACCGCCTTCTGCTGCACGAATCCCAGCGACCAGTTAGGTCCCACAGAGTGGGTCTTCTCCGGGTCCCATCAACTAAACAATGCCGCTTGGCGGGACCCAGGAGAAGAGCCTTCTCTGTGGCGGCCCCAGCCCTCTGGAACCAACTCCCCCCAGAGGTTAGAATTGCCCCCACCCTCCTTGCCTTTCGTAAGCTACTTAAAACCCACCTCTGCCGCCAGGCATGGGGGAACTGAGATACTCTTTCCCCCTAGGCCTTTACAATTTTATGAATATATGTCTGTATGTATATTTGGTATTTATATTAATGGTTTTTAAATCATTTTTATTATTGGATTACTATTGTACGCTGTCTTATTATTGCTGTTAGCCGTCCCGAGTCTCCAGAGAGGGGCGGCATACAAATCCAATGAATAAATAAATAAATAAATAAATAAATAAATAAATAAATAAATAAATAAATAAACTGAAATTGTTGGAAAGTTTGGCCTTGTGACATTTAGCATTTTTCTTTGTAAGTCAGATACCTATGCCATACCTTCAAGAAGCCATTCTGTAGCAAAACGTCTTAGCCACGTCCCCTAGGGAAAAAAATTGAATAGCCCATGTGCTCTCTTTTCAAAATCAGTAATGTAAAATCACCATTCAAATATATTCAAATATATTCAAAAATATATTCATATATATATATATATATATATATATATATATATATATATATATATATATATATAATGTTATTATGCTATCATTATGCAGTTGAATTGTTATACTGCTGCACAAACTTTGTTACCTCTTGGAAGTTTATATCTGTAAAACACACACACGCATGCATGCACATACTGTATCTGCATCTTAGATCTATAAAACACACACACATGCAAACGTACTAAAAATAATTTCTGGAAGATCATTAGAGTATAAATCTGGGTATAATAGACATTTAGAAGTAACAAATCTGTACCACGTTACTAACCTGTTAAAGTTTCACTATGCACATGATTCAAAAGTACATTGAAGAGTTTTCAGAAGTCTCTGTTAAAAAATAACAAAATATTGGGGAGCCTTTTGGGAATGCAAGAGGAAGTTATATTAATTTTAGGAACCACCTAAAATAGGATATTAAAAATAGTTTCTCTTTCTTTTGAGCCAAATAAGATTACAACATAAGTCTTTATTCATATTTATCTGAAATCAGTTTTATTTAATATAATGACATTTCTTGGTAAATAAACATCGTGCATAATTCATTCCAAAGCATATTTAAAGTATGCCTTTTTGTGTCTCCTCTTCAGTCGGTGCATCAGTTACTTCCTCCTACCTACAGAGATGTTTGGATAGAATGGGAGGATGCTGAAAAGAAAAAAGCAGCAGAAAACAAGACAGAATCCAACAAGCCTCGTGATCAGTTCATTGCCAGACTGCTGAACAAGCTGAAGCAGCAGCAGCCACCACCACAGCAATTTGAAGGCAAGCCCAAACTTTCAGAAGATGCAGAAGACTCTTGGGAGAATTTAATTTCTGAAGAGGACTTTAATGGGCTTTCTCTTGAGACTTCGTTTACAGATGACTTAGAACCCATGAGAGCTCTCTTTAAAAAACAACAGAGTTCTTCCAGATACCAAAGACTTCTAAAGGAGAGAGAACAACTACCAGTGTTTAAATATAAACATACCCTCATAGAAACTTTAAAAAAGCATCGAGTGGTGGTTGTGGCTGGGGAAACAGGTAGTGGTAAAAGCACCCAAGTTCCACATTTCTTGTTAGAAGATTTGCTACATAATGAACGAAGTTTGAATAAATGCAATATTGTTTGCACCCAACCACGGAGGATCTCAGCAGTGAGCTTGGCAACTAGAGTTTGTGAAGAACTGGGCTGTGAAAATGGACCTGGTGGAAGAGTAAGATGTTCTTAACAGTTATGTTCCAAAGACTGCTTTTTAGAGAATGTAATAGGACAGGTCCTAAAAGATCAGTTTATAATGGAATACATTTCCATTTATGTCTTAGGGGAATTTCACGTAAGAATGTTGAGATCATAAGGAAAAAAATGGTAGATTACCATTCAGGAGTAATTTTAATTCCTTTATAGAATTGGTTGTGAATCGGTAATTGCAACAGCGGCATTATTATCTGGCGAACTGAAGAATAGAATAGAGTTGCATTTGAAGCTTATCCAGGAACAGACTGAGTTTACAATTTAAGTTGGTACTTAATTTTTGCAGTCAGTTTATAAGAGAAATTCCTCTTTCGAGGAAGCATGCTCCATCTTTCCATATTAGTTTCCCTGAAATATTTGTTATATTTTTAATAAATATTAAATCAAAGAGTTGATCTTGTATAGAAACTATTACATATCCTTAAAAAACACAGATAGAAAAGACTATCTGGTATCTCTTTCTGCTGGGATGGACTAAAAATTGGGCCCTGCTATAAAACTACTTACTCTTGCTATGGTAGGGGTCCCCAAACTTGGCAACTTTAAGACTTGTGGACTTCAGTCTCCAGAATTTTACAGCCAGATATACTTGCTGGAGTTAAATTCTGGGAGTTAAAGTCCACAAGTCTTAAAGTTGCCTGGTTTGAAGACTTTTGTGCTATAGGATCAATTTCTTTTTTCAAACAGAAACAATATTTGTGAATTAATATAGAAATAAAGTAGCCTGTTCTAATAATAATGGAAAGTTCCAATCTCAATAAGTTTATTTTAGATAAACCTTTTATTTTCTCCTAAGAATTCCTTGTGTGGCTATCAAATCCGTATGGAATCGCGAACAGGAGAGGCCACTAGACTGCTTTACTGTACAACTGGAGTTCTTCTTCGGAAATTGCAAGATGATGTTCTTCTTTCTAACGTGTCTCATGTTATTGTAGATGAGGTTAGCAGCACATTTTTTACTTATCTGAAAAAAGCAGCATAATTATTCCTCCATATTAACCACCTTTATATCCCTTTTCATAAAGGTTCACGAAAGAAATGTTCAATCAGATTTCTTGCTAATTATCTTGAGGGAAATCTTGCACAAGCGTTCAGATCTCCATCTTATTTTGATGAGTGCCACAGTTGATAGTGAAAAATTCTCCAGCTATTTCACCCACTGTCCCATACTAAGGATTTCAGGAAGGAGTTACCCTGTAGAGGTAAATGCATAATTGTATTCCTATAACAACTCTTGATTCATGTCCTAACTTTTCCTTTGAAAATACCATACACTGTTCATTTCTGAATCTGTGCTCTGAATGTATTTAAAAACTCACAATGAGCTGGCACAAATTATTTCTAATGTGGATATGATTTCATATCCATTGATTGATTATATGCCATCAAGTCAGCTCTTAGCGAACATACAGATTTTCTCCATGATGATCTGTCTCTAACCTGATCTTTTGTGTCTTATAGACATGGTGGAATGACATACCATGGTGACATGGAAAACATGTCCACCCACGTTGTGTTTGTCTTCTCCTCCTTTACCTCACCCATCCATATTTCTCAGCATCAGAGTGTCTCTGCTGAGCCAAGTCTTCCTTAATATGTCCAGAAGATAATAATAATTATTACTTTTAAATAATCTGGCTTTTCATTTGTCATACAAGGTGATGTGTTACTCATGCTTAAAGGCAGACCAAGACTGCTAAAAGTTATGCAACTTTTCCAGCTGAATTTTGTGATACTTAGCTGAGGCAAATGTTTGATGTACCTTTCTGATCTAATAATGGGAAATTGTTCTGAATGTAATTTCAAAATAAATACAGTATCTCTAAAATGGAACTATTTCACTTTACAAAACTCCAGGTTTTTCATGTTGAAGATGTAATAGAAGAAACTGGCTTTGTTCTGGAGAAAGATTCTGAATATTGTCAGAAATTTTTGGAAGAAGAAGAAGAGATAACTGTAAATGTGACTAGCAAAGGAGGAGGAATAACAAAGTATCAGGTGACATTTTCTGTGCAAAAAATAAGTTGGCTTACAAAACTATTTATCAGTTGTGCTCAAGATAGCTGTCTCCTCCCCTCCTGATTTGGGATCCTCCATTATTTTACATAATGGCCCACTTTATTTAAAGGGTTGTCAGCCCTCAGTACAGCACAGGATGGGCAAATTGTGCAGCTTTAGAAATTATCCTTCAAGGATTGCTGGAACCAGCATGGTGATATTGTGATATCACAAAAAGAAGCAGCCATGAAATCTTGGCTCTGGTTTTTTCTTTGTTATTTGGGGGGACGAGGAAGAGATTTACTACATTTATTTAAAAAAACAAGAAAAATTGTGAAAATGAAAGTTGCTGCCAAGCTTTTGTATATAATCTTGGGAGGTCTGGCAAAAATAGAATTGGGGGCATGGACTGTTCCTTGGTGTTGCTCATTTTTGGTGTAGCGTTTCAGAGTGACAGATGAAAGGGTAGCAAATTTATTTCTAGTTCTGTTGCATAAATTTGTATTCAGTCTTCTGTTAGTTGATGTTGCAGTTAGGCTGCTTTGCACATACAGTATAGTCCTTTGTTATTTTATTTATTATGTGCAGCAATGGATGAAACTACACTGCTCAAAAAAAAATAAAGGGAACACTTAAACAATACAATATAACTCCAAGTAAATCAAACTTCTGTGAACTCAAACTGTCCACAACACTGATTGACAATCAATTTCACATGCTGTTGTGCACATTCAACTTTGTACAGAAGTATTCAATGAGAATATTTCATTCATTCAGATCTAGGATGTCTTATTTGAATGTTCCCTTTATTTTTTTGAGCAGTATATTTTGTTACATTATTTTGTTTTAGAATTATTGTTCCAAATTTCTTTCTGTTATGTTTAGGAAAGTGTTCTGGTTCAGGTTGCAACTGGTATTGAGCTTGGACCATATTTCCAAAAATACAGCAGTCGAACTCGGGAAGCCATATATTGTATGAATCCCTACAAGATCAACTTTGACCTCATACTGGAGTTACTTGCATTTTTAGGTAAGGTTTTGAAAAACGGCATAAAATACAAATTTGTAATGGCTTTCTTATTCCTGGTCTTTCCTTTTTCCCTAAGGAAAATGCCTAACTGTGTCTCTCTTTCTCTGAGTGTCTGTCTGTCCATCCTATCTATTATATCATATCATATATCTATGAGATGTTTCTTGATAATAAAAATGAATTTTTTATTTGCTTCCGTTTCTCCTTACAGACAAAAGTCCCCAATTCAAAAATATGGAAGGGGCTGTCTTGATTTTTCTGCCAGGCCTTGCACATATCCAGCAGTTGTATGATCTGATTTCCACTGACAGAAGATTTGATTTAAGACAGAGGTAAGCAAATCATGGAAAAGTAGTGGTAGATTCTGATTAAAATGTACATTGTTGCATAGTTTGAATCATGAGAAAGATAAATAGGATTGTTAACTGAAAATAACAAATTTTAGCTATTTAATGTGCAATTTTCTTACATGCAAATACTCATCTAAACATCAAAATAGTTTTTACCATAGTGGACATTTTTGGTTTTGCATATAAAATAAATTATATAAAATGGAATTGTCTACTTGTAAACATTTTCAATATCCTGAAATGGACTCAAGTAATGGATATATCAGCTCATATTTCTCATAAGGCAACTAGAAAGAATAAATATTAAAATATCTGTTAAAGGACAGGTTTTCATTGGCAATATTAAACATTTCAATATAATATACCGTGTTTTTCGGAGTATAAAACACACTGGAGTATAAGGCACTTCATTTTCATTTTAGCACATGGGTTTGCCGGCAACTTCAATCAATCAGCTGAGTTGTCGAGAAGCAGATAATCAGTGGTTTGTACTAATGAGGCTCTGCTGCTGTTTACTGCAAGTAGGTGAATTGCGGGTAGGCAGAGACCGAAGTGTGCGGGTGGCTGGGTGGGGCTACATTCAGTGTATAAGACACACTCAAGTTTTCACCCCCTTTTAGGAGATAAAAAGGTCTGTTTTATACTCCCAAAAATATGGCAATAGTTTTGCAATTTGTAGTACAGTGATCCCTCGATTTTCGCGATCTCGTTCTTCGCGAAACGCTATATCGCGATTTTTCCCACCCAATGACGTCACTCTCTTCCTTCCTTTCTTATCTTTCTTTCTCTTTCTCTATCTTGCTTCTTCCTCTCTCACACTCTCTTCCTCCCTTTCTCATCTCTTTCTTTCCTTCTCTCTCTTTATCTCTCCCCCTCTTGCTGGCGGGCGGCGGGCGGGCGGCGGGCAGGCGGGGGCATCAGCGAGGAAGACCCAGGGAAGGTTCCTTCGGCCGCCCAGCAGCTGATCTGCTCGGCAGCGCAGCGAGGAGCCGAATCGGGGTTTCCCCTTTGCGTGGGCGGCGGGGAAACCCTGATCTTTGTCTGCTCGCTGCTGCTGCGGCCGCCCAGCAGCTGATCTGCTGGGCAGCACAGCGAGGAGCCGAATCGGGGTTTCCCCGCCACCCACGCAAAGGGGAAACCCCGATTCGGCTCCTCGCTGCGCTGCCGAGCAGATCAGCTGCTGGGCGGCCGAAGGAACCTTCCCTGGGTCTTCCCCGCCGCCCATGCAAACTCCACCATCTGCGCATGCGCGGCCATGAAAAAAAGGGCGCGCATGCGCAGATGGTGTTTTTACTTCCGCAACCCTACATCGCGAAAAATCGATTATCGCGAGGGGTCTTGGAACGGAACCCTCGCGATAATCGAGGGATCACTGTATATAGTAATATTCGTACAATGTATCAAGACATAATGGTTGGTCAAGTTTTTGTCTTACGGGTCAATTTTTTTTGCATTACAATTTTTTAGGCACCAGTTAGTAGCATTGCATTCTGTTCTGTCCACTCAAGAACAAGCATCTGCATTTACATTGCCTCCTTTTGGTGTTAGAAAGGTAAGCTTATGGTATTAATATACATGAACTGATACATTGCCCTGTGTCTCAAGATCTCTGATGTTCTCCATAGAGGGTAGAGCTATCATCTAGGCATGAATTGTTCTCGTCCATTCATCCAATGGAACTGAGTCTTTTTTTACTGATTATTTCTGTGAGCCAGGGATCCCAGTTTCACTCAGTCCTCAGACAAGGACAGACAGATTGCCTCCTGATCCTGTAGGCAGCCCTATTTAAGCCTGTGGGACCATTTTTGGCTTCCGTAATGCTACTGGAGTTAATCTCTCCACTTTTCAGATGTTGAAAATTTGCGGGTACTTGTCTGGTAAATGGGAGCCCGGTGCTTTCTATCTGAGGCAGCAAGCACGACTGCAGGAGTTTCATTCACTCCCCCACATGTTCAGTGTGCTACAGCTAGCTCTTTAAACCTGGAGCCAGGGGATTCCCATTCCTAACAGTTGCAATCCTAGATTTTTCAAGGAATGTCACTCAGTGTTTTTTAATCGGCTAAGGATACAGGCAAAGGTCCGTTGCATTGTAATGAGCGCTGAAGTAATATTTAGTCTCCTGGCCTCACGTCTGAACACGAGGCGCCATTTTGAAAGAGGGCAAGTTCACAGTAACCATTTTGATGAGGTCGTAGCCGCCATTTTGCTTTGTCTTATTTTTGGGGAAACACGGTACATAGTATAACAAATAGGGCAAAAACCAGCACAGGAAAGTTTAACATATTGCTGCCCTTCAGAATGATATTAGTCTTCTATTTGTATAGTCATTAACATCAACCAGAAGGGATATTTATCTCACAATGACCAGGTGAGATAAAAGGAGTTTGTTTCATCAATATCGGGGGGACCACAAGTTTCCCATTCCTGTTAAGATAACTCAACACTGTATTGACATAAAATTTGTTATGAAGATACTACTTATAGTAGTTAACAGTAATTGAATGTAATCATCAGGAACATTTTTGCTTGTTTGAGTGGAGTAAGTTGTAGTGCAGTTTATTTTTACTATTAAAATATGTTCACCGCTCTTCAATTCCAGATTATAACTAAGGCAGCTGCTTAAAGCAATTAATATTTAAATTATTTTAGATATGCAGGGAAGCAAATAATTAAAATGCATTAAATTGAAACAACGAACAATGATGTCAGCAGCCTGAATTGAAATTAGCTTAAGTAGCAGCATGTTAAAAACTAACACATTAATTTAAATGCCCAAGGCAGTAAAATGTCTTTATTGGTATTGAATTGAAATGAGAAACAAACGTTTCTGAAAAGCCAATGAAGATCATAATAAATTGGGGAAGTATCTTAATAACTTGCAATTGAATTACCTTTGCTGCAGTATTTTGTTTTTTATATATTTTTTTTTATTTCTAAAGTTAAAATGCAAACTCCCAAAGAAAAAAGTAGTAACAAAAAAACCCAACCATACCCCCTAATTGTATGCTTATTATATTTCAACAATAATAGCTACCCCTCTTGCAAAACAGGTCCACAAATTATGAACTTCTTCAACTCTATCAAACCAATTTGACTTACCATGTATCTACTGTAAAAAAGAATAGTTAACAAGTAAACCCAATAGCAAAGCTAAAATTTAAAGCCCTTCATTAACAATCTGGTTATTGTATTTAATTCACAGGAAATCCACAAACAGTTTCTAATCTTCCATAAAACCTCAGCAGTCATTATTTCTGATTCATCCAGGATCAAATATTCTCAATTCTTAATAATAAAACTCTTCCTTAAAATTATAGCTGCTACCTTTCCAAACATTTGCATTTCATTCCCCAAAGACCTATATCTCTGTTGTGTGGTATTTTATGTTAAGTGAAATACTGAGATTACTTCAAGGAGAGTCACTGTACCTATTCCATGAGTGGTTGTTGTGGGGACAATAGGAGGAGGAAGGTGTATTAGGTATTTTCACCACCTTCAGTTATTTGTAAAAAGAATGGGACATATAAATGTATACATAAATAATGTCCAAATATGATGAAATTGTTCCTCTCCTACATAAAGAGTGGAAAAACTTAGAATCAAAGGCGTTGCATTCAGAGCAAAGACTATATTTATCCCAAATTAATTTTTTCTTGCTAAAAGTTAAAAACTTTTAAACATGTGTATGTTTAAAAGCATTTGTGTTTCTTTTACAGATTGTTTTGGCCACCAACATAGCTGAAACAGGTATTACTATACCTGATGTTGTTTTTGTAATAGACACTGGCAGAACAAAGGAAAACAGGTGAAAGCACTTACTTTTCACTAAAAAGGATCAGATTTATTTATTTATTTGTTTGTTTATTTATTTATTTATTTATTGGATTTCTATGCTGCCCCTCTCTGAGGACTCGAGTCGGCTCACAGCATATAAAATATACAATACACAATATCAATTAAAAAATACTGATTTTTTTTGCAATAGTGATTTTGATGTATTAGAAGATTTTTGTTTTTTATGTGGTAACTGGATATAATGTAGTACTGTACTTATTCTAGGATAGGACCTTGTCGCACAAAACAGTATTTTTTTTAGATCAACTGTTTTTTGAGAAATAGATAAGTGGTATACAGTATTCATCAAAAACTTTTCTTTCTTAAGTGCAAAACTCTTTGTCTGGACCTTTTTTGTTTTTTTCTTTCTTGTTGTTAGGTAGTTATAAAAACTTGATCTGGCACACTTCAGATGGAATGGGTGGGAGAAATTGGGAATGGCATTTAAGTTTATGCAAAGAGTTATTGGAACCGATAACTGCAATCCTCCTGAACCGGTTCCTTTTTGTGTTTGGCTATAGATCATATCAGAATAAATAAGCATAGCTTTCAGGGGTTGAGACTACTTAGCTATGTTTTCAGAAGTGCTCATTTACAGACAAGAAAATATAAAGTGGTGTTCTATATAAATATAAATGTATATTTTATTTTATGTACGCTGAGAGCATATGCACCAAGACAAATTCCTTGTGTGTCCAATCACACTTGGCCAATAAAAATTCTATTCTATTCTATTTGGGGAGCTATTACGTTTAGTATAAATAATGTTGTATGTGCTGGACATTTCCCCACTTTTTTGCCTTAATATTTTTTCCAGGTACCATGAAAGTAGTCAGATGAGCTCATTGGAGGAGACTTTTGTCAGTAAAGCTAGTGCATTACAACGTCAGGGACGAGCAGGGCGTGTCAGAGATGGATTCTGCTTTCGATTATATACCCGAGATAGGTAAAATAATTTTAACCATCAAAGTATTCTATGTTCAAAGCAGAACCATTTGCTAAATGTTACCATTTCTAGCATGTTACTTTATTTACCTACTAAATTGTCTCACTACAAACATGCAAAGCTTATTAATTAACATTAACTTCATTGGAAGAGGAATAATCTTTTGGGAGAAACTACAGAACTAAGCTAGCCTGTTTTGAGCTGAAGAATCATTTATTTTCCACATCCATCATCAAAGAAATGGTTGACAACTTAATGCAAATGAGTAGTTCCCACTTTAGTTATATATATTTATATGTAATGAGTTCCATAATAAATATTGGAATGTAGTAGCTTAAATCACTTCTTTTGCTCTTTGCCTGATGGCTTTTGCAGATTTGAAAGTTTCCTAGAGTATTCTGTTCCAGAAATATTGCGCGTTCCCTTGGAAGAACTGTGTCTTCACATCATGGTATGATAGCTCAGCTTTAAATATTCATTATTTTGATTTGTTTACCTTTCTAAACAAGAAAAATTCTAATCTCTTGGCAATACTATAGTAAAGTTTAGTCATACCTTAAATGCCCACACGACGTATGGAAATAAGGTAGAGATGAAGGAATAGACCAAAGGTGTCAAGCTCAAGGTCCGGGGCCAGATCCAGCCCATGGGGTGTACCTGGCCCATGGGGCCACCTTGGAAATAGTTAAGGACTGGCCTGCGGAGCCTCTGCCACACGCAGTCCTCCCAAGCTCCATTTTCACTGTCAGAGGCTGTCTTAGCCGAAGACAGAGTTTGGGAGCCCAATTTTGCTGGCAGAGCACTCAGGGCACCACAGATGCCAATACGAGTGATGTCATGCTGGCCACGCCCACCCCCAAAGTCAAACACAACTCTGATGCAGCCCTCAGTGAAGTTGAGTTTGACACCCCTGGACTAGACAATTATGTAATATCATTTTTACCATTCCCATTTGAGAGGGGAAAAGATATTTTAAATGGTGTGTGTTTTTGTAAATGAACAATAAATCAGTATTTACTAAATAAGTATTATGGCTTTAGCACAATGCACGTATACATCACATGCAAGCATGAAATCCTGGCCTAAATCTAAAGAAGCTAGATATGGATGCTGATTTTAGTAACAGATATATATGGGAAATGACTACAAATATTGCAAATTAGCTTTGCTTTATCTTAACAAAACTGTTCACATAGTTCAAGATAGGACAAGGAGAGGCTGTGGTTGCTATAATTCAATCATATGAGTCCAGGATGTAGAGCTGACTGAAGGAAGATAACTAATAGATTCCTATATCAAAATGCCTGGAACCTATAAGCTAACTAAGTTACTTTGAAACCCGAGATATAAAATTCCATCAAACTGTATGGTACATATGTTATGTTATGGTAGTAAACATGAAAACAAATAATTTAGAAGTAGTTAGAATGCTGCTTAAATATGGGAATGAATGAGAGTTATGCATCTTTTCAGGCTCATTCTATTTTATTTCTTTGTCTGCTTTATCTATAGAAATGTAATCTTGGTTCTCCTGAAGAATTCCTCTCCAAGGCTTTAGATCCACCTCAGCCTCAAATTGTTGCCAAAGCCATGTATCTTCTGAGGAAAATTGGGGCTTGTGAATTAAGTGAGCCTAAGCTCACTCCGCTAGGCCAACATCTTGCAGCCTTGCCAGTCAATGTAAAGATTGGTAAAATGCTTATATTTGGTGCTATTTTTGGCTGCTTGGATCCAGTGGTAAGTTGATGACTAACAATGGGCCGCCTATCACTTGCCAATGCAGACTCAGTGCTCATGAAATAAATGTTAATCCGAGAACCTATTCTGTACAGACTGGTAGGTTACCTAATGTTTACGGTATGTACAAATACCATTTCAGCTGATTCAGTACAAAACTAGTGCTCGTCATTTCTTCTGGAATTTTTGAAATCCAGTGTCCTTTGAAGAACAAAATGTTGGCCTGTTTCCAAATAAGTCATAAATGTCTGATCACATTATGATGCTTCTTACATTATTTTCATATAGAAATTTCCATCTTTGCTTCAAAATTTTCAGTTCTAACAGTCCTCACTAAACGTTTGGCAAATTTGCAGTTTTGTCCTCTTAAAGTGCTTGTAACATCTAAAATAAAACGTCAAAATAGCATGAAATACACTGCTCAAAAAAATAAAGGGAACATTTAAACAACACAATATAACTCCACGTAAACCAAACTTCTGTGAAATCAAACTGTCCACTTAGGAAGTAATACTGATTGACAATCCATTTCACATGCAGTTGTGCACATTCAACTTTGTACAGAACAAAGTATTCAATGAGAATATTTCATTCATTCAGATCTAGGATGGGTTATTTGGGGGTTCCCTTTATTTATTTTTTTGAGCAGTATATAATATGTGACTCCTAAAATCTCACAAGATTGTATAGGAATTACAAATCTCTAAAGAAGCCACCACCACCATAAACATCAGAAAATGTTGCTAACCCTTTCCTAGAGTCCAGCATCTTGCAGGTGGTTCTTGTATAACCACCCTAATTGGAACCAGAAACTTTGCCATTGATTGAAGTGGTCACTAAGTGACAAATCATGATTATGCTTTCTGACTGGAAAAAGATAAAACTATTCAATTTCACAACTTGGGCTTTTCTTTGCCTCCTAACCCCCAGCCTTTTGAATGGTCAAGGGCCTGCAGTGCTTACTACCTTATACACATTGGAAGCAGGCACTTGAGCAGTTACTGAGAGCACAGGTTACTCTCTTGAAATTTCTTTCACTCCAATCTCTGCTTTGCAAGAAGTGAGTAGAAAAAAACAGCCAGTTATTTCTGTAGCCAGTCTCCCAGCCTGATATTTTTTGCTGCTGGCAATATCACATTGCTTTTGATGTGCAGAAGTGTAAACAGCATACTCTCTCTTTAAATGTCTTTCTCTTCAACCTCTCTGCTCTGTGAGGTGAGGCAGGACAATTGGGCAGGACAAAGGACAGGTTGCCTAAAGAAATTGATTGCTTTTTTGTCCTCTTCCTCTATGAGAGATTGGAGAGAAAGGGGTTTCAGGAGAAAAGGCTGCTCTTCAACATATCAAGAGCAAGGAAACAATCTCTTTGCATAGCATGTTTGCAGTTCCCAGTCCTGGGTTGCTTGTGCGATTACATTGCTTTCGTTGTATAAAGATACACAACTTTTGCTTTTTGTTGTGTCTCTAATTCCTCTGCTTTGCAAAGTGAGAAAAGAAAAAGAACCAGGTCAGGCACAGGAAATTACATGCTGATTGTAATGACAATCACATGATTTAGGTATACTGCAAAAATCATAAATTAGACGTAACATTATTTTTTTTCAACTCCATTGGTTGGTAAGTAAGAATTAACTCAATATGCATTCAATCCTGTGATAGTGACCTTATTCATTATTCTAAAAATTAAAAATGAGGAGTAAAAATATAAATGTTGCTGTATATTGTTATATTTTGTAGGCTACTCTTGCAGCTGTAATGACCGAAAAGTCTCCATTTACTACCCCAATTGGAAGAAAAGATGAAGCAGATCTGGCAAAATCTTTTTTGGCATTGGCCAATTCAGACCATTTGACAATTTACAAAGCGTATCTGGGGTAATTGAAATGACTTTTCTTAGGATATGTTTATTTATGTCTTTACTGTCTGCCACTATAATTTAATCCATTGCTGTTCTGTTCTTCCATTGAATTCTTCCTCTACAATTACACTACATTTCAACCTGGGAAAGAATGTTGTTATGGTTAACTGCTTTGTCTACTCACTCTACTTGTCCTTTAATATCATGTCCTTTGAGATGAGTTTGAATCATGGTGAGTGAAGGGCACATATGTGAAGTTTACTTCAGCAATCCCCAACCTTTATGGTTTGACAGTCCGCAGGTTGGCGCGCATGTTTGCCCAGAACTGTTGCAATTTGAGCTTTGCATACACACACATGCTCCGGCCCTCATGTGGCCCAATTCCAAATAGATCATGTCTCAGTAGTGGGCCATGGCCGGGGAGTTTGTGACCCCTGGTTTCCTTAATAAAAAGAAAACAGAAATGGCTTCTTTCAAGATGTTTGGTCTGGTCTTACTAATTTATAGTGCTGAGATTTCCTACTGCTCTTTTGTCCAGGTATAACTAAATCAAACCCTATTCATTTATTTAAAATAGCAAGTTTGGCTTAAGATTACACTCTGATGGGACAATGAATCTGTATAATCTTAAAAAAATACAGAACAGCATATAAATAAAGGATTGGAAAGACAAGAATTCTTATTTTTGTTCTTCTTGCATTTTATAATCAGCTTTAAAGAGATGCCAACATTAGAATACATGCTGCTGTAGTTGAAAAATAAACACATTAAAGCAAATTTCAAAATATATATTTTGAGAGACTTAGTTTAAAATGAATTTTCAGCCCTGGTTTAGTCCCTTGAGTTACTTTTAGCATGATGTATGAACTCACAAATTGTTACTTGCATAAGCTAAGTAACAATAACATATTTGGCAAATCATGATTTAGACACCTATCTTAACAGTTTAATAATTTGAATGTTCTGTAGGCGTTTATAGTTACTGATTTACCTCCTTGTAGCAAAAATAAACACTCAGCTTCAGCAGTCTGATTAGCACATGAAAATAAAATTCTGTGGTTCTCCCTCTAGCAATTTGCCTCCCTGCAGCTTTAGTTTCACTTTCATTTTAGCATGTGGGTTTGCCAGCAACTTCAATCAATCAGCTGAGTGTCAGAAGGCAGATAATCAGTGGCTTGTGCTAATCAAGCTCACAGCTGTTTGCTGTAAGGAGGTAAATTGCTGACAAGCAGAGATCAAAGAATGGGGGTGGCTGAGTGGAGCTACATGTGATGTATAAGAGGCACCCAAGTTTTCATCCTCTTTTGGGGGGGTAAAAAAGTGTGTCTTATACTCTGAAAAATACTGTATTTGTTTTTTAAAACCTTATGTTTGAGGGTTTAGATGACAGACCATTATTTATCAACTCTGATATATTTTACAGTATTAATATGTATTACATTATTATTGGCAAAAATGTTATTGCAGTGATTTGTGCTATAAGAATAAGCATCAAATAACTATTATAACTATTATTTTAACCCAATTTATATGTATAGAATTTATATTTATTTGTCCATACATCCTTAATAGTGGTGACTTATATTACAATAAAAGGAAGATTTTCTTTTCTTTTATCTAGCTGGAAGAAAGCCCGCTCTGAAGGAGGTTATCGTGCTGAAATGACTTACTGTAGGATAAATTTTCTGAACAGAACTTCACTTCTAACACTTGAGGTACTACATTGCTTTTAATATTTTTTTTCCTAATCTACAAAAATCTCCATTCAATAATGAAGAATATTAATAACAGAATAACAGAATTGAAAGGGACCTTGAAGATCTTCGAATTTAATCCTCTGGTCAAGCAGGAAACTACCACTTCAATGATTGTCTTAAAAACCTGCAGGATTGGAGCACCCACAACTTTTTGAGACAGGTTGTTCCACTGAGTAATTGTGCTAACTCTCAAGAAATCTTTTATGTGGTTTGTATTTTTAGCTTGTTTATAACATTTCAAAATTAAATATCAGTTCTGTTACCTATAATGCATGATAGATGGCATCTGCACTAATGATTTTTATGGGCAGTATTAGAGGCAACAAGCAGGTTATAGATGTATATGTAGTTACAATGTGCTAAAGTGCAAGTGTAATAATAAAACACAATCCTATAAATCTATTTTAGGATGTAAAACAGGAACTTATCAGAGTGGTTCATACAGCAGGATTTGCTGCACCCTCATCTCGTCACGAAGGAATACACTCCTTATCACCACAAGAGCTGGTTCTCCTTAAAGCTGTGCTAACTGCAGGGCTGTATGACAATGTAGGGAAGATAATGTACACTAAGTCTGTGGATGTTACAGAGAAATTAGCCTGCATAGCAGAGACAGCTCAGGGTAAAGCACAGGTGCATCCTTCCTCTGTAAACAGGAATCTGCAGACCTATGGATGGCTGCTATATCAAGAGAAGGTAAGGTTTTGTTTGCTTGTGGTATGAAAATGCAGTATTACGTTAAGGTAGAATTTATCCACATGGTCTATTAAGGGAATTGAAAGATAGAGGACTTCTATGTATGTGTTTTGGGAAACACTTATTTAAGATGGATCCTGATAAGATTTAGATGCTGCACTAAGAAGATTCTTTTATCTAGGAATTAGAGAGACTTGGATTGGACCTCAGAGACCACCAAGGTCATAATTTTAAATCTTGCAGACCCTAATTTATAGTTTTAAATCTCACTAATATGAATTTTAAAAAAAATATAAATGCATTTGTAAAATAATGATTCAGCCGTGCTCGAGAGACGAGTTTGCAGGGGGTCAATCGAGCAGGCACTTTCTCTCGGGCCTCCTACCTGGAGACCTCACAGGAGAGATGTAGGTTCAAAAGGCGGCTGAACCTTCCCCAGGCAGTTATTTGGCTGAGTACGACGAGTTCGTGGTCTTACCTTCCTGTTCTAGCTTTTATGACTCACACCGCCATACTGAGATAACATAATTGAGATATTCCTTTCCTCCTAGGCCTATACAATTTATGCATGGTATGTTTGTGTGTATGTTTGGTTTTAATAAGGGTTTTTTAATTATTTTAAATATTAGATTTGTCATATGCTGTTTTATTATTGTTGTTAGCCACCCCGAGTCTAGGGAGAGGGGCGGAATACAAATCTAATAAATAAATAAATAAATACTCAAGGTGAGGTTTGTGTTTGGCTTTAAGAGTGGGGGCTGGCATGTAGGCGGGGTGATGTTGGGCAGCAGAGCCTTCTTTTCACGCGCGCAAGCTGGATGTAATTGCTCTCAGCCATATCCAGCCCATGGGCCAAGATTTCTCCACAGACCACCAAAAATTTCTTGTGGACCATCTGTGGACCATAGACCACAGGTTGGTGACCTGTGTGCTAGACCATTATTATCAATGGAGGGTCATCATCATTGAAGCTAGCAAAGCTTTTCTCAGCTTGTGCAGTTGATTGGCGGACTCGAACCATTCTGTATAAAAGTAGCCTGATCAAATATAGATTAGATTAGATTAGATTTATTGGATTTATATGCCGCCCCTCTCCGAAAACTCGGGGCGGCTCACAGCAAGACAAAAACAATACATAATGACAATCCAATACCCACCAATCCAATGACAATTTTAAGCTAAAATTCATAAAAAACAACCCCAGAGTATTAAAACAAATAAACAAAACACGCATACAATCAATCTAATACCAAAACAACATGGGCAAGGGGGAGATGTTTCAGTTCCCCCATGCCTGACGGCAGAGGTGGGTTTTAAGAAATATAAGTGCAGTGCTCATTATAAGACTGAATTATTGTGAAGTGCTTTATGTGCAGATGCATTTTTGTATGTTATTTGTATGTAAAAAGTTTGTTTTGTTGTTGTTTAACTTGTTATATAGTCCCATAATTTCATTAGTACCAATGCTACTTATTTAAAGCTTACAAAAATAAGTGTGTCCTCTAAAAAGTACTTTTTTCTTGTACACAAAACATTTTTGATAAGAACCTGGAATATAATGCTTTTATAATCATATTTTCAAATGGGTATAAATGAATTCCCTCGGTAGAAAAATTGCTGCATGAAAAACAGCAATTTGATAAAACAAATTAATTATATTTACCTTTTCTATTCAGATTAGATATGCCAGGGTGTTCTTGAAAGAAACAACCTTAATTTCCCCCTTTCCAATATTACTTTTTGGTGGAGACATAGAAGTGTTGCATCGTGAACGCCTTTTATCAGTTGATGGCTGGATCCATTTTCAGGTATATCTTTATGTTATGTGTGAGTTAGGAAGCATTTTCTAAGACCACGGAACTGTGTTTTCATTTAGTGTGCAAAATCCATAGACAGATAAATTCTGATAAGCAGATTACAAAGAAAATGGACTTGTCATATTTATTGATAATAAGTGCTCTAAAACGTATTAGACTTTTGCTCAGATTGTGTAAAGAAAAAAAGAGCACAAATGTTTTTATCACTGACTTGAGTATTTATTCAGTTTGAGATATTGTGGTTTCTTGAGTTATAACTTATTTTTTATTTTTTTTAAAATATTTTTATTAATTGTCATAACTTAAAGGAACTATAATTGTAAGTATCTCCTGCTAAAATATTACTAAATAGTTCATATTCACTAGGATTGGATGTAACAGGAAACACATTAACAAGGAATAACTGTGCATTGATTATAAAATAGAGTTCTAACGCTGGAATTCTTGACTCCTTCCTAATATTGGAAACCCTAATGTCAAACAGCATCATTATGTCTCTCCAGGTCAATGTGTCTTAATTTGTCTTATTTATTTATTTATTATTACTTGGATTTGTATGCCGCCCCTCTCCGAAGACTCGGGGCGGTTTTTCAGTGCTTAGAAACTGTAAACCAAAATTCAGTGGTAAAATCAGTGGCAGCAAGTGGCAGCTATGTCATAGTCATTAAAACTGTTTTAATCTTAATAATTATTAATAAATAAGCAATTCAACATTACTATTTTCACAGGCCCCTGTAAAAATTGCAGTAATTTTCAAGCAATTGAGAGCACTCATCGAGTCTGTTTTAAAGCAAAAACTTGAAAACCCTAAAATGTCCCTTGAAGGTAATTTTATTGTTTCTATGTTGCCCTGAAAAATTTGAATAAATGTATATGTAAGATATGTGGGAAAACTGTTTGCATTCTTGTTGAAAAGTATTCATATGGCAGATGCTTAGTTTTCTTACCTTGTAGGATATCTACCAGATGCAGTACAGTAATTACTTTTCATTGGCAAGATCTTCAGTGAATTGCATCATTGTATTTAATGGGCAAGGCTAGCAAAATATTTCTAATTCTACACAATTTTTTGGGGGGTGGGGGTTGAAGTTAAAGTTTTTCAGTGCTTAGAAACTGTAAACCAAAATTCAGTGGTAAAATCAGTGGCAGCAAGTGGCAGCTATTTCCATATAATGAGTGTTCACTGATTATGAAACTACAAGAAAGAGAAAAATAAACTCTATGGTTCATACCTTTAATCAAATTATGTGAAACAGCTTAACTATGCCAGCAGTAGAGATGCTAACTTTTGTCTTATTTATAATTTCTGGCCTTATAATGCTATGTGCCTCTTTTGACAGGTACAGTGCATCTGGCCCTTTGACAATATAGGCCATGATAATTTTGAGTGGTGAGAAGAATTAAGTTTATTATTTCTTACTTAACACTGTTCTTTTTTCTAGATGACAGAATTTTGAATATCATCAAAGAATTGATAAAAACAGAAAACACTATCTGATAATTCAAAGTCACAGAAATTGGAAAAGAAAAATATGACTGAATAATGTGTTTGTTTAAAGGAAATGCAATCAGCATTAGGACACTGCTTGAACTTTCCACATACATTCTGTCATTCTGCAAGACATAAGAATGCCTTGTAAAACTAATAATAAAAACCCTTGAATAGTAGGTATTCAATTTTAAAAATGGCAACAATGGTGATGATTTAAGTATAAAAATGGAATTGTTATTTTTTTGACATCTAAATTATGCTTTCAAGTTGTAAGATTTGAATCCACAGCATAGATTTCTGTTCTCGTAAAGAAAGTGCAATTGAAGAATCAGAATCTTTATTTGCCAAAATGCATGAATAGATTAGATAATTATTATGCAAAATTTTAACTGTCATTTTAAATAAATTGTTTATTTTCATTCATTACCCAAATGATTACAGTGAACCCTCGAGTTTCGCGTCCTCAAGTATCGCGAAAGGGCTATTTTGCGAGTTTTCAACCCGGAAGTAAACTCCACCATCTGCGCATGCGTGCCCTTCCACGCATGCGTAGATGGTGGAGTTTCCCCGCCGGGCAGAGGCTTCCCTGGGTCTTCCCCCTCTTTCTCTATGTTGCTTCTTCCTCTCTCACACTCTCTTCCTCCCTCTCTCATCTCTTTCTTTCCTTCTCTCTCTTTCTCTATCTCTCCCCCTCTTGCTCTCGAGCGGCCCGCCTAGCAGCTGATCTGCTCGGCAGCGCAGCAGCAGCGAGGAGCCGAAGATCTTCGGCTCCTCGCTGGTGCTGCGCTGCCGAGCAGATCAGCTGCTAGGCGGACGAAGGAACCTTCCCTGGGTCTTCCCTGCCCGGATCTTCGGCTCCTCGCTGCAGCCGCGCGCCCCTCGCCTTCGCCTCACCTGGCGGGCGAAGGAGGGCGCAGCTCCGGCCGCTCGCCTCGGAGCCGGTCTGCCTCACTGCCTCCAGTCCGCGGCAATTCCCCTCAGCACGCTGCCGGATCCAGCGGGGGAGGGGGGGGAAGCGAAGGCGCGGCGATGGGCAAGGGCTGCCAGTGAGCCTTCTCCGTCCCTTTCCTGCTGCACCGGTCTGGGGCCAAGTGGGCGGGGGGGGCGGTCTGGACCTCGCCTGTCTCCGCCGCCCGCATCGCCCCTCCGGCGGGCCGGCCTCCCCCGCCCGCCTCTGCTGCAGCCGCCACCGCCTCCCCGACTGGCACAAAAGGGCCCCGCCCGCCCTGCCCCGAAGCTTACCTTGCGGGGAGAGAAGTAGGACTTTCCTAACTCCCTCCCCCCGCAGCCAAAACTAAAAGCCTGTCTCTTTTTTTTCTTGCGGCGAGCCCAAGCCGTTTCTCTCTCGACCGCAGCCGAGCTTCCCTCGGCCCCCTTTGGCCCCGTCGCCTCCTCCCCGCCTGCCTTTCCTCGCCAAGCGCACGAAAAAAAAGAGAGAAGGCTTCTACCAGAAGCCGGGTGATGGCGGAGGAGCTCCGAAAGCTGGCTAGCGGCTTTTCCCCCGCAAGAGATCCTTCATGCCCCTGCCCGCCGTCCCCGGCTTCTGGTAGAAGCCTTCTCTCTTTTTTTTCGTGCGCTTGGCGAGGAAAGGCAGGCGGGGAGGAGGCGACGGGGCCAAAGGGGGCCGAGGGAAGCTCGGCTGCGGTCGAGAGAGGAACGGCTTGGGCTCGCCGCAAGAAAAAAAAGAGACAGGCTTTGAGTTTTGGCTGCGGGGGGAGGGAGTTAGGAAAGTCCTACTTCTCTCCCCGCAGCTAAAAACTCAAAGCCTGTCTCCTGCCGCCCGGTTTAGCCAGGACACGAGCGGCGAAGTGACACCCCCCACCCCAGCACTTTGAATCCCGCCGCAAGGTAAACTTTGGGGCGGGGGCGGGCGGGGCCCTTTTGTGCCAGTCGGGGAGGCGGCGGTGGCTGCAGCAGAGGCGGGCGGGGGAGGCCGGCCCGTCGGAGGGGCGATGCGGGCGGCGGAGACAGGCGAGGTCCTGGCCGCCCCCCGCCCGCTTGACCCCGGGGGGCTGAAGGGAGCCGGGCGGGGGAGGGCGGGGGCTACTCGGTTTCTTCCTCAACCGGGGGTAGCCGGAGCGCCGGCCAGGCGGGGGCGGGCGAGGCGTGGCGGGGGCTGCGGGGCGCGCCGGGCTCCAAGTTGCCGCGCTGCCTTTGTAAACCTGCCCGAACGAGGGAGGCGAGGGAGCCCCTTTGTTGGCCGGCGGCCTGGCCGGCCCTTGGCGCGCGGTGCCCGCGGGGACTGCTGCGGCGGGGACTGCCCACTGCCTTCGCCCAGACCAGAGAGGCGTCGCTCGGCTGGGCTGGCGGATCCGTGGAGGCGTCGCCGAGGCCGGGCTGAGCGGCGCTGTGTTGGGAGCCCGTGCCGTGGGAGCGGGCAGCTCGGCCTCGCTGCGGCGGCGGCGGCGGCTTTGCGGGTCCTCGCTGGCGGCCTTTTCCCTCCTCCCGCCGGGCGGAGGAGGCTGCGGGGCTTTCTAAAGGGAGGAAGAACTTGCTATCGAGCCTGCTAATGAAATCCAACCGGCGGAGGGTCTGAAATTCCACCCGAGGGGAAATGGGGGAAAAAAGCCCAGCCGGGAGCGTGGTGCCAGGCATTGTTCTCCGGACCCCGCCCGCAGCCTGGAAAGGGAAAGGGCCGCCGTGGGTTGGATTTCATTAGCAGGCTTGGGAAGCGGAGCTGGCAACGGCGGGTGAAGGGCGGGCGGCGGTGGAAGTAAAAACACCATCTGCGCACGCGCGGATGGTGTTTTTACTTCCGCACCGCTACTTCGCGAAAAATCGATCATCGCTTGGGGTCCTGGAACGGAACCCTCGCGATGATCGAGGGTTCACTGTACTTGCAAAAGACATAGTACAGGTTGGTAGTGCCAAAAGATATGTGCTTTGGTATTTCTAAACATTTGATGTAAAAATATTTGCTTGAATGCCAGACTGTTTTTAGAATGCATGGTCCTATAGATGGAGACTCTCTGTCTGAATTCAGTATTATAAAACTGTAGAATAAATATTAAATCCTTTTTAAAAAAACAACATACCACCTCAAATATTTAGAAACTTTTTTCTTCACATAAAGAAACTATACGGAAGAAGAAAAAATATGCAGACTACCTTTTGTATGCCTTTTTATAAGTGTAAACATAGAAATTCCAACTTGATTCATATCAAAGCACATGTTTACTTTCCTCTATCATATGTAATGCTACTCTCTTTTCACTATAAAATTTGAAATACCTCTAGTATCAGGCAAAAAGTTTAAAATTAAAACAGGCAAATAAGTATCTTACACTCATTTGAGTTTCTCCAAATTATTGTCCAAAACAAAGAATCTAAGAGTTTCCAAACATATCACACTATGGTCCACCAACCATAATCGGTGTATCAAATTTCATGTATTAAAAATACTGTGTGTCAAATGATGAAAGACTCAAGCTAGTTATGTGTAAAGTCATGTACTTAAAACAAGTACAATTTTAATATTAAAAATAAAAATCATTCCTGTTTAGATATGATCCTTAATAAATTGTGATGTCAGATTGGGATATTGCTTTTTTCTTAGTATTTAAGATAAATTAGGGCAAAATGTTTTAGTGCAAATGTACAAACTCTTAAGAAAAAGGCTATAGAAAAAGATTAATATAATAAAAATGTGACATGCTTTCTTTTTATCAGCTAAAACTTTTGCCTCACTTACATAGATAAACTCTTGTTAATCGTAATCCTGAATTTTATGCAATTGAACCAGTTTTTAAAATGTCAAACAGAAATACTAACATACTTTTTATAAGCAACTTGCAGATTTCAGTATTTCTTAGCAACTGATCTTTCCTGATTATAAATACAGTTTGGTTAATATGCCTGAAAAGGATGAAAATCTTACAAAGATTTCATACTTGTATTGCTGTCAATTTTAAAGAAAGGAACTAATTATCAAATCTTAAAAAGCTGCAAGGTAAATCTTGTTATTATTTTTTAAAAAGAATGTACACTAGCACAGCAGATCCTGGCACTGCCTGTCCCTTCATTCCAATTTCATTTTCCTTGTTGTTATGAAAAACTTGTTCTAGATCTGTAGGAAGAACAGAAAATACTGACTTAGCATATGCTTGGAGGAGAAGGAAAATGGAATTTTTGGGGAAATATGTCAAAAGAGTATATGATAGGTGACAACCTAATCTGGAAAAATAATAGACTAGGTATGCAGAAGTTAATTCAGAATTATAAGCAAGATAATTGTAATCAAGATAAATAGGACAAATATAAAAATGGATAGGTGGGCAGATAACTAGAACGGAATACCAGCAAACAGCCCAAATTTGCAAGGACCAAATCAGGAAAGCTAAACCTCAGAATGAACTAAGACTTGCAACAAGTGCCAAAAATAACATGTAGGAACAAGAAGAAAGTCAAGGAAATGATCAGTACAGTAATAGGAGAAGGTGACAAGAAGGTTATGGGCTGCAAGGAAAAAGTCGAACAGCTTAATTCCTTCTTGGTATCTGTCTTCATGCAGAAGGAAAAAATAGTCCAACTACTAAAAGAAGGACTCTGAATCAGCAGAAATGCAGATCAAAATAGGCAATAAATTAGTAAACAAAACACCTACCGTATTCACTCTAGATGGGTTCAAATCATCAGGAGCATATGGTTTACATCCCAGGGTTAAGAAGGAGCTTGTAGATGTTATCTTGGAACCACTGAACAGAATCTGAGCTTAGAGGAACTGCCAGAGTGTGGAAAAGACCTGATGTTCCAATCTTCAACAAGGGGGAAAAGGTGGGTCCAGGAAACTACAGACCAATCATCTTAACATTGATTTCTGGGGAAAATCCTGGAAAAGATAATCAGGCAGTAAATTTGAGAATACTTAGAAATAAGTAAGACAATTACTAGAAGCCAACATAGGTTTGTTAAAAACATCATACTAGACAAACTTTATTGCCTTATGGAGGTGAGCAATGTGGTCCTAAAGAGGGCTGCTCAGTCACTCAGACACCAAATTCACCTGTTGCTTTGGTCAGCAAAAAAACAACCATTTACATCTAAGTCTTCTGCAGTCAATTGATCTCTTCAATTCATCTTGCATTCTGCGTGCTTTTGTTTTAACTACTCCTGAGACGTTAATCTTCTGTCTGTGCCCACTATTTTTCCTCTATAAAATGTTTCTTGTACTGAGACCCATAAGGCAAGTGGTACAATCTGGCTTTATATCTATTCAATTTTCTTAATACGGCACTACAGTACTTAATATAGTAGTTTTTAAAATCCACAATCTCACAATATACCAAGCTGGGCATCAGAGAAGCTGGGGTTGTTCCTGGCACTTTGCTATACAGTTTGTCCAAAGCCCTGTTTACTACTTTGTTTGAGAGGGCAACAGGAGCTTTGGTCAGATCACACCCATGTGGCCTTTCCTAATGTGGATTCTGTTACTCTCCTTGATTTATGAAATGGGGAATAAAATGGATAAACTGACATCTAGAGTGCTGCTGGAAGGCGATGAGGAATTAATCAGATCAAACACATTGGAGCATCTACTAAAGTTTAGCTCATAGTGGTAAGGGTGATAAAATGTCAGATGCTGATATCTACTGATAGCCATCCAACTGCCCAGAGTTTTGTTTACATTTCTACGATTATGATTTAAATAGCCATGTCACCACACCTGTTAGATTCATGGGGGTTTAATACAACATAAAAGCACAGTAAAACATCCGCAGGAAAATAATGTGCAAGACAGTGCATAAATCAAGGAGTAGTATAGTTAAGTCCTTGACCCCAACTGTTCAAAATTATAGCAAATCCATTGCAGTGCACACACATACTCTGCAGTCACATAATCGAAATTTGGGTGTTTGGCTCCTCCTTATCTCTGCCCTTGCACCCTAACTTGTAGGACAGCAAGCAACCCCAGAATCTCTGCAGGTGCTTGCCACGCCTTGGGAGTTTGTGCAAGCACTAATGAGTATTTGCCAAAATGTCTGCTCTCCCCAGCTTCATGTGATTCCCCAGCCCAGGAAGCAAATCAGCAAGCATTCCTTCATTCCCCAGCAAGCACCAGCAAACATTTGCACAGCTCCTTTTCTCCCAGTTCCCCATATCAACTTTTCACCTTTTGAATCTAGGAGCATCCTGCTGCCTTTGTGATCCCTGTTTCAGACTCAGTTTCTTCAGGAAACATTTCCTATACATAACTAAAGCTGAGCTATATTCAGAAAGGTTTCTATATCCAAAAATGTATCAACTCCAACATGCTATAAATGATAACATACAATACCCACCCCTAATGCATCTAGTTCCATAGTTGTTTTCCCCAAACTGTCCAGAAGTATATAATCTTAACGTTTGAGCATAGGCACTATAATTAAAAATCATATTTTCTGGTTTTAGTCTCACAAAAGTGGGGTACCACAAGCACCTTCCCCAAAATAATTTAATCTGCAGTACAGACAGGGAAAGCTTATATAAACTTGATTTTTGCTGCAAAAGCAATGCCTTAAATACACCCTTGGCAAAAACTGAAATGTGTCAGGAGAGTAATTGTCCTGTGTCAAAAATATGAAAAAGGAATCCAAAATAATTAAATGTCTTATGTATTTCCTTAATTCTTACTATATAGAACAATTTTTGAGTGCTTTTCCTTAAGAAAACTGTAGTATAAGAAAAGAATACATGAAAGAAACATAATATACTAAGAAATAAATCATCTATCCATAGTTGCTTTGTGTGAATCGGTAGCCTTTATAAATGTGGTTGATAAATAAATGATATCATTCCACAAAGGTGAGGAATGAGATTCAGGATTTATGAAAGGTATTTCTTCATGCATCTATAAAGCAAATTGTGAAACTGAAGGTGACAGCCCACAATTTATATGGCTTTAAAGAAAAATTAAAGGTAGAAGGGACTTTGAAAATTATGTAAATCAGAAATCCAGGAACTGGTGGAGGATAAGGCTAAAATTATATGTTAACTCTAGAATGCTTCTTTCTCAGGGTCAGCTGCTAGAGAGGATACTGTTGTGCTGATGTCTTCCCCAAAGGCCTGGGGTGGGTGGGTTGGTAACTGTGGAGAGGATGGCTCAGTGATGGATTGCTACCGGTATACCCCAAAGCTCCGTTCCGGTAGCGGCTGCCAGATTATGCAATTTGAGTGCAACCGCTTTGGTGCTGCCTTTGCCGGTCCGGTGTGTGGCACCACCCATTTCTGAATTTTGGAGCCTTCTTTGCTTCCTGTGCATGCGCAGAAGCAAAATTTGAGGGGATGCATATGCAATTTCAGCAATTTTTTGCTTCTTCACATGTGCGGAAGCAAAACAAATAGCTGAAATCATGCATGAGTGAGCATCCCCTTGTGATATTTTGGTGTTTTTGCTTCCCGTGCATGTGCGGAAGAAAATTTGCAAGAAGGGACATATGCATGGGCACATGCAGGTGACTATCTGAATGGGCAGTTGCGTGCGCAGCGCACTGTATGCAGTTAAGTGGAACCTGACGCTGGGATGGCTATAGTAGTTGGGCTCAGTGTTGAATGAAGTAGCGTGTTCGTAACATGAGCATTTGTGATTTCAAAACATACTTTGTTTCAGGAAGTTGCCTACACTGTATGTGTTGTAACATGAATTGTTTTACAAAAAAGAATAGTTTTGCGACCGCCATTTATAGCTTTAAGTTCCTTGTACTTAAAAAAAATACTTTAGCAGCTATTCTGATTTTTGTTCTTTTAGGCAGTCTTAAGCTATTTTAGAAATCTAACAATTTCGTATTTCAAGAAATAACTCTTTTCAAGATGCAGACTTCTAATAAATCCTTTCTCCCTAACCTGATGGGTTTTTGGCTTATTTCTATTTTGCAGAACCAGAGAATCCAGGTAAGGGAAACCAAAGATAAGCCCTCAAACAGAATTATCCTAGCTTCACTATTGTACTTCATGGTTTGTCATAGCAATGTGTAAATCCAAACTTTGCTTAAAAAATAATTTGGCCATTTTGTATTCCATATAATTGTTCAAGAAAGCAGGGCGTGTGCACTCAACATGAAAGCTTCATAGTAATTCACACAAGACGTATGCGTATGTATATGTGGGGTCAATCTGGATTTAATAATCACTCTAACTAGGCAATTCAACACCATTAGGCCCGACTTAGGCTCGGCAGTTAGATTGGCGAAAAGAGGAAGATGGCGCCTTTCTTCACCGCTTCTTGGCTCTCCCGTTCGCGCCGGAAGGGCACATTCTGCCTGCCCGCTTCCAGAAAACAAGGGCTTTTGAAACAAGCCCGGGCAAGGGAATCTAAAGCAAAAAGAGGGCCTTAAAGGGAGGAAAAAAATCCCCTCAAACTTTTCATGGGGCAGAAGCGCTCGTCTCTAGGTCCTTCGACCCTCTCGACGGCAGATAAAATGGCAGGTGCCCCCTCAGAAGGAGAAGAGTCGCCTTCCCGGGGCATGAGGTCGGGAGCCGACACCCGCGCGCCCAGGCCGAACGACCTGGGCTGCCACCGCTCGGAACCCCCAGGGCGCCTTGCGAGAGCGGTTCTTTAGCCGGGAAAAGACAGCGAGGCGAACAGGGAGAAATGCCTTCCCTGAGGGCGGGCGTAGGGGCGGGGCGCCGCCGCCGAACATATAGCCGACCCCGTGAGTCTCGCCTCGGCGCTGCCCGAGAAGGCAGCCAGGAGTGCGGCGGAGTCGCAGGATGGTCATCACCCGGGTTAGCCAGGAGTGCGTCGCGGCTGCGGCTGCGGCTGTGGACGGCCGGCCAAATCCTCCCCTCAAAAGGCGGCGGAACGAGGACGTGACCCCCGAGGATCGGCCTGAGCCTCCGGCGGGAGGCGCCGCTGTGGCCGGCCGCCAGCTCCGAGCGCCGGTCAAGAAAAGTAAGCCGCCTCCGGTGGGTCGGCTCCGCAGCCGCGGCGAACTCATGCGCCCTCTGGAACGCCAGATCTTCCGCGACTACGGGCAGAGCTGGTACCGCTTCCGAAAGGAGCTGGAGGGCCAGTTCCACCCGCTTGACCCGCTGGCGCAGCAGCCACAAGTAAGCAGAGAAGGGCGATCCGAGGAAGAGAAATCAAGTCGCTGTCCAGCCTGGTCCGCCCTTCGGCCCAGAAGGCGATCGCGGTTCTTTTTTCCCATGTGCCCACCATAAGCCCACATGGGCAGTTTCCCACCCCCGGCCCAAAATCTTCCTCCTGTGTGCTCTATCCTGAAAGGACTTTTCCAACCTTAAGTTTATTCTATGGTGGAGGATTCAAAGTCACCTATTGAAATTCTGTCAAAAGACTCGGGCACACAAATTTATTTATTATTTTATTTATTCGATTTTTTAAAATACCGCCCTTAGACTCAGGGCGGCTTACAACATGTTAGCAATAGCACTTTTTCACAGAAACAGCGTATTGCCCCCACAA